>NC_137810.1:35770301-35827495 GCF_963921795.1 Nannobrachium achirus
TTATAATGTGAAAATATATTTTCTTGCTATGAGTGGGGTGATTCATGATTGTAAATATTGTTTAAATGTACATATATATAAGTCTCCAAGGATACTATGGCTGGTGCTGGTTCTGTGACACAGTACTGTACCTGTGTGTCTGCCTCAGTAAGCTGTTGATTCATTGACTGTTATGTGTGGATGGATGTCCATTTCACAGTGACTTTCTGTTTGAAGAGATGCGTGTGGATCATAATAATGCACATAAAGAAAGTTCTTTTCATCTGTGGCATTAGAGCACTGGTTCCCAAACAGTGGGTTGGGACCCAAATGATATGTGGGCCGTGGAGCAAATTTTATGGGTCGTGAGTCCCTTTTATTTTTTTCACTTTTGTTTTTAATTATTTCAAAATATATATATATAACCCCCCCCCCCAAAAAAAAAAGAAAAAAAAAAGAAAAAATCATGAATTAAAAACAAAATTAGACATTTTTGAAAAATGTTTAGCAAACTATAACGCGACGAAGCGTTGTGAGCTTGTAGATCTGCTATTTTCACTAGTTTGGGTCCCGGGCAAACTTTTTATTTCTCTTTTGCAAGTATGGTTAGCTCGATCACACGCCATCTGGGACACGAGGAAATCTGCCAGGAGGCATTGCGTTTGTTTTAGTGCCAACATGGGGCGGACTGGTGTAATTATTATTTTCCTGCGAAGGCGTCTGGACTTTGAACCTTTCTACCAAGAGTGGCAACTGTAGCCATTACAGTTGCAGAGAAATAAACACTTGAATGGGAGTTTCCATTCAAGTCAATGGGACAAATTAATTCACAAATAAATTAAACTATATGACATATCCCTTAGCAAAATGGAAGCACACGATTCCCGATGAAGCAGGTTGATTTGAGATCTGGCTTGTGTGTGCCACCAACACTGTGGGAGGAGTAGCGTGCACAAAATAGCCGATCTACAAGCGTCGTGACGCGTTGTGAGCTTGTAGATCTGCTATTTCCACTATTTTTGACTTTAAAAAAAATATATGTAACAGAGGTGATCCAAACCTCCCCACCCGGCTTCGAACCCGGGTCTCCCGCATGAAAGTCCAATATCTTAACCATTACTCCAAAGGGATATCCCTATGGAACGAGAGCAGATACTAGACTTGTGAGGCTTCAGGCTGGGGCTGTGACTCTCTCCACCACACTCACCCCCCTTTTACCTCCTCCTACGGGGAAGCCCGGATCCGGGTCAGGGCACCAATGTAACAGAGGTGATCCAAACCTCCCCACCCGGCTTCGAACCCGGGTCTCCCGCATGAAAGTCCAATATCTTAACCATTACTCCAAAGGGATATCCCTATGGAACGAGAGCAGATACTAGACTTGTGAGGCTTCAGGCTGGGGCTGTGACTCTCTCCACCACATATATAAGAACATTTTCCAACATGGAAAACAATTAGACGATTATGTAATAATTGTGACAGCCCTAGTGTTGCCCAACTGTTAAAACTATTCCCAGTGCCATTCCGGTTGCAGCTGGCTGGCCGCCTTCTTGGGTGTCATGAGAGAAGCCAACTCTCAGATAATCAGACCGACGTGCCAGTCAAAGTTAGCTGTGATGGATAATGATTACTCCCCACAGGGCCTGAATGGGCCTTCACTCCAGGTAAGTAATTAGTGCAGGACTGGAGAGCCATGGGGGCAGAATAATGGAGAATTTTATCACTCTAGTGCCAGCGGCTGCAGCCGTTTCCCCAGCCTGCACTTGAGTGCAGATGAGTTATACGTTTGAATTCATGAGGGACGCATACTATCTAGGCCAGTGGTTCCGAACCTCCTCTATATTATCAGGGCCCACTTGAAAACCTGAAAAAAGTGTCCGCGGCCCACACATCTGACCTCTTAACAGATTATGCAGACATGGACTTTTTTATTTTACAGTAGCCTCTGGTAATCATCAGCACAGCTGGGTTCACTAACTGTTTTGCTCCCTCTTTGTCTGTGGCCTTTTTGCAATCATGTATTTTTTACATTAATACCCAACAGGGATTCTCCTCCACTATCTTGTTACATGTACTGTAGCACACTAACCTACTTTCTGGACACGGTAAACACCTCAGAAAATTGTGCAATTTATGAAGGTCTGCACATGGAATGATCCAGAAATGTGTGGCCAAACTGACACGTGATGAGCCTGAAGCATGGTGCGTAGACGAAATATGGACAAAGGAAGCCCCATTGGTTTCTACAGTGCCGTTCTCTTTGAACTACCAGTCCAGAAAAGTAACAGGAAACGACTGCTATTGGCTGCAAACAGTAGAGCAGCTAGAAGCATAGCCTAACTTTAATTTGCACCCTGTCCCTCCGTCCGCATGTCCGTCCGTCCATGAGCAGCCAATCTCCGTCACTGTTATCCCGATCAACGTGAAACTGGGCACACACACTGCCACTGGATGCTAGAGCAGAACCTCTGACCCAAATATTTCACATCAGATTGTTCGGCCGTGTGGTGGCGCTATAACAGGCCGATTTGCGTTACCGGGCTGCAGTGGCTCAGGGGTAGAGTTATCATCTTAGATTCCCGTAGGGTTCCCAGTTCAATCCCGGGCTTCCCCAGAGATAGTGTCGAAGAGTCCTCTAGCAAGACTCTGAACCCCTATTGCTCCCGGTGAGCAGGTTGGTATCTTGCATGGTTGCCTCTGCCATCGGTGTATGAATGTGTGTGTGAATGTAATGTACAATCTCTGTAAAGCGCCTTGGATAAAGGCGATACATAAATGCACTATTTACATTTACCATTTACCTACTGGAACGATCGGCATGAAACTTTGCATGCACACTGCCACATTCCCTAGAGGCCAAAGAAAAATCTCTGCTCAGAATCTTTCAGATCTACCTTTTATAGCGCCAACAGGAGGACGAATTTTGCTAAACATTTTTTTTAATATTACTCCTTCAGATTCCGTCCAAACATGACGAAAATCTCATATCTCAATAGTCATGTGATCAAGATGGATCTGACTGATTTTTCATATTCCATTCTGATTGGCTAAGATGTGCCTCATTTTGAACAAAATACCTCAAATCATGAACGCAGAGTCAGATTGCAGTGAAACCATACCATGCACGCACATTCCCACTAATGGGGAAATGTATTGGGAGTAAAAATGACTTAGATACAAATAAAAATACTCAAGTACACACATCCTACACAGTAATCGTACTTAGGGCAATGTTAATTTACTTACTTTATTAAGTACTTAGTTACCACATCTTGTCTGGTGTATGTATGTGCATACAGATTTTACTCGATTTTTTCTGTTTATCGTTTGTTAACAATTCAACATAGGCCTAATGAAGATTATGTTGTTTTTCTGTTGAACAGTTGTATTGTCCAAAACATGAGTTCTTTCATTTCATTGTTTAATTAATAATGAATTATAGTTATTCGCCATAGTAGTCCACTCAGTTGTCAAAAGTTGGTGGCATACATACAGTGCATATATCATTACGGTAATATGGATTTTCGGAAAACAGACGCTAAATCGATAAATTGCCCGAGAGGCTAATGCATCTCTCACATCTTATATCAACCAATCACACATTGTGGTAAGTAAGCTGACAGGTGTTATATTATATAGAGCTTGACCACAACAGAATCACCACCAGTTCCGAACATGGTGGAACCTGGCCAGGTAAAATGTGAACAGGCTGCCTGAGGACAAAGAAGAGGGAATCAGGAGTGGTGTGGGGGAAGACAGCGGAATAGAGGAAGAAGCAGAAGAGTGCAAAGACATAGAGCTGGGCCACGGACAGGGTGTTTTTTTTAGATGTTGTCATTTCCGGTTGTATTCTTCTTCTAGAGTCCTGGGTATCGCTGGCGGGTGTGGAAGAGTGCCCTCTATCATAATCAAGTCAAGTGTTGGATTTCAAATGAGGCAGTCTATGTGTTAAAGGGATAGTTCACCCCATGGAGACTTGAATTCATGGATTTTTTTAGTTTTTGTCATATTCCTAAGCCATAGCAGTGGTTCCCTATGGAGACACAAAGAGTCTGTTTTGTTCCCTATGGAGACACAAAGAGTCTCCTCAAATTATTGGCTTAGGAATGCGACAAAAACAACAAAATATCTATGCATTCAAGACTCCAAAAAATTTTTATAATAATTTGGGGTGAACTTTACCTTTAAGCTACAGCAGTTAAGCAACAGCAGGCCCCAATGCCAAGGGAGTGCCATGGGGTGAGCTATGATGTTTGTTTGTTTTTTGGGTGAATTATGACCTTTTGCAGGTGAGCCTTTGTGCTGTACCAAATAATTTATTCTGACAAGTGCACCTAGAGCAGCGGTTCACAACCTTTTGGATCAGGGGCAGGGACATGCCTTGCATGCATGGATATAGTCTCTTTCTCAGCCATTAAAAAATGTATTCCGGGGGCGGTTACAAAAACGATTCAAATGGACTCCCAAGAAGAAACCCAAGAAACAAAGCGGAACGCAACAACCAAAGTGGATGATACAAACACAGGATACTGTACGTAACAATAACGATACAAACACAGTAACGTAACAGCAAAGGTGATGCACCCTCCCCTACAACCAATCAGAGTAGCTCCAGAAACCCAAGAAACAAAGCGGAACGCAACAACCAAATTGGACGATAGTGGAAAGTAACAGCAAAGGTGATCTCGGCAAAAGGTTTTACGGGAATTAAATTTTTTGCATCAGTGCCGGTTGCCGCAGACCGCCCGGCGCACGCTACAGTTTACAATAGGAAACATTATATCCCGACTTAGGTCGGGTTGGATTTGAAAACACAACTTTAGAAGGGTACGGCAGTTACTGTTAATAAAGTATTAGCCTCGGAAACCCAAGCTTTTATTTTGGCGATAGGAAGAATAATAAAAGCCTGGGGTAACCTGCTGCAATTTTTGGCTTATAAGTGGGATGCGGGCTATGGCACAGATCGTGAACCAATAGGATTCACCGGCTGTTTTCAGCCGGTGAATCTGCCCCCTCTAGACCAAAATCAGCCTGTGTTAGGGAAGGCTAATAAAGTATTAAATCAATCAAAAGTACCAGACTCATGTCAACAACCATGAACATGTATATCACATGACATTTTCCCGTTGCACTCACTCGCACTACTGACCTACTTCCTGTATGTGTTATGGCTATGTCAGCTTGCTGGGAGGCCATGATGGGCGTTGACACAGTGGTCTACTTCAATCGACATGTGCTTTCATGATCTCTCTGTGCTTTCCCACTGTGACCCTGCAAGTTTATATAAGTGCTCTTGTATATAGTGTGCTGCTGTGGGCACGCACGCACGCACGCACGCACACACACACACGCACCATAATACTGTAGATGTGCTGATGAGTCATCATGATACAGGGGCGGGAGCGCTACACACACGCTATTTCATTCAAGTTCCACCAACAAAGAGCCCCTTTACCCTAACATAACCTGACAGAGTTTGTCCCTCAATGTGAGATAATACATTTCACTATCATCATCAACTACAACAAACTCAGTGTTAATTCTCTCTTCGGTATAAGGGTCCATTTTTAGACACTCAAGTTCATTAACACGTTATTTTAGTGTGTAGTCTGAATACACAGGAAGTGAGTAGACAGTAAGGCTAAATGTACTATTCATGGGTTGCATTTGTAGTCCTAAACCGGCCATATTGAGGACCAACACAGATGTTCAATTTGTCTGATTGGCATAGAACCAATGTTCTACATTAATCAAAAGACATGTGTTGGTCCTCAAAATGGCTGGTGTAGGACTAAAAATGCAACCCATGAATTCACTGCCAGCAGCACAACTAAGACTTTACATTACCGTATTTTCCGGACTATAAGGCGCACTTAAAAGCCTTTAATTTTCTCAAAAAACTACAGTGCGCCTTATAGTCCAGTGCGCCTTATATATGGATCATTCATTGACATTGACATTCCCTTTAGCACAGCTCCATCTGTTGGATGCATAACGCAACGGTAGCGTCTATTATGTGCGCCTTATAGTCAGTTGCGCCTTATATATGAAAACAGTTTGAAAATAGACCATTCATTGACAGTGCGCCTTATAGTCAGGTGCGCCTTATAGTCCAGAAAATACTGTACATCAAATGGTTTAATCATAATGTCCTTTACTCTAGCACACACACACACACACACACACACACACACACACACACACACACACACACACACACACACACACACACACACACACACACACACACACACACACACACACACACACACACACACACACACACACACACACGCAAAGACAGACTGTCCTGATAATTTGATCTGGCCCTGGACTCCCATGAATACCACCATCAATAATTCAATTTGTACAACAACAGAACCCAAGATATGGTCTATGTCACAAATGTGCAGCCTTTAAAACAACATTAAGAAAGAGGCAATGTATGTACATTTGTAGTCTATATTCACATGATTCACCCTGCAGCATTTTGTAATGAAAACTAATGACTTGACAGAGAACACAAAATGACACTGGTGACATTTTGCAAGTTCAATTAAAAGTTTTTTTTCCCTCTTTTGTGCACTTAATTATTCCCCCACTACCTGCTCGATCATATCAAGTATGACCTTTTTGTTGTATCGACTGTTTTTCTGACTGGAGGAGGCTTTTCATAATGCTGGATTAAATTGTTTAAATACGGCTGAAGTGGTTAATGTATACCAGTAAGACTCCCTAATCGGGAGATAAGCGACCGTTGGTCGCTTATCTCCACAAATAGGCCAAAAGTTTGTTTTAATAATTATCAAGACATACGGGCAGTTGACAGTTTGCCATGGTTACTCATTGAAGTTGAATCTCCATATATGGAGATAACCTACGCATCACACTAAGTCTGACCTCACCAGCCCATATTTGGGCATGAGCAACTTATGTCTCCATATATGGAGATATGATGACATCACACAGTCCTCAGCCGATGATGTGGCGTGATGTCATACAATACACAAACGAGCCCTACAGTATAAAGGGGCAATTCTTGCCAGGAAAGAAGCATTTCTTCGACTCAGACCTTATCGCCAGGGTTGGCTTATAGCAGCTGTCGGTAGGACCATATATGGATTCTGTTAGTGTGGATCTCCTAACAGGGCATCATCTGGGATACCATCCCTTTTATGCCCATATATGGAGATCCCTAACAGAATCCCTTTCATGCCCATATATGGAGATCCCTAACAGAATCCCTTTTATGCCCATATATGGAGATCCCTAACAGCATCCCTTTTATGCCCATATATGGAGATCACTAACAGCTAACAGAATCCCTTTTATGCCCATATATGGAGATCCCTAACAGAATCCCTTTTATGCCCATATATGGAGATCCCTAACAGAATCCCTTTTATGCCCATATATGGAGATCCCTAACAGAATCCCTTTTATGCCCATATATGGAGATCCCTAACAGAATCCCTTTTATGCCCATATATGGAGATCCCTAACAGAATCCCTTTTATGCCCATATATGGAGATCCCTAACAGAATCCCTTGTATGCCCATATATGGAGATCCCTAACAGAATCCCTTTTATGCCCATATATGGAGATCCCTAACAGAATCCCTTTTATGCCCATATATTATGGAGAAATCCCTGCTCTGAGTATCTGACATCAGTGTGATGTCACCTGTTTATGCCCATATATGGAGATCCCTGCTCTGCGTATCTGGTTGCTATGGTAAACAGTTGGTTGCTAGGGTAAAAAAACATGGTTGCTATGGTAAACAGTTGGTTGCTAGGGTAAACAGTTGGTTGCTAGGGTAAAACCATGGTTGCTAAGGTGGTTGCTAACGTACACTAACAAACCAGCAACAACAGACTGTTGCCACAGCAACGTACACAAAGGTTTGTGTACACATGTGGTGTGATGTCATACTGATGCGGAGATATGAGCAGGGCAAAGGTGTGACGTGTGACGTGTGACGGACGGACGGCCGGTGGAGGTTTTCATAGTAAACTGCTCCCTGACGGTCGCAATAATTCAAATCTACAAAGTAACTAGTAACTCAAGTTTTCAAATAATTGTAGTGGAGTAAAAGTACAATATCTGTCAGAGATGCCGTGGAGTAGAAGAAAAAGTATTGAAAATTGGAAATATTCCATTAAAGAAAAAGTAGCTAAAATTGAAATCAGATACATTACTTGAGTAAATGTAATTACCATAGTTACTTTCCACCACTGCTGTGGTTCACCATGGCCCCAGTGACAGGGCTCAGCGCGATACCGAATCACTGTTGAAAAAAAAAATGAAAAAAAGACACGTGTCACTCTCTACCACCTTAACTTGTCATTTCATCTAGGCGTCAATCTTTAAGATGTATTTCTCACATAAGAGATGACTCACTAGTCTAGGTTCACTAGTCTTGCAGAGGTTCTTGACTAAGGGACATTATTTTCTAAATGACTGACATGACAGTTCCTCAAAACGGCAACGGTCGCACCACCAAATATAACTGAACTCCGCACTGCCTGAGTAAATACATCTTGCCGAGTAGCTTGAGCAGTGGCGAATATGAAATTAAATGACCCGTCAAGGACAGGAGATTTCTTACAGTGAAGAATTTTGAAGAGCTGTGACACCAAAGATGTAATTTCTGCTGGGACAGAGCCATAGATTGTGTGGATCAGCATTTCAATGGTTCTCACAGTTTGTGTCCTCTCCAAGGCTGGTATGAGTATAGATCTTGTAAATGGGCAGATGTAATATGTCTAGGTGTCGCTGGCTCTTGAGACGGTCTGTTCGTATGTTTGCGCTGTCTGTTCATTATGAGTCCGCGGGTTTCCTGTGGTTTGATGCGCAGCTTCCAAATCCACCCTGTGTGTGTTACCGTCTACCTAATCCACTGTGGCCTGGTCTTATGCCACTAACATGATTGAAACCCTAGGGGACACACATACATGGAAAATGGGTCAAGGCGTCTCAAGGTCTGACTTCTCACCAAACATTTGGACTATGAGCCTGATGGAGGTAGACAGATTTCATTTTATTTTTCGTTTGTCTAGCTATTTGGCTATTCATAATTTTTTGGATGATTTAAAATCCTCATAATCCAAATTCAATTATGTCTTCTCACTTTGTACTGTATGACAATAAAACAACAGATTCTACTGTATACTCACTGTCTGCAGAGAACCCACGGTCATTCTTAACTTGTTAACATCATAGTTTGGAGTCACGACTTTAACCAGTGAGACTCCCTAATCCATATAGCGGCCGTCAGGTCGCATACACAAACTTACACTTACAAACATACACAAGCCAATCAGGAGGGAATATGGGAAATGGGACAGATCCAAGTTGATGACATGACTTTAGAGATACTGTGTACCGCTTTGCATGATTTTAGAGCAAAATCTGTAGGAGCAGTGTCCAAAAATGTGTTTTGCAAAGATTGGCCTCATGGTGCCGCTAGAAGAGGGCCCTGTGAGAAATCAGAGCTGGAGGTTGTGGTTTGCCAGCCAAGGAGTGTGTGTGCAAGGTTTGGCACAGATAGGGGCAACGGTGCCGGAGATAAGAGTAGGGCCAAAAGTGTGACGTGACGTGATGGACAGACAGAGGGACTGACAGACTGACAGACAGACAGCCGGTGGAGGTTTTCATAGTAACTTGCGACCTGACGGTCGCAACAAAACATAAATACCATCTCTAATTCAAAATGGTAATTTACAATAGGAAATCACAGAAACAGCAATTGCATGAGTAGATAGTTAAACCAGTAAGACTCCCTAATCGGGAGATAAGCGACCGTAGGTGGCTTATCTCCACAAATAGGGCAAAAATTTGTTTTTCCAAAATCTTCCTGATCCATGTTGATGACATGAGTGTAGACATGCTGTGTAGTGATATTCGTGATTTTAGGGCAAAAACTGTAGGAGCAGTGTCCAAAAATGTGTTTTAAAAATCGGCCTGAAGGTGGCGCTAGAATAGGGCCATGTGAGAAATGAGGGGTGGGGTCTCCGCGTTGCCTTGGCGGACGAATAGGTACCGGCCCCGGCTCTCCCGGACGCTCCTAGCCCGAGTTACGGCATTTTATGTGCGCTGCAGTGGCAGGGGGTCCTCCACTGGGGGCGCCACCACTTTTGCATCCGTTGTGGAGCACCAGGAGTCGGTGGTCCCCGGGAATTCCCCGCGAGCAGCCCCGTTGGGGTGGTCATTTGGTCATTTTTGCACATTTGGTAATTTTTTACATCTGGGGGTCCCCAGGTCCCTGGGGCTCCGGGGGTCCTTGGAGGTTGTAGTTTGGCAGGCAAGGAGTGTGTGTGTGTAAAATCTGGCATGGATCGGGTCAACGGGTGCGGAGATATAAGCAGGGAAAAAGTGTGACGTGTGACGTGTGAGCACATTTGGTCATTTTTTACATCTGGGGGTCCCCCACCAGGTCCCTGGGGCTCCGGGGGTCCTTGGAGGTTGTAGTTTGGCAGTCAAGGAGTGTGTGTGCAAAATTTGGCATGGATGGGGGCAACGGTTGTGGAGATATGAGCAGGGCAAAAGTGTGACGGACTCACTGACTCACTGACGCACAGACAGCCGGTGGAGGTTTTGGTAGTAAATGCGACCTACGGTCGCAATAAACTGTGCATTATATTCCAGCATTCATCTTTTTGCATGTCATGGTGACACTATGAAACTCTCCAGTGGCTTCAGTGGTTTATCCTGTGGTTTAGTTAGCGGTGTAGGTTGATGATGTTGAAAACCTATGGTCCCGTTATACGCTGTGGTGTGCTGACCAACATTCTGCTGTTGGTGATTCAAGAAACAGCCTGACTGCCGTCATCATCGTCCCTTGTTTATCAATTACAGATTCAGATACACAAGAGGAAATAATTGCACACAAAACCAAGGTGTATGAGAGAGAGAGAGAGAACTTGAGAGTGTGAGAGAGAGAGTAAAATAGAGAAAGAGAAAGTGAGCAAATGTGATAATTTCTAAATGAAACAAGATGGTTTGAATTCTCTATTCACTTTAATATGCAGTATTTCAGGCTTTCATGGCTGTAGGTGGTTCTGAATTGTGATTCATGTACATACTGGCATAAGCTGTGAGGCTTACATTTGACAGGACATACTGTACATTTATTACATGCCTACAAACCCAGTTCTAGACAGCTTGGCCTACACAGCCGTAAAAGCACCGTCATCCTTTAAGAAACTGAAATAACCGACAGTTAACTTAAACTGTCACCCCACCCAGAAGTCGGTCATGCTGTAAGCACCATATCTGGAGACACGTGATGGTAATATATTTGTCAGTCTCCCCCCTGCTGGGAGCATTCAGGGCCTCTCTGATGCCGTTCTCCTTGAGATTGGCTATTGCTTGCCGACTATTCAGTGAAGCCTCATGTAATGACAACAAGGTTCAAGTGGCTTTTGTGGTTCTCGATCAAACGTGAGATTTGTTCCATACAAACTGAAGAGAGAATTGGAGCCATTATGTAGGTGTTATAAAGGCATGGAACACAAGAATGCCACACAAGTGGTTTCTACCTTGCAGGACAAGGTATGACAGTGGAGACAGCGTTGGTCAATATGAAGAACAAAAGCTCTTCACCTCCAAAGTGTTGAGATGAAGTGACCTACGGATGATGCAGACAGTCACACTGACCAATGTCTGCAAGATGAGATAGTAAACCTAACCCCTAAATACCAAACTCCAAACGGAATATTTTGTATCTTTCATGTTAATCTTCATTGTTTCCACAAACATCTATTTTTTTGTTTCTTTTTCTTTAGTAGCTACTTCAGAGATGGTACCCAATATGTGGCCCACTGGATAATGCAAGTGGGACCCCAAATAATTGGTAAAACATTAAGATTATATTGATATAACATTAATCATTTATTTTAAAATAATTACGTAAAGAACGACTTGCAATTCTGATTAACTTCATATTTGAACTACCGGTATTTCTATTGCTTGCTGGAAATCGAGATTTGTAATTTGTGTTTTGTGAGACAAGTGAATATTTTGGTGTTAATCCCAACGAATTAATTGATGCCGGGTCCCGACTCCCGAGTCAGCATCTGGAGGGTCTCACAGCACACGGCTGGTTCTACAGACTCCAACTTTTGCACACGGATAGCTCAGATATTTGCATCAGATATATGCTTCCCCTGCCGTTACTGTACTTGCACGATTACAGTTGTACCAAACAACATTTTTTTGTAGAACCGCCGATCCAACCAATATGCCCATATTGGGCATAGTCCTACTGATGCCATCAGGGATCTCCTTATATGGGCATAAAAGGGACACAGACTGAGAGATCTCCAGTGGGCACATATCCAGATGTCACCACTCTATCCTCTCTCATGAAGCACCACAAGCTAAACATCAACATGAGGACAGACACAGCTTTCACCTCAAGTTGAAAGTAGGCGCACCAGTCATGCTGCTTAGAAACCTGAAAGCAGGTCCCGAATGCACTCTCAAGAATAGCACCAGAATGGTGGTAATGCAAATGATGGACAAAGTCACTGAGTGTGAGATTGCAGTAGGCACAAACAAGGGTGAAACAATCTTCCTCCCAAGAATACCTCACTATGACAGAGGTGATGAGCTTCCCTTCATCTTCATTAGACGGCAGTTCCCTATCCGCTTATCTTTCTCTGTTACCATCAATAAGGGTCAGGGCCAAGACTTTCCTTACTCACTACATGTACACAACTACGCAGTACAACAACTTGTATAATTCAGTTAATTACTAGTATAATTAACTGAATGAATTGTGTGCAGAGATGTGAGGATGCATACGAGGCATTCTAGTGTTGTGTTACTGGAATTATGTATAGAATACATATTATGTGTGTATGTATGTATGTGTGTATAAATTGTATATATATATTATGTATGTTATGATATTATGTATCACCCGTGCTACCAGGTGAGAGGCAGACTAGCTGATTTATAGTAATACAAATAATCTACTTGGATGTCAGTAATTGCTATATTAATTAAACAATCAGAGATGTAGTACAACTTCAATATACCATGGGCCAATATTGGCTGATACTGATACTGAGTATAAACAATAGTGCATCCCTATCTACTACAGTATATTGTATAGATAGGAGAAGCTCTTAGGATGTACTGTATATGGCCTACATTCTGTGTACTGGGGCACTGGGCCAGCTACGGTACCACACTAATGCACGTCGTGTATGTGTTAGATAATTGCAAAAAAAGGGACAGGTGTGGCCTGCCCTCCAGAAGAACACATTGGTTTTGGATTAGCAGTGGCCATGGACAGTATTTCCTGCAGAAGCCCAATTTTATCCTTGCAGGGTTGAGTGCAAGCAAAAGGAAACTGAAGGTGATAATGGGGGTCATTACCTTTTCTTTGCAAAGAAAACGAAGCAGGGAGGGAATATAGAACTCCTCTTCTTCTGGAAAACAGGGACAACACCTCTCAAATGAAATGGGTCTTCACAGCACAATTTCTCTGGTGAAGAATGGAGTGAGACTAGCACATGACAGGAACGAGAGAGAGTGTGCCTGATGTTACCGTGAACGTGTGAGAATTCTTTTCTTCTTCTCATTTCCCAAACCAATGCTGGAAATGAGCCATGAGCAACTGGTGCTGATTAAACTGATGCAGCCCATTCGAGCAAGAACTCATTTTGATGAGATGTTTTCATTTTCAAATGTTGGTTTCTGTGATGTGTTGTGTCATACAGCAGGGCCTCAGCCAGATTCAGATCAGAAGCATTTTGAGAAATGCTGCTGACCCACAGTTGGTATGATGAGGACTGCCACGGCTACATTTGCTTGTGGATTGATTCCACACAGCATTGTGTAGCTTACACCCGTGGGCTGCAAACTGGTACTCGTCAGCTTCAAAACATGACTCATATAGTCAGTGTACACGGATGAGTAAGCATTAGCATGTGTCCGTATTTGCTTGTCAGTCACTATCTACAGTATATAGGGCTTTGGTTGAAATGTGACAGACAATTTGTTCTACTTACTTGTGAGAGCAGATGAGAACTGACATGGGACTGGTTTTCATGTATTCTGGCTGTAAAATCAAAACAAAATGTATGTTGTTAAATTGGTTGCTGTTGTTAAAGTATGGCTGGATGATATGAATGTACAGTAAGTATATACTGTATGTATGTATACCCAGTTGTGAGAGTAGCAATTTGTATAGATTTTACTAAACCGCTTCGACTGTCAGGTGACAACATTGCATGTCCAAAACAGTTAAGTTTCAGTTCATATCAATACTTTTCATTGGTTCATTATTTATGAAACCCACAGACACACTAGCGTGACACGCTTGTAGGACAAAGTAGGGTATTCATCCTATCCTATATTAAAATTGGTTAATTATTATTAATAGTTGCCCATATCAGTACAGTATATGGGCATATGATACATGGGAAAACCCTTGGAAAAAAGCATGGACATACACACAAAGTCATGTATTAGAGCAGTTAGCACTGCTCAAATACCAACTAAAATGTGAGTTGCAAACTGCATTGTCTTATTTATTTTTTGTCTTTTTAAAATACACATACAGTAGTGTGTGTGTGTGTGTGTGTGTGGGGGGGGGGGGGGGGGGGGATTACAATCTCGATTTAAAAGGACATGCTGAAAATAGGAATGACAGGTTGAAAGTAGTGGTTAAAAGGGGTTGACAACAAGGTCATAACATCTAGCTTTCTAAGAGGCAGACATCTGTCTGCGTTCCTTCCTTTATATCACTGCATCAGTGACCTATAGGCCTATTTGTCCCATTAGCTCAGTCTGGCTCCATTTTCAAAGCCAGATCCAACAAAATGGTAATCTTAAAAGCACCTTAATGACTTTCAACCGGTCCTATTTTGAGCACAAAACAAATTAAATAATAAAAATATGAAAATAGCCCATGGCATGTACTGTACAAGCTCAAGCTTCAAGTAGGCTAAGCTTGTAAACTGGCGAATTTTGGGCGACACCATCATACGAGCATCCCTTATCAGCAGCACCACATAAAGTATGTCATTTACAGTGAGCTAAAACCTGAAATGTGTGCACAAGGATGATTTGGATTCTCATTTACGTACAGTAGCAAACAATGACACACAACAGATTACAAACAGTTTTATGTACATGATCATTTAATTTTTTCTAATTTCATATACTTTCTTTTACATGTCTGAAGAGTAGACATGCCTGACACGAACGGAAATAAGAACATTTGATATAATAAAATATATAAATTTAGAGCGTGTATTACCGTCAGAGCGTAACGATTAAAGCTGAGTCATGTGAAGTTCAACTGGAGGTCATTTTTACATCGCCCAGTGACTGAAAGACGGCTAATTATGTGGAACGCTTTCGTCACCTTGGATAATTAAGAACACACACCCGTGACCTCTTCACATTAAATAGAGCCCTGTTATTTTCTATTCCAGCATTCTACATCAGTATGTGTCAGCAGACGAGGTCACACACAGACATTATCAGTTTTCTAAAATTAGCATTGCACATTTCGGTCAATGTGTCAGAGATGTCCTTACCGACAAACAAAAGGTTGTCACAAATATCACATGGAGAAAATAAAAAGAAACGGAACAAAAAGATATATAAAGGTGAAACAATGAAGAAAGGTCTGTTAAAACACAGAAAACCTACAGAACACCTATTTAGTGGACCAAACCGAAGTCCTGGGTCGCGGAAGTTTTTCTCCATGGAGAATAGCATTGGGTCATCTTAAAATCGTCTCATACAGTCTGTGAATTGTGGTCCAACAAATAAACAAACTGTCTCTGTGATATTGTCAGGGAGGTGGTTCTGTATCGTTTACGATACGTAAACTTACGTCCAAGAGTCAAGTCATTGGGATATATATTTCTTTCTTGGATATTGATTATCGATGTAAGAAAAGTTTATGGGAATTCAGAATGGGGGAGAAAAAATGTGACCCAGGTAAGATGTGTAAATTACGCCAGACTTCGGTGCTCTACTGGAACATATTTAAATCAAGGTCCTAGGCCTGCCACAGTTATTACACAATCGTCTAATCGCAATTATTTGACATAATCGCAATTATTTTCCATAATCGTTCCCATGTTGACATTTTTTCATATATTTTAAAAAAAAGTCAAAAATAGTGGAAATAGCTGATCTACAAGCTCACAACGCGTCGCATTGCGACGTGTTGTGAGCTTGCAGATCGGCTATTTCCACTATCAATGTTATTTTTTAAGTATAAAGTTGTCAAATATGTCAGTAATTTCTTTGGATATTTAGGTTATGTCATATCTGCCATGTGCAACTTCAAAGCCTAAAAGCCAAACAGAAATGTAATTGTCAACAACAAAAACCCAATTAAATCGTTAATCGCAATTATTTGAGTGACAATTAATCGTCATGCATGTTAAATGTCATAATCGTGACAGCCCTACAAGGTCCCAAACAAAATTGTGAAGACATTCAATGAGGAAATGGAAGCTAGAAACACAGTTTAACCACTTATACTGCGTTGTGCAAGGAATAGCTAAAATAGCCAATCTACAAGCTCACTACGTGTGGCATCGCAATGTAGTGAGCTTGTAGTACTACTTTATTTTACTTTTACTTATTTTACTCTTTATGTCATGACGGAAAGAGACGAGGGTTAATGAGGTCAAACATGGCTAAATCAGTGGTTCTCAAAGTGGGATTGGGCACCCCAGGGGTCCTTGAGGGTGTTCCAGTTGGTACCCAGCAAAATTAAATAATAGATCATCAAAATCATTTTAACCACTTTAACCATATTGCGCATCGGCTATTTTCAAAACAATTTTGAAAAATGTGGAATATTATGTTTTGAAACATTTTAACAACACAAATCTTATATGGTGGACCCTAGCAAAGAACGAAAAAAGTTTGAGAACCACTGGTCTAAACCACAAATCCAGTGTTAGAACACACATCTCTTAATGAATACCTCTGGCTTCACTACTTCTGAATTCATCTGCGGAATTACTTCGTGTTACATATATTAAGAAAAAAGTCCTTCGATGCATGTACATTTAACATTGACCTTGACGCATCCATCAAATTAAACACATTTGCAATCGTTCATCCAATGTGTTATTATTTCCGAAGACTTGGTTGTGTTTCTTGGTAATGGAAGCATACTGAAGTAAAAGGAAGAGACAGAGATTTGTGCTTTTCTCTTCTGAGAAAAAAGCAAGATGAAAAAAGGTCAGTTATAGCCAGGAAAACCTCAGGGAATACACTAAAAATAAACACGCTAGTCACAAATGCACCCCAGTACCATCCCCAAATACCACTCAAGTACTAGTTGCTCTTTATACTGTGTGTGTGTGTGTGTGTGTGTGTGTGTGTGTGTGTGTGTGCGTGCGTGCGTGCGTGCACGTGTGTGTGTGAGAGAGAGAGCGTATTTGCCTTCATCTGTCTGTGCCTCACCATCTGATGGTTTCCGGGAGCCCTCGAATGAGGACTATTACATGTTGACATTTCTCTGAGAAAGGTTGTCAGCACTGCAAGCACAGCGAGAAACTCTAAAAGTAGGTCAGCGTCTGCAGTCATTCTCATGGCGTCATCGCCCCTGCTGGTGTTTGCAGTATGCGTGCGCGTGTAGGTTTGGCCTCCACGGAAACCAACAGCAAATTTACACATTCCTCCTCAAATCTTCCATCTATCCCAAGCATTATCCAAGACCTGGTTCATCCCTCCCACCCCGTGACCTGTCAGAGACAGCTGTGTCATGCCTCACACTCACATGGTGCTGGCAGGAAGGTACTGTACCAGTAGTGGCAGTAAACACAAACCTCCTCTAGGGCTGTCACAATTATTACATAATCGTCTAATCGTGATTATTTGACATAATCGTGATTATTTTTCATAATCGTCATAATCGTTTCCATGTCAAAAATAGTGGAAATAGCAGATCTACAAGCTCACAACGCGTCGCATCTTGTAGATCGGCTATTTCCACTATCAATGTTCTTTTTTAAGTATTAAGTTGTCAAATATGTCAGTAATTTCTTTGTATATTTAGGTTATGTGTCATATCACCATGTGCAACTTCAAAGCCTAAGAGCCAAACAGAAATGTAATTATCAACGACAAAAACACAATTAAATCGCTAATCGCCAATTATTTGAATGACAATTAATCGTCATGTAAAATGTCATATCGTGACAGCCCTAACCTCCTCTCGCCTCCTGCTCTGCTCGCCACCAGGGTGGGAGATGACAGGCCACAGGTCAGCACTCGCCAGGTGTGTTGCGCTTGAGGGAGATTAGATGACGTAAAAAGAGAGAGAGAAACTGGGCAAGCGAGGGAGAACTGGGGTTTAGGAGGACGGCACGGATGGAGTCACAGGAAAAAGAGAAAGACACGTTGTGTCTTCTGCAGCAAGTAAATGCCCTTTCTCCAGGAAAAAGAATGACAAATATAGGGTTGAACGCCGGAAAAAATAACAAAAGGTTTATCAGTTCAAAAACTGCTATAAGAGGTCCGGAGCGCAACTCATTTTTTCAGTTGCCGCCAAACAATTTTGTACCAAGTGTAAATACCACAATCTCCCAAAACGTAGAAAGAAAAAATAACAAATACCGTAACAATACTACACATGAGCTACATTGTCATGGTGCGATGCTTTGACAAGATTGATTGATTGATGCATTGTAATTACTAGTATTACTATTAACAATACGTTGTATATAATAATACTAATGGGTCCAGCCAGGGGCTTCACCCTTGTTACAAAGAGCACTGGTTGCCCTCCTGACCAGCAGGGGGCAGAGTCATTAAATGCAAAAGCATCGGAGTGGTCAAGCAGGACAACTGCTACATAATAGGCTCTTTATACAACTATAGTCCCGGCTTTCCAGGAGGTAGCATGACTGTTTTCCTGTTCCCGTTCATGTCCCCATAGCTTCGATTGACAGGCCCATCAGAAGATTTGAAGTGGAAACACACGTGAAGGTTGTCATGTGTGTTTCTGGGTCAAACCTGCTACCGAGCCAATCAAACGAAGCTAAGGGATAATGAACCGGAACAGGAAATGGGTATGCAACCTTCCGACATCCTGGGACTACAGTTATGAACAGAGGCAATACTGTGTCTTCATTGCGCTTGCATCAAGCTAAGTGCACAGAAACCCAGAATCCTTAGAGAATTCCCTT
This sequence comes from Nannobrachium achirus, assembly GCF_963921795.1. Lineage (NCBI taxonomy): Eukaryota > Metazoa > Chordata > Actinopteri > Myctophiformes > Myctophidae > Nannobrachium > Nannobrachium achirus. The sequence goes on from NC_137810.1 coordinate 35,789,464, forward strand.
CTGCTTTAATTTAGTGCTTTAATACGAACTTCCCCGCATCGTGCCACCCTTGGGGTGCACGTCCTCCTCAGTCATCCGGTATGGGCGTGTTACAGTTCCCGTGGTAGATATAAACGGGTCCGTCGCAGCGGTAGTACAACTGAAACACGTCTCCGTAGCCGTGCTCCCTCCACCAGGTGCACAGCTGGCGGTTCCAGCCGCAGGCCAGGGCGTGGAACAGCTGGGGGTGCTCCATGCCGATCATGGTGAAGAAGTCCTGGTCCCCCAGGTGGCCCCGGAAGCGGTACTGGTCGGCCAGCTTGGCCACGTTGCCCGGCTGCAGCAGCTGGTTGTACAGGGGCGAGGCCCGCATGCCCCCCAGATCTAGCAGCATCACCCCACTGTTGAAGCCCGGGAGGCCGTCTGGCGGAGGCTCACCTACCTTGGTGTTGGGGTTCTCTTTGCGGTACTGCCAAAAGGTGTGTCTGCCAAGACAGGAAAAAAAAATAAAAATTATTGTGCCATTAGGGGAGTTTGATTGGCAGACAGAGTTTACATTATGAAGAGGCCACATCTTACACCAGTGGTTCTCAACCTTTTCAGGCCGCGGCCCCCAAAATAATCATATTTTAACTGGGGACCCCCCCCACCATGTCGAGCAATAAGAGTTGAGGAATTACATTTTGTACAACACGGTTCTATTGTGACGCGAGACGTTGTGGGCATGTAGATCTGCTATTTTCACAATTTCTGCCTCTAATATTTGACAATTTGGCCAATGTTTAATTTGTCATTTTATAGGTATTAAAAAGTCCTTAAAATTGTCACTTCAGAAAGGTGCATATACCCTCAGTCTATCCACCTCTTTCCGCAGGAATTTACTGGAGATTTTTTTGCACCACACTTCCGGTTAACAGCAGACATACAAGCTCACGTCGCATCGCAGATGCAGCCGTTGTGAGCTTGTAGATCACACTCGGCTGCGGCGCCAGAAGCTCTGTCCAACTTCTGCGCAATGCACTATGGCAGGGGTGGGCAACTTTGATGATGGCGAGGGCCACTATATTTCCACCTTCACTCCAGAGGGCCACATTGCATATTGCTACGTGCTACTTTGTCATATCTCATACAAAAGAAGAAAAAATAGCAGATCTACAAGCTCAAAATGCATCGCGCTGCGATGCTTCTTTTGAATTGGAATCCTGAATAATTTTTTGTAATTTGTTCCTGAAATGTAACATTTTGATTTAAAGTTATACCATGTAACTTTTTTTATAAAACAAATCTTAAAATTGTCCTAACTCTTAAATCGCTAAAGTTTTAGAACACCCACTCCGTTATTTTCAGCTTCTGAAGCCTTCTCTTTATATGTTTTCTATGATCCTGACCTGGGTCCGGTTTTCGCACAAAAATTACGTCATCATACACTACCGGCCAATCACAGCGAGGGTTATACACTGCCGGCCAATCACAGCGCATCTTGAAGTGGGGTCGCTAGCTATCACAATAAGGCGACCATATTTGTAGGCGCCTGTGTGTCTCTATCTATACTCGGGTGAAACACTCCGTTTCTCCGGAATGCCTGAACGCACAGGAACCAGGGACCCCTCTAAAGATAGATCTCGGCGAGGTGGAGGCAGACGCGGGGGTGACGCGGGGGTGTGAGGCCCGGTCCGCGGCGAAAAACGGCCGAAAGACGCGGACGCTACTGACCACTAGTTGAGCAACTTACACAGTATAGCTTTAATTTCAAATGCATTTAGTTATATACTCATGTTAACTTTTATCAACAAGTTATTTTTTGTGTTCAATCTGTGTTTTGAGATATTTTAGTATTTAAGCATGAATGATGATGCATTTTGCATCATATGATGCATCATGCTGCATCATACTGTATCATGCATCATGGAATTAAAGCAGGTCATGTTTGGAATTGTAACAGCTGAAATCAATAATATATCGGTATTCCAGTATTAACTTGAGGGCCGCATTAAGTGAAGGTGAAGGCCGCATGTGGCCCCCGGGCCGCCAGTTGCCCATGTATGTACTATGGGATGTTGGAAAGTTGTGGATACACTTAAACTTTATGCTGGTGTGTTTACTGTTGAGTAAGAAAACAATTAAAAAACACATTAAGATAATCATCTGGGGACCCCCAAAATAATTTGATGACCCCACGGGGGGTCCCGACCCACAGGTTGAGAACCACAGTCTTACACAGCATTATCAACCATCAGTTGATAAAGGCAGGAGAGGGAGACAAAAGTTTATTAAAATGCTAATCAAAGTGAAAATTTGTTTGCAGTTTGTATGTAAACAGGTGTTAAGTAAAAACCTGAAGATTGAAATACAACCACTAACCGCTCCTTCATCTGGCTGTCTGTCTGTCTGTATGTATGTACTACTATGTCCCACACTTGGCTCATTGGCCAAGCTTCGCGGACGCTTAATGAAATTGACTCATAAAAAGCACCGGTCACTTCACACTGGGTGTGTTTTTTCTTTCGTGTCTTTTTGGGTGGGCGGCCACAAAATGGTCTCAGACTCAGCAGAATGTTTAAATATAAAACCCTCCACACACTGTAGGAAACCTGTAGAGCAGTGGTAAAATGTCTCATTCATGTGTGTGTTTTGGGGCTGATCTATGTCCAGCTCCGTTTCAGGCCAACTCCGCTGAGCAAACAGCACTTCAGCCCAAAACAGGAAGAGAGCGGTCCAGGAGCTGGACTTGGTGCCAAAGGCTCAAGCACTGCCAACTCAGCACCGTGTTCTGCCAGCACACCAACTCCCAAGTAACTGCAGATACACACATGTCATCATTCTATCAATAACACTTTATCACTGTCAAGAGTGTATGTGTGTGTGTGTGTGTGTGTGTGTGTGTGTGTGTGTGTGTGTGTGTGTGTGTGTGTGTGTGTGTGTGTGTATGTATTAGGGCTAATGACAACTCAATATCATATATTTTTTGAGTGATTCTAGATGTAATTAACATAAAAGTAATAGATAAAATAATCACCATTTAACTAATAGTGTGTGTGTGTGTGTGTGTGTGTGTGTGTGTGTGTGTGTGTGTGTGTGTGTGTGTGTGTGTATAATGGATTATATCTACCACTCCTGCATTGATGCTTAATTTATAGTCTGTCATATAAAGGTGTTGCTTGCCAAAAGCAGCTCATCTGTAAGTTAATTCGGTGTTGCTCGCCAAAAGCAGCTCATCTGTAAGTCAATTCGTGACCCGTTGTAACCTAACAAGACTGAGCCTTGTGCACTTTAAGTCTCAATGCTGTGGATCCGGGGAAAGAAGGTTGTTTGACTGTTCACTCCTGAACACGAGTATTAGATTAGGGTCAGCTACATGACCAAAATGTAAATGTAGTCACTGATGCATGAGACCCTGCAAAACCCTCAGCATTAATTAGAATGGACCCAGAGTTAGGTTCAGTTAGGTTAGATAAAATAAGATAAACCTTAAGCTTGGAGGGAAAATTACGGTGTCATAGCAACAAGGTTGAAACAAAGGAGAAAAATCACACCAGTGCGAAGTGAGTGGTGCTAACTTTGCATGTATCAAACACGACACACGTGCATATCTTTGTTCTGTCCGTGACGTTAGCTATCTCCATACCTGGAGTTCCGTGCTCATTAGGGGTGTGAAAGAATATTCTATATTCGAAGATTCGTTCGAATGTTAACAATAAAAGAATATTCGAACGTAAAAAATGGAGCTTCGAATTAATTTATATTTAATTAAAACAAATCTACCGCACTTCTCGCGAGATTCTGGGCGCATGGAACGTTAAAAGGTGGCTGGTCTCGCAAGGCAGAAGTCTCCATTCGCTGCTGCAAAAGTGGGTTGATCTACAAGTCCACAATACGTCGCTGATCCAATACGTTCATTACGTTGTGAGCTTGTACATTGAGGGTGCCTATTTAGCGACACCGTCATACAGCGAAGAATAAACCTCCAGCTGCTTCACTTTCCCCTCACACTGTCACTGGCCGTCACATGTCGGAGTGGAGAGATGCACTCGTCCGCCTCGCAGACAGTGCACAGTGCAGCGCGCACACACAGTGCTTTTAAACTGGCTCACGTTGATTCAGAATGATTAACGAGTCGAGCTGAAACGGGCGACTCATTTAGTAATGACGGGAAGGCATACAAGAGACTTCCCCACCGAAAACACTATAAAAAAGCATGGATTTCTTCTCTCACCGAGTCAATCTCCCCGCACGCAGCCACGCGGTAACGGTAAAACACATGAGTGTCCGTATGAGCACTGCTCATACGGACACTCATGAGTGTGCTCATGCTCACTTTGCATGGTATCAAACACGACACACGTGCATACTGCATATCTCTGTTCTGTCCGCGACGTCAGTTATCTCCATACCTGGAGCTCCGTGTTCATACGGACATTCCGTGCTCATACATACATACACACAAAGTCAGACGTAGGAGCGGTTAGTTAGCACCGCTCAAACAGAGGCACAGCTCCATCTACAGCACATGGACGATGATTAAGTGGAGAAGATCAGCGAGCGACCTCGCCTCGCGTACCTCTGCAGTCTGCATACATCTTACAGTATGTATCGCAGCAGACTTCAGATGGGCCACACACAGCTGGTGTGGGAACTCCAGGACCACATTGGGAACAATGAAAAACAAGCCGGGCTTTTTGTGTTATCCTTTTAGCATTATTGTATAACTGTACATCTGTACTTTTTTGCAAACTGATTAAGTATTCAATCAATCAATCAAACCACCCTTGAGTGCAAAGTGCTACAGAATGTTGTGGAGCCCAGCGCATCGTCAGAGGTGAGCTTCCCTCCCTCCAGGATATAAATTACATACAAAAAGCGGTGCGTAAGTCAAGGGAGATCAGATAACATAGATGGGACACTCTCCACCCCAGCCACAGTCTGACGATAGTCTGGCTAGGCAAGCGATAACTACATTGCATTTCAAAAGTCATACGATACGACCAGAGTTTCTGCCTGTCAGTCATCGGGCTGTTGAATGAGTGCTGAACCCTGTCGCCATGTCAGTCTCTGCAACAATAGGCTGTGACAAGACAACAGTCATTATCACTTTGTTATTATGACCATGAATACACTCCATTACTGTTGCTCTGGCACTACACTTGCGGTAGATGTTAAGCTGCTAAGCAATGTCACTCACCTACAAAAGGGACTGTTATATTCTGCCTCGTTTATTTTTATATTGTGAGCACACACACTTTATGGTATGTCATTTCTCAATGAAAGTGCAGGGAGACCACCTCCAACAACTGCAGATGTGCTAGTTACAGTATGTAGTGTCGCCTTGTTCTGATTTGATCCATGTAGCACTTTGGTTGACCTTGGTCGTTTTTAAAATTGCTGTATAAATAAGCTTTGAGTTGAGTTTAGTTATGATTGGCATTAACATACTCTACCATACAAATTGGCTGAAATACAGTTTTATTCAATAAAATAAGTCCCAGATTGTAGCTTTAAAGGGGGTTCTTGTCTATCCAGGTCAGCTTCAGTGTCCAGTGCGCTCCAGTTCTCTGTGCAAAGGAATGTTAGGTGAGAGGCTTGGTAGACAGGCCGTGTGTTTGCTCAGCTGTGGTTAGCCCAAGGTAGACCAAGATATTCTCAAATTCAGTTCTATAGCGTCCCCTTTGGGGTCACAGAGCATGAACATCCACCTTCCCTCATAATTTAGCCCTTTATCTTTGGAGAGCTTGGAGAGTTTAAAGGAGTAGTTCTTCCTAAACATGAGTTATTTTCTATCAATTACACTCCCCATGAATTCACCTTGAATTCAAAGGAGACAATAATTCGATGACCAGGTCAGAGACTCAGTAGGAGACTCAGTAGGAGACTCAAACAGAGACTCTGCTGGTCATCAAACTATTGGCTTGGGAATGCAACAAAAGCTAAACAACTCAACATCAAGGAGGCTTCATGGAGTGTGTAATTGATAAGACATGTTTTTGTGGGGTGAACTACTCCTTTAAGGCAGCTTAATGCATACAAAGAAAAAAGTTAAATGCACACAACAGGTTCAACCCCGCTATGCTCGATAACACGCTTGCTAACACAACTCGATAAGCCCAAAGATTATTGATAACAAGTCTCAATACATTTTTTATCGAGTTCGGGTTTCGAGCTCAATCCATACTGTCCAGTGTCCACACAGTGTTTTCACCCTATCTATATATGGTGCCCGTGATTCTGCATAGTGTATTTTTATTTGTTCAGTACAGTACGCTATGCCTACATGTAAACCAAAGAACAAGTTACATACGCACAGTATATACACATATCTAATACAATTATTCTGATTCTTTGATACACAAATAGAAAAAAAATCCTTTAATTATTTTGAATAATACTTATTATTACAGTTTCACTCAAAATGAGGAGTTTCTAAGCTTTCTTTACTATGTGGCAAGTTATGTGCTTAGGGTGTGGAATCTAAGGGAGTCGATACGGGAGTCGATACAGAGCACGCTGGTTCTCAAGATTGGAGCTGATTGAAGGCTGTGACACACCATGTATCTTCCACACATTCCATTTTACTTCTTTACTTTGTATTTGACATTTTGAACTCCTGCTTCTCACTTTTGGAGGACAAAGCGCATAAAAGGTAAAGCAGGAGAGCTATCAGGAATGTCTACATGCTATGGCACAGAGACCTTTGAGGCGGAGTAGGCAAAGGGAGAATAAAAACACACGTTTGTTTTTGTTGAGCTGCATGCACGCAAGGCCAAATTTGTCAAACAAGCTCCTGAGACTGTTCCAGCCCAGGTGAACAGGCAGGGCGCTGTGAGAGAGCTCATGTCAAACTGTAGGCACTCCTGTGTATGGCAACGTACTGTAGTTTCAACTTTACAAGTTATAAACAAGGGCAATGAAACGTAGTAAGTATGGAAAGTTGGAAACAAGGCCATTCGATTTTTCTTAAAGAACAAAAACAGCACCAAGAGTCTAGAAACCCGCTAGCAGGCAGCAGCCCCTTGTGAACGAACATAAAGCATAGACGTAGAGCAGGGGTCCTCAAATACAAATCTTGAAGGTCCACAAATATTTTTTTGAAACAGGTCCGGGTCCGGGGAAAAAATAAAACAATTAATATATATATATATATATTTAAATATATATATATTCGCTTATTTTTATTATGTCGGTCAATCTTAAATAGTAGGCTAAGATACAAAAAAGTACCAACCAGGGGTTGACACCATGGTCTCAGAGGCACTTGTCCGTCTGGAAAGTACAGGTCATGTTCTACTTGCCCTCAGGTCATGGCCACTTGCCCTCATTATTGTTCATCTTACATAATTAGGGATCCCTTTCTTATTTTTATTTTTTACAATGGCTGATGTGTTTTTTTTTTTTTGTAGTTTGTTGATGCAGTAATGGTCTTTCCCCGTTTATTTCTTTATTAAAAGGGTCCTTAAAATATGACTTCACTGTCATCTGGGCTGGGGACTCCTCCAAAATCATTTGGGGGCCTTACTTGATTGAAGAGAAACAACCCATTAAAGCAGGGAGAACAGAATGTTCTGGAGCAGAGATATTTTGCGCTAGTGCTCTGGTTTATTTTAACAAACTGGGATAATCTACGAATAATTTATGCTTGTGTCGCAACGTGAATATCGATATGAAAACAAGGTGTCACGCGTCAGAGACAGGGGAGCACACACTGAACGCGGACGGCTGTGCAGCGTCGCGGTATCGACGCACGTTAAGTGCCGCACGGTAACGCCAACTGGATGCGGCGCGCTGCCACACAGCACATCCATTTCCCCCGGTGGGGAGAACCATGGGAGAACAACATCCATGCAGAAAGAGAGGCAGCCGTAACGGGCCGTCGGGCCGCGGCACGTCGAGACAAACTCTGGTCTCTGGAGATAAGATTACAATCCTGCAAACGTATTCACGTTGATGATGTTTTGCGTGAATGAAACCCCACTGATTTATAACTAGTTGCGTTGTTGGTGGATGAAGCTACTGCTGTTGCTGCTGCTCCGAAAACTTCCGCGGTCTGTGGCAACAGCCTATCAGCGCATCGTTGTCAGAGATGCCAGCCCATAATACTCTGTTGCCCGGCATCAGCCAATCAGCGCGTCGTTGTCTCTCTCTCTCTCACACACTCAGCGCATGCAATGAAAGCGAATGAATACAACGAGAAGTGGAAACGAAAACGTGGAGATATTTTTCCACTTTTTTTTTCTTTTTCTTTTTTTTTACTATAATTCGTCCTGGGTCCGGTCGGCGGTGCCTCGCGGTCCGGACATGGACCGCGGTCCGCCTATTGAGGACCCCTGACGTAGAGTATCAAGAAGTGGCAGAATTTCTTTTTCTGAAAGAAGCACTAGAGGAAAGGCCATGGGTCACCAATATCAGTAAGTTCATCCTGCAGTCTTAAAAATAAAAAAGAATCAAACCTCGGTTCGAAGTGAAGCGGTGAATTTTTATTCTATGTGTTCTAGAGCTATGAAATCTGTGTTCTAGATCTATACCTTCTGTGTTCTAGATCTATACTTTCTATGTGCTTTAGTTCTATATTTTTATGAATTCTGAATGAATGAATGATTTTATCTGGAGGGCCAAATTGTCATGTGAAGCTTGACCAATCCTCAATCCTGAACGCACGGGACACACAAAGCCACTCCTTGGAAGCGGCTTTCACCGCTTCAAAAATCTGTTCGAGATCTCTTGTGTGAAAACAAAGTTGGAATTTTGCCCTGAGACTGTGGCATTACTAGATACCACCATGGTTAGGATTAATCTACCACACTTAAGTACTCCGAAAGTTTCATGGCAATCTGCCCATTAGATTTTGAGATATATTCAGACATTTTGGCCAAACAGTGGCACTAGAGGAAAGGCCATGGGGTCACCAAAATATCAGTGTGGAAGCTTTTTAACATCTAGGCCTCCAAATAAAACATTAATCAATGTCACAAGACCCTTTCCTTTTAGTGGTAAAAATATCCAGTTACCAGTGCAGCATAATTCGTCTATTGATAAATATATCCAAGTCATCTATCTGGGAACAAAAACAACAAAGCTGTTTACTCCAGCTCAGTATTCCCTTCAGGAAAAGTACGAAATGCTCTTTTCAATGTGCTGGCTGGCCAGCAGCCAATGCACTGAGATTTCTACCCCAGTTGAACAAGAGAATGAATGAGGGGATGAATAAATAAATAGAATTTCTTTCTAGCATGTACCTGTATTTGTATACACTTATTATGCACACACACCACCACCTACACACTGGCTCTCTGGAGTCAATGTACGATAAAATATTCAAGGAGAAATGTGCTCGTCTCACCAAACACAGTGGTGCAGTATAGACAGTCTGCACTCAGCACTACAGTAGTTAAGGAATATGAATCACCACTTAAATCACCTGGTCTAAAAGTGAACGCACAGGTGAAATTCATGTGCAGCCTCTATGCTAAAATGCTAATTCGTTATTCATGGAAGGACAGGAGGATGATGATGTGGCCTGTTATTACACATACTTTCTCACTATAATCTACCAGGACCATCAGACACTCATCTCATCATGCAGCACTTTTAGTGCTGACCTATAAATAGCAGTAATACGCTTTGCTGTGCTCTACAGTGTTCTCGGACTGCAGACCGGAGACCCTTGCGGCCCATTCGTCTCCCTTAAGTCAAATCAGACGAAGGGCCTACGTGCTTAGAGACACATACTGTATTTGTGAGTGAGGCAAGTGTAGCATTTACACAGCCGTTTGGCCACAAGATCTTATGATGATGACAAATAAAAAGCCAGCGCTGGAGTCCATTCCTTTGTTTGCAAAAGGATGAGACTGGTGTTTGTTACACTGCTCACTTAAGTCGCTTAGGATGGGTTTTAAGTCACACTCACAAAGGATGCAATACAAATTATCATGTTTTTGCAGGAATCGCACCGTTCTGTAGCATTCACAATTGACACTAGATTTTAGCTTGAAGTGACATTTTACACACACACACACACACACACACACACACACACACACACACACACACACACACACACACACACACACACACACACACACACACACACACACACACACACACACACACACACACACACACACACACACACACACACACACACACACACACTTCGAAAATAGCTTGCATTGAATTCAAATGTATTCCCATTGCTCAAACAATCATGACTGGCTCCTGCGTGGACGCATCTTTACACAATCTACTACACTTTATCACATTGTTTAGATACAGACAACTACAGTAGCAGATTCTCTCCAAGAACATGGACATTGTTTAGACCTTTCATACAATTGTATTATTCCATATGGACATTTTTGCTTTATTTAGATCGGAGAGTATAAAAGAGACAGACAGCAAACTGAGGGCAAAGAATCACCGGAGTCGGATTTGAGCTCACAAGGAGTATGTGGTTGTGTCACCATGCAGGCTCTCGTTATGTTTTCTGAAACGTTGTCATTTTCTACTTTCAGCCTCCACAACTTAAACAGGGAACTCAACCAGAACATGACTGACTGTTGCTGTAACTTAAAGTGATGTACTTGCTGTGCACTTTGACATCTATACTCAGCTTGGTGTGAGTTAACTGAATAAATGATGGTGCATACCGCTTGGTGACGATGGATGGACATTCCACACACACCTGCTGTAACAAGTGAGGGAGGCTCTGCCTCTGCAGGTGGGGACTGTCTGTCATCAAGGCGTCATCATGCAGCATTACATGTTGGAATATGTTGGAAATTAAGCATTGCCTAAGTTCAGCAGTGCACCGACGGGAGCAGCCGATCATTAGGGATGGGAATTGATTACAAAAAAATATATATATAAGTATATTCGCCGATTCCGCTCATTTCTTTATCGATTCCCTTATTGATTCCTGACAAATTTTCATTGTGGAAATGGAGTAGGCCTACACAGGCTGTCAACTGTTTTATTAACCATATCTGAATACTGTGGAGAAACAGTGGAGAAAATGCATGAATGTCATGCATTTTCATTTATTTTTTACATGTTATTGAGCACTAACTCAATAACATGTAAAAAATAAATGAAAATGCACCTTATCGTTTCCTTTTCAGCAGAATAACGTGACTTAACGTCATTCTTGCAAAGAGTAACTGACAGAAAGAACATCCCGGCATTAATAAAAGATATATTCTCTGAGTTGACGATTCAGATTCATTAACAATTGTGGTTATTGATTCCCATCGCTACCGACTGACTATCTCATTCACCAGTCCCATTTAAACAACTCAATGCCATGGTCTTTTAAAGCTGAGAGCGCTCGCTCTGCAAATCATTCAAGCAGCTGCTCCTCTTTATGCTGTGCAGGCTGTTTCTTAGTTATGTGTGGTTTTTTGTGCTATGGTTTCATGTGTACAGATAGAATGATGTGGGGTCTTTTATTGTGCTGAACATACTGAGATTCTCTTGCATGATGCTAGGAGGGAACATCCGCAGTGCCCAGCCTTTGCTGCCAAAATACAACTGTATAACCATGTGTTGCAATAAATCATTTGACGTGATGAACAACCACTTAAGCCCTATATACTGTACTTCATCGTATGACAAAATGCCTCAAAAGTCTAATATTTTTGTTTATTTCTTATTTTGAAATTTTTAATGTGGTTAAGGTAATGCTGCCAAGTGCAATTTCTTGCACCTTTGATTTCTGCTCAACTATAAGGTTTCATAACAGAAAATAACTGACCTAATACTGACTACTGACCTTTCAAGGAATTTGGATGTGAAATCGGGCTCATAAACAAATACGTCAGCGATGTAAAATGTACATGAAACTATTTCACAGTGAATTCTTACACGAGTATTGAACATCAGGGACTGTTTAAAGGAGATACAGTACTGCAGGCTGGATGTACAAGTGCATGTGTTTACAATTACGCAGAATTCCAGAACATTCCTTGTCTAACCCTCGCCATCACAGCTTATACAATACTGCTGCAGCTGTTTTTCTTTTTGAATTCTGAAATGGAGAAACTTCAGCTTAGGTAACAACTTTACATAACTTAGGTAAGGTAGCTTTAGGTAAACAATCTAAACATGACCTGTGTGATCAGTTCAGGCCAAAAAACATCCGTTACTTTCACTAATTTCAAACCACAGCAGTTAGTGTTCCGGACAGTTTTGCTTGATTCATAGTTAGTTGTGCACTGTGTCACAAAATGAAAACTGCCATTTTCGATGCGCAACATCGGTGCACAACCAAGTATAAAACTGCCTTTAAAGTACTGCCATAGCAAGGTAGACTTGCTATGGTAATGACTGCATGCAACACAATTCATATTGTAATTTCAATACTAATGTAAAACGTTCTTTCTAACGCGCATTAGCCTGATGTTTTCAGGTAGTTCTGGAATATGAATGTGACACTCAGATACTGTGATGCTCATCTGCACCAATTACCGTAACAGCTGGAACACAATGTCAAATTGTCTTTCCATGCTCCTTTTTCTGTTGCCCTGCACCAGCACAGCTAAAACCTCTCGATCCATCTGAATCTCTTAGCCAAGAAGCCTGCGGTCCTCACAGTGTCTCGCTCTCTGGGCTTGACAGTTCACAGAAACCGTTGTCGCCTTCCTCCGCTTTCCTCTGCCAACCTCTCAAGAGGTGTTGTCTCTCTCACATTCAGGAAAGAACTGCAAGCATTTAGCAGGACAGGGACACTCTGTTCTGCTTTAGCCGTCCAAAATGTGTTCCCCTGTCACTCTTGTTCAGAACCGGGACACTACAGCTAGTTTTCCAAAAGCTGCTTTTAAAAAACACTTTCAGTGATAGAAACCAGTTCATGAAAAATGCCTGGCCCTTTTCACAGCTGATCGGCTTGGTAGAGCAGCATAACACTAGGTATATCAAAAGGAGCGATGCAGCACTGACAGGAAATTGAGGCGATTTAAAGCCAAAGGAGTCGGCAGTGTATTTGCAAGGTTAATCTTTTACAAAGCCTTTTCTCAGAAATATTGCTTTCTGCAATCTGCCATCAAATGAGATGTAGGGAAAATTCTCCATATTCTCTCAGCTAAGTTGGAGCGAGCTACTGTAAAGTAAAATTTGTGGATGAGTGCTTAGAGTGGATAACATTAGATTAGACTAGAGTGACAATACATAATCTTTACAAACATATCTTCAGAGTTGCCTGTAGGACCTGAATCATTAATGCACAACAAGGAAGGCTAAAATGATTTAATATCTGTCATTAAAAGTGAATTGAACCTGGAAACGTGGTGCAGTAAATGCCAATTATTTGAAGTGATGTACGGTATAATTACAGTGTATTTATGGCAAGGCAAGTTTAGTCGTATAGCACATTTCAACAAGCGCCGTACACAATAAATTAAGCATTCATGTTTTGTGTAAGGCCTTATAACTCATCTTGACAAATAATGGGCCTGTTCGTCTTTTTTGGCTTGTCACTAGACAATAGTAGCTGAATAATGACAGCGCTGGTAGTTGATTCAGAGAGATGTGGGGGTGTAGGTGGGCTACAACCATATTCTGTGTGTCACGCTAATGGATATCCAGGGAAGTTAAGAGAACATAGTTAAAAACAAAAACAAACAAAACACTTAGATAGTATATCAATTAAGATGGATAAGGATGTGCAGTGTTGAAAATGGATAGGATTACTCACCCACTGAGGGACAAGCAGTATATTGCTTAATGCTTAGCAGATCAACATGAATTTATGATTCAAATTATTAAATCCCACATATCATATGAAATTACACATCTGATGGCATGATAGACCAACACCTCCATGTCATGAAAACCCCTATTAGAGCAGTGCCAACATGCTTTATCAGGCTGTTAATTACCAAAAAAATCACGCCCGTCTGTGTTTTACAATTTACAGAGTAACGGTTTTAAAACTCATGTAAGTGGGTCTTGTCTGCTGTGCTTTAAAACATTAAAAGATGCTGCTGGATGAGGGGAAGCACTGCAGTAAGATTGGGCATCTTCAGTAATGAACTTTTCCCTGTCAGGACGTGTTGTGCATAGGGCTTGTGGGAGGATGTGCTCTCCGTGCATAATAGTCTGCCATTATCTCCCAAGGGGAATGAGCAGCCGAGAGCCCACTCCACTCAGCACAGCGAAACAATACTATGTGTGTGTGTGTGTGTGTGTGTGTGTGTGTGTGTGTGTGTGTGTGTGTGTGTGTGTGTGTGTGTGTGCGTGTGCGTGTGTGTGTGAAGGGCACTTTTAACCAAACCGATTCGGCCGCGAATCGGCGGCGGATAGCGTCGGCCGAAGGGGAGCTCATCGTCAGGTTTTCGGCAGCGGGTCGGGAACGTTATCGACCGAAAACTGGAAAACTGGACTTGCTCAGTTTTGTTCAGTCGCCCCTGGCCGTCGGTAAGATTGAGGGAGTTGTAGAATAGTTTGCTACTGTTGCAAAACCAAGCCAAAATAAGCCAGAGACATTTTCCCGTCGCATATTTTTACTAAATACCATATTCTCAATCTCAACTCTCAGTTCCTATTCCAATCTGATCCAAAGCAAAGCTAGTAAATAGTGCAGCAGCTCCCCGTGTTGTTGTTCTTTTTTTTCCCTTCTCCTCTGCACGGAGAACACACAGATGGTTGCCAGATTCTGTGAGTGAAATAAGCGACCAGGTCTATGAAAATAAGCCCAAAAGCAGCGACCAGTTTCACCTCTGAGCTCTATTACATTAGTTATTTTATAAAATAATGTTGAAAGCAAGGCCAAATAAGCAACTACACTTCAGAAACAAGCCCAAACAAAAGCAACCCACAACTAGCAACATCATAGGAAAACAGGATCAACGTTGCTTATAACGAGCAGACCTGGCACCACTGCCATACAGTAACTACAGTCGGCGTCGTCTGAAAAAATAAAAGTGCTTAGTTTTTTGCAGTACTTTGCAGTTCTTTGCAGTCTGTGTACAGTCAGAAGTAATCTCCTGTAGGCTGTTTGGTGTGGAGACACCTTGAGAGAGAGAAAACCTTTCTGAACAGGTGAAATATTCAAGAACAGGAGTGGTTCTCAACCTGTGGGTCTGGACCCCCAGTGGGGTCCACAAATTATTTGGAGGGGTGCCCAGATGATTAACTTAATGTGCAACATTGTTTTCTCTCTCAACAGTAAACAAACCAACATAAAGTTTAAGTGTATAGATAGAGGGTATCTGCACATTTCTAAAGTGACAATTTAAGGACTTTTCAATACCTCTAAAATGACAAATTGAACATTGGTCAAATTGTCAAATATTAGAGGCAGAAATTGTGAAAATAGCAGATCTACATGCTTACGACGCCTCGCAATGCGAGGCGTTGTGAGCAAGTAGATCTGCTATTTTCACAATAGAACCGTGTTATACAAAATGCAATCTGGCTAGCCATCGTCAAAGAAAAGTTTGGACACTCTTTTTGCAGAAGTCTGTAAACAAGAGACTATACAAAATGTAATGCCTCAACTCGTCAGGGTGGGGGAGGGGGGCCAGTTAAAATAGGATTATTTTGGGGGTCACAGCCTAAAAAGGTTTGAGAACCCCTGTTCTAGAACATAGTGGCTTATTGAACACATCTTGCGGTTTCCAGTATATTAGCAGTTCTGAAGACTTTTCTCTCCACCTACTGTATGTTCATTCCTATGAACTTCAGCATCTGCCTTTAGATATGGCTGTTGAGCAGGAGGGAAATGAGTGACTATCATAATTAGCTGAAAAGGCAATATTCACTATCAGCAATACATCTTTATTCCTCACATTATTCTAGATGAGCTGAGAGAATGCAAGCTAGGCCCACTGCTCTGTCCGTGAAAGCTCTGTGTGGTTGTGTATCTGCAAACTTTGAAACATACTCACATAGTCTTTCTGATACATTTCCCCTCCCATACATAAATGCATAATTGATACCGCTGCTATTTGATATTTCATTTATATGCACAAGAGAGTGCTCTTTCGTACAGTCATTATATTTAAATTTGATATCCGATTCCATATTTTTACTCATTCACTCTATTCTTTATTTAAATACGCTAAGAGAAGAAATACATCACAACTTTTTAAGTTCATTATTCAATGTGTATAGAAGCCATTTCAGTACTTTCAGAAGTATCTGGCGTTGCTTGATTTTAAGAGTAGGAAAAGGAGTCCATCGTACAATAACCTGTTGAAAAAGTACAGTTCCTTGGACGTGTAGCAGACAGCCTGGCAGGGCCATCTATCCCCTACAGTACGTCATTACTGGATGTGTATGCCAACACTCAGACACATCCCGTCTGCCGAGCCGGTCTGATAGGAGAGAGAACAGACAGAGCCCTCCTGACGTGGGCTTTCGGTGGAGTATCGTAAATTTTGTTGAGCTGGTGAGGCCGTTTGTGGTAAATGGTATGAGCTCATGCTTGGCTGCAAGTGCATAACTGATTGTGTGTGTGTGTGTGTGTGTGTGTGTGTGTGTGTGTGTGTGTGTGTGTGTGTGTGTGTGTGTGTGTGTGTGTGTGTGTGTGTGTGGGTGTTTTGAGGTTGAGAATGTGCAAGGGCAAACAGGGAGGCCATTAGCTTGGGCTTCCCCTGGATGGAGCTCTCGCTGAGTGGCTATACAGTTTTGGACAGAGGGCAGAGATAAGGATCTGTGTTTGTTTGGCATTCCTGGAGACCTCTACGGCCTGCCAGAAAAGATCAGAAAGCATTTTTTTTATAACTGCTTACATGAAACGACAAACTTGCAATCAGCACACACACAGACAGGAAAGAAACAGTTTGTCCACTTAAAATTCCCAAACTTTACCAGTCACTTCAACTATGATTTTCTAGAGGTGACGTTTCTAGAGGTCTTTAAATGATACTTGGTCATCTGCCAAAGTCTAGATTATAGACATGGACACATTTACCACCATGTCAGAATTGATCAGTATTTGGCTGGAGGCAGACGGCAGAACCTTGTATTAAAAAATACTATATAAATATAGTACTGTATAAAAAGTTCGGAAATCTAACTTAACCAAATGGTATTGTGTTTTATATCATTTTTATCATTGATTTGTCACCTTTACAACAAAGTACAGCTTGTAAGCATCGGGCATTCGAGGCATGAGCTACACAGCCAAACGTGTGGGTAGCGCCGACCAGAATTTTGCCAAAATGGCTTGCAATATACTGTTCTGCTGGCATTTACTCTCGTTTTGGGCTTCCCTGACACTGAGCTTAACATTAACAAAGTGTAAAAATGGCCAATATGTGTTGTTTTTTCTTTTCCTTATTACTTTTGAGAGAGTGCAATCATTCAATGCCCCAAGTAACAAAGGTGAACACCAAAAGAACAGTATTGCAGGCCTGCCAGGCCATTTTGACCATTTTTGGAGGGGCCCTACCCACACGTTTGTACCTCGTTGTAAAGGTGACGAATCATCGATAACAATGATATCAAACACAATACCATTTGGCATAATTAAAGGGGGGATATAATGGACCGAATGTTGGCAAATTTTGGGTCGGCGCTACCCACATGTTTGGCTGTGTAGCTCATGCCTCGAATGCCCGATGCTTACAAGCTGTACCTCGTTGTAAAGGTGACAAATCAGCAATGAAAATGATATAAAACATAATACCATTTTGGTTTATTAAAGGGGGGGGATAATCGACCAAAGTTAGCTTTCCGAACTTTTTGTGGCAAGTGTATATATATATATATATATATATATATACTGTATAGACACACTATATAAAATAATGATTTTTCTAAGTAATTCAATTAATAAATAAAAGAAAAATGTAAGACATTCCATTAATTAGAACACAAATGTAGTAGTGAAAATAGCTACAAGCTCACAATGTGGCGCGAAGTGACACATTGTGAGCTTGTACTGTAGATCTGCTATTTTCACTAGTTTGGGATGTTTGGGAACCATTGCTCCAGTGCATTCCGTAAACTTCCGGTTCAGGGCTTTGTCGCCAATAGAGGGCCACGTAGAAGACCCGATGAAGTCAACGGAGGTGACGCAACTTTCCTTAAATGGCTCTGGCTGGAGGTCATTTCTAACACATAGAAACTACATACATACAGTAGTACATACGTACACACAGATTCTGCACGTGTACCATCGTGCACACACACACAAACTGATAATGAAGGAGAAAACGGCTACTGTGCATGAGTGGCAAACATGGGATTCTTTCTGACACCTGTAATGCCTTGAGGCTAACACACTACGCCTTCTCCAATGCCACTGTTACTATCTCATTTGCACTAATGCAAATGGCTGTGCAATACGCTCTTTGAAAGTTAAAGCTTTATCGAACAGAAGGGTAGAGGAACATTCATCTTAACAGTGCACACTGCACAGACCTCAGCGGAGAGAAGAAAGAACACGAAACCATGCAAAACAGAAAAGTGCTTTCAATGCACGTCTAAGATTGATGATATGCAAGTCAGGTTAAATTGGATTCTATTCAGTGGCCTTCTCTCTCCCGCTACTGTGGTCCAAGTATATTGTTTCATTTTCCTTCCTCTGAAGAAAATCCTCCTGAGAGAGGAGTTAAAATGTGAGAACAAAGGGCTGTCAATTAAGGCTGGAAGTTCCCTCTCTGCAGACACGGGGCACATGGCCTTTGACACCTGGGCAGAAGTATGAGGAAGCGGGGAGGGAGGTCTGCTGTTCTTTGCCAGCGTTAATTAACTAGAATAGAGAGAGGTTTGGCACAAAAAGGGATGCTGTTGGCGTGGAGCTTGTCCTGTCTCGCCTGTCAACTAAAGCCCATACTAATCCACATCTCAGGCCTCCTACCATCTGCCCGTCTGTCTTCACCATGTCTGTCCTTCTGGCTCTCTGTTCACCTCTCCTTGTTTGTGTGCATGACGGTATATACAGCTAGATAGAGAGGCTGTTGAGAGGATTAACACAAACCCGCCGAATGTTGTCAAAGTAACAGTAAACAAGACAAAGGTTTGTCACACAACAGGAGCGATGCACATAAACAATAGGAAAATGATTGATTTGGTGATGACTCCTTCATACAGGTGTACAAACAATTAAAATTAATCATACAGAACTGACCGACTAACCTTGCTATAATTAGGACTTTCTAGCGGGGCTAAAATTTCACATATCAAAGACTGGAACAATAACACAGATGCTCGCGTAATATTAACTCCCTCCCGTGTGCTTGTTTTGAATATCAGATTCAGCATATGCAGATCCTATGTCTCAGCCACACTACCAATTCAGTTCCTGGCCAGGGACCTGCGCTGCATCGTGTGTGTGTGTGTGTGTGTGTGCGTGTGTATGTGTGTGTGTGTGTGTGTGTGTGTGTGTGTGTGTGTGTGTGTGTGTGTATTCAATATGTGTGAGTGTGCTACGGTGTCCTGTTTTGATGCCTTGGCTGGATGCGAAAACAGAGTGATGTTTGTGTTAGTACCTCAGAGTAGGACAGATGAATCAGTCAAGGAACAAAGCCCCTCTCTTGCTAATACACAGTACGCACACAAACAGGTGTACATTAGAAACACAAAAACAACCTAGTTCTCTCACACACACACACACACACACACACACACACACACACACACACACACACACACACACACACACACACACACACACACACACACACACACACACACACACACACACACACACACACACACACACACACACACACACACACACACACACACACACACACACACACACAGCAGGAAGCAGCTGTGTGGAACAGGTCAGTAGTACTATGTGTTGTTCACTAATGTTCTCATTTGGACTGGTGATGGGTGATGTGTCTAATAGGTGACTTGAATTGTTGGGACGTCTGCGATCAGACACTGATACGAGATGACTGGCTGATGGGGAGAACTCAATTTGTGCCCTCAAGAGTACAAAAACCCGATACAAGTCTATCATTCCCACAATCTGATAGACAATAGATAATTTGCAGAGCAGGAACTGCTACAAATTCATCCCAAGCAAGGATGTCAAACTTACAGAGGCTGAACTCTGACTAGAAACCAGTCCCCAGCTAAATGTGTTAATTAATACAGCGTCACAATCATTTTGACCACTATTAAAAAATAGCAGATATACAAGCTCACAGCTCGTCACCTTGTGCAGAGCATTTTGAGATGGTGGTCCGTGGCCAAATATATATAAATGTGGGGGTCTTTGGCACAAAAACTGTTTCAGAAGTACTGATCTAGAGCACCCCTTAAAAGCAACTCAGACTGCTTTTAATCCTGCCTAATATAGCTGTAAATAAACAGAGAACGTCTGGCAACGTGAAGAATCACTGATCCAAGGTACTGGACTGGTATGCATCAAGCCCTCCACACTGGTACGCACATTGCTGAAGCATGACGCCTGTTTTTACGCAGGATAAAAACAATGGACTGAGAATGTGTGTCTGTTTTCTTCCTCTCAAGCTGGTGCGCTACTGCAGGCTTGAGGCTGAGGGTGAGGAGGGTTGGCAGGGAGGCAGGCAGGGAGGTGAATGAGAAAGAAGGGAGTGAAGAGAGGGCAGGGGAAGGGATAATTAGAGAAAAAACAAACAGGAATCATGGAAGGACAGAAATAAGAGCACAGTTGCCAGCTCCACATTGCCACCTAGGGGACCGTCATGACTTGCAGGCAAAGTGGACTCTACAGTGTCAGCTGGACTGGTGTGGAGTTTTCAGTGATCTATGAACCAATTGCGGAGAGATGAATCCCAATGGTGTCTAAATATAGTTTGTGATTCAATGTCTTTGGTATCCCAGTCATTTATTTTGGTCTATCATATGAATGGATGTTTATTTTGCCCGTCACAGCGGACAGCTGATTGCGGAGCGAACAGGTTGTTTATCCACTCTGGCCAGCTTTAAATAAGAAACATCAATTGCTTTTGACTCCGTACTGTAGCTAAGACCCAGACATTTCCTAACATGGAGCATCATCGAACTGGCAACCGTGTTCGTTTTTCAGTAAGCTCCTTAGAAATGAGATTATACAAATATGAAATACCTACAGTGGACGTGGATGATGATGTTTGGGATTAAAACTGCTACAAGTGGAAGGTGAAGGTGTATAAAAAAATAATTGTGCCTCTTTTCCCTCTATGGAGCCAGCCAGCCACATCTTAAAGGTGATACACCATGAAATTTCACCTTTCCTATTTTAAAACCTTTTTTGGGGGTCCCACTAGCACTTTCTATCCTCACAAAGTCCCATTTCTTACCGTTGTGTCTTTCTCTGGTTTTGAGAAGGCGAAGGTTAAAAGTATCCCACGGGTTCTCAAAACAGGCTGTCCAGATTTGCTGCCGATTGTGACGTCATCTGCCGATTGTGACGTCACATCACACAAAAAAAAACAAAAAAAAAACAAAAAAATGTTTTCTTTTTTCAAAAAAACCTTTTCTTTCAAAAAACATTGGCGCAGTTCAGGCCAAAGGTGGTACTGCAGCTGAAAATGCTCTGAGAGCCAATCAAAAATGAGAGAGGCTCTCTATTTAGGAGTGGTAATTTAGCCTCAAACCTTTTGAAAAACGTTTTTGGGACATACACAATATGACATAACTACTTTTTAAATGCATGGTGTATCACCTTTAAATCACTGCCACTGCATGAGAAGCATGCCTGCTGAGCTAAATCATTAAAGCCGTCACTACAAACTAATCACATCACGTCAAGTCATTTGTTGCCTGGGGAGGAGGTGGAACTCTGCTCTGTGGCCATTTAATTATGCAACAGTCAGATAAAAAAGGTTTTATCTGACTGTTAAAAGGGGGAAATGCAGGTCAATTTCACACTGCCTTCAGACTGTTGTTTTTGTTAAAGGTGATATGATATTTTGTTGGCATTTCTTTCCTTTTTTTCTTTTAGTCTAGAGACAGGACAGAGAGGGGAAACGACACACAAGACACATAACCTGAATGGACTGGATGGATGTTGCGATTATGTGGTCAGCTACCAGTGCAACTGTAATGGTGAGATCATGTAAAAATTGACCATTGCATGTCCATCTGAACACACTCATCGTCTCCGCCAGGCCGAAGACATGGGGAGACTATGTTTTGGACAATGTCCGCCCGCCTGTGTGTGTGTGTCCGTCAGTCCATCCGTTCATTACTAGCCGCAAATTGCAACACTTTTTTTTATCTGTAGAATCTAGGGTTGTAATACCTCCCATAACCCTAACCCAATGCATCAAAACTGTTCTTTTTTTCTTTTTGCTATTTGATTGTATTAAACGATGTAAACTCACCATATTGGGACTGTATGGAAAGCTTGAAGTATCCTCTTTCTATCTGCAAAGTGTTTGTTTCATAAAAATCCACTGTAGACATGTTATGAGTCACTTTCTGTCAATAAATCCAAGCAGACATGTTTTTATCCTAAGTGTTGAACTTTAGAAGCGCTCGCCTTCAATAACGCAACGTCCCGCTGCCTCCTGCATTATGTGACATTCAGAACCAGGTAGTGTACACTGGACCGTTGAGTGATTTCCCAAACTCCAACACTAAGAGGAAATTATCACCAGAACTGAATTTCTTGACAGACAGTAGCTCATAACATGTCTACGGTGGGTTTTTATGAAACAAACACTTTGCAGATAGAAAGAGGATACTTCAAGCTTTCCATACAGCCCCAATATTGGTGTGTTTGAAGCCATTTAATACAATCAGATAGCAAAAAACTGTTGATGCATTGGCTCCCTATGGGAGGTATTGCAACCCTAGATTCTACAGATTATAAAAAATCTAGTGTTGTAATTTGCAGCTAGTCTGTTACCAGCTCATCTCCGTAGGCTGATCAGGGTAAAACGTTGTATGCACACTCCCTAGAGGCCAAGGCAAAATGTTTGCCCTGCATTTTTCACATCTGCCTTTTATAGCGTCACCAGGAGGCAGACTTGGGTAAAACACATTTTTTGATATTACTCCTTCAGATTTGATCCAAAATCAGTACACATTATCTCTATAGTCATGTGATCAAGACAGATCTGTCCGATACTTCATATTCCATCCTAATTGGCTAATATTGGCTTCCAAAGTTTGCAGGATTTGGTCTGTTTTGAACAAAATGCCTCAATCATAAACGCAGCTATTATAGCGCCACCAGGAGGCAACAATAACTTACCTGACCTGGCGGAGATCTGTGCTCGGCAGAGCACTGCTTCTAATTTTTTATCAATTACACTCTTTCACAGCCTGGTCAGAATGGGCTTGTCTGTGGACTAGCCTGGTCAGAATGGGCTCGTCTGTGGACTAGCCGGAAATTTCTAATATTGTATTATGATCTGATATTATGTTTATAAACATCAGCCCACCCCCCCCTCCTTCTTGGACGCCATTTTTTCCTTCTTTTTTTCGATCCCACGGTCATAAACTCACCATAACTATCTGGACTATTTCGATCATTATCATTTATTTCACCTATTTAGAAAAAGTGTGTAAAAGTGTGTTCTGGCTGGGAACACCTTAGCTATAATTGTGTAAAAGTGTGATCAGGCTGAGAACACCTTAGCTATAATTGTGTAAAAGTGTGATCAGGCTGAGAAAGAGATTACACACCCTGTGACATTTTTTAGATTTTTGTCACATTCGTAAGCCAATAATTTGAAGACCGGGTCATCGGTCAGCATGACACTGAGTACGACTCTTTGACTCTCCATGGCACCAGTCTGCAACTGGTCAGTCTAGACTGCTGCAACATTCTCTAAAACGTATTTTTTGGTTGGTGTAAACTGGCCTTAGATCACTCACAGATGACTGACATTGTTTGTCAATCACTATAACAATTCCAGTGTGCTTCTCTCCAGCTTGCCATGGGACTGATGTGAAGAGACAAACATCTCAGGAAGGAGAGAATTATGATTTGAAAGTCAGTCAGCTGTGAGACAAACGGAGAGAGAGAAGGGGATGGAGTGAAAGCAAGAGAGATAGTCAAGACGGAAACAGAATAAGAAAGCGAATAGTGATAGACAAGTGGCCAAACGGAAAGCTAGAGCAGTGGTGGGTCGGGACCCCCACGGGGGTCCCCAAATTATTTTGGGGTTAATGTGCAACATTGTTTTCTCACTCAACAGCAAACAAACCACCATAATGTTTAAGTGTATAGACTATATAGAGGGTATCTGCACATTTCTACCTGTTACAATTTAAGGACTTTTTAATACTTCTAAAATGACAAATTAAACATTGGCCAAATTGTTAAATATTAGAGCCAGAAATTGTGAAAATAGCCGTTCTACACAATAGAGCCGTTCTTTTCACAATAGAACTGTATTATACAAAATGTTATGCCTCAACTCTTAGTGTCATGGAACTGCTAGTGTTTGTATTACCTTTGACACCCCCTAGTGGTTGTTCTGTATAATATCTCCTTTATTTGTACACGTGCATTTTATTTTGAAAGCTCCACAGTCAGGAAGTGCAACTCATTCCTCCCATGACCTTGTTCAAAGGCAGCTGTATGTCACTGTTTGGCTGCCTT
This sequence comes from Nannobrachium achirus, assembly GCF_963921795.1. Taxonomy (NCBI): domain Eukaryota; kingdom Metazoa; phylum Chordata; class Actinopteri; order Myctophiformes; family Myctophidae; genus Nannobrachium; species Nannobrachium achirus. The sequence continues at coordinate 35,813,909 of NC_137810.1, forward strand.
CATATGATATCTTCTCTCTTCTTAAGTTTACACTTGGCATCATCTGTAAGTTGCTTGTTTACTAGCATAGAAGTGTGTATCTGTTGTTTAGCTTCATACTGAATATCCATTACTTATGTGGAGTGTAAGGTTTGGTAATAATAATTGCTAACTAACCACTAGTGCTAACTGGCCATGCTTTCTGAACAGGTTACTCTAAGTTATGGTTTCTTTGATTTAAGTGTTTTGTACTTTGATTGCAGACACTGTACTTTGATAGACATGTAGGCACATGTTATTTCCTTGTATCTGAAGACAGGACTACCTTGGGTCTGTGGCAACTGATACCTGTATATGCCTCTGTTTTGTCATGTTAGGCCTTTTACTAAACTTCTGTGATATGTGCAGTGCCATTTATTTTTCATAATATTGTGCATCATTATCATTGTGAATTTTCTGTCATTTTGTTCACAGTTTCACAATTACTCCAGTAAAGCTACTAAATCCAACGCACCCGCCTGTTCTTTGGAGCTTGACTAGGAGGTTGTTTAGCTGCCTGTCTAACCAAACATACGTCCACGAGGACAACGTTTAGTGAGGACAGAACAGTGAAAAGATGGACCATCATCACAAACTGTGAAGAAGAGACAACGCCTATCCATCTTCAAGGGTCCACCTAAGACATTCACCTGCAGCAATGTCAGACTCAAACTCCCCTAATATTGACAATCAAGACCTGGAGCTGGAAGTCAGGTCAGAATGTGCTTTGTCTTCATCTTCACGACACTCGCATAGGTCTTCAGCCTCACGACACTCACACAAGTCTTCGGCCAGACCTCCAAATACTGATCTTCAAGACCAGGATGCCAGGTCAGAAAGCGCAGCATCATCCTCATCTTCAAGACGTTCATATAGATCTGCAGTCAGTGTAGCTGCTGTTCAAGCTCGTGCCAAAGCAGAAGCCGCACGCGCACGAGCAGACTATGCAAAGCGTGAAGCAAATCTGCAAGTGGAGAAGGCACGCATAGAGGCTTCACTGCAAGTGGAGAAGGCACGCATAGACGCTTCGTTGAACGCACTCAAGGAAGAGTGTGAAGCTGTGGCAGCCTCACAGGAAGCTAACGTGTTGGAGGCAGCTGCAGATTTGGAGAACTGTGACCTTGTGAGTAAAGCCAGTCGCCCTGTATCACAACAGCAGTCAATGCAGCGTACTGGTGAGTACATCCAGACACATTTTGCCTCCCATAAAAATGAGGTTTCAGTTCATTTTGACAGAGGAACGAAGGCCTCCTACACACCAGAACAAAAATACTCAACAGATGTGAAATGTCAGCAAGATTGTCACAAAATACAGCAGTCAGTTCCCACAACGTTGCCTACTGAAGCCCTGCAACAAACCCATCAGAGGAAAACCCTCTCTCTCTCAGGTGCTACACCCATTCACACAAACCTAACTAGTCCCAACTCCCATTACAGAGACTCAGCAAACCAGCGTCCACACCGCTCACAGTCAGAGACCCCAGGAGTTTCAGACTTAGCTGTATATCTGGCTCGCCGTGACCTTGTCACAGCTGGACTGAAAGAGTTTGATAACCAGCCTGCTAGTTATCTGTCCTGGAAATCTAGCTTTTCTAACGCTGTAGAGGGGTTAAATCTCAAGCCTAGCGAAGAATTGGATCTGCTCATTAAGTGGCTTGGTGGGGAGTCACTGAGTCACGCCAAGAGGATAAGAGCAGTTCATATTAGTAATCCATCTAGGGGGTTGGATATGGTTTGGCAGAGGCTGGACAGATGTTATGGCTCTCCAGAGGCAATTGAAGCCTCTCTCTTTGATAGACTTGACCACTTCCCAAAGCTTTCATTTAAAGATCACCAGAAGCTTCAAGAACTTGGAGATCTGCTCCTAGAAATCGAAGCGGCAAAGCAGGAGGGTTACTTGCCAGGTCTCTGCTTTCTTGACACAGCCAAGGGAATAAATCCCATTCTTGATAAATTGCCCCATAACGTCCAAGAACAGTGGATAACTCAGGGGTCCCGCTATAAGAGGGAACATAGAGTCCCATACCCCCCTTTTTCATTTTTTGTAGACTTTGTGTATCAGTATGCAGAGATGAGGAATGATCCTAGTTTTGCTCTCCCTACCTCCAATTCAGCTGCATTCAAAGAGGATGGGCCTTCATGCAAACAATCTAAAGTCAAGCAATTGATATCGGTTAACAAAACTGAAGTAGATAACTCCTCCTCCGGCTCCTCTACAGGATCTGTCTTGGAACCAGATAGACAGTGTCCTCTCCACAACAAACCTCATTCCCTGAAGAAGTGTCGAGGTTTTCGGGAAAAATCCCTTGCAGATCGAAGGCAATTCCTGAAAGAGAACTTCCTATGTTATAAATGTTGTGCTTCAACAACGCACCAGGCTAAGGAGTGTACAGCTGTCATCCGTTGCTCAGAATGTGATAGTGATCAACACGTTTCAGCACTCCATGCAGGACCAGCGCCATGGGCTACAACATCCGATGCGTCTCCCAATGAGCCCACTGCAGAACATGGTGGGGAGTCAGCTGAACACATTCCCAATGTATTAACTTCCTCATGCACAGAAGTCTGTGGTGAGGGTCTACAAGACAAATCCTGCTCAAAGATCAGTTTGGTCAATGTCTATCCAAAAGGGCACCCTGAGCTTAAAACGAGGATGTATGTGATGCTGGATGATCAAAGCAATGTATCACTTGCCACAACAGCATTCTTTGACATGTTTAACATCCAGAGTGACACTTCACCCTACACCCTCAAAACGTGCTCAGGAACTACAGACACTGCTGGCAGGAGAGCCACTGGATTCATAGTAGAATCAGCTGATCGCAAACTTCACCTACCGTTACCAACCCTTATTGAGTGCAACTCAATTCCTAGTAACAGGGATGAAATCCCAACACCAGAGGCTGCATGGAGACACAAGCATCTCAAGCCTATAGCTGATAAGATCCCTCCTCTTGATGTTTCGGCTAAGATCCTTCTATTGCTGGGTAGAGACATAATCCGGGTACATAAAGTGCGCAGCCAACGCAACGGCCATCACAACGCACCCTACGCCCAGCGACTGGATCTTGGCTGGGTCATAATAGGTAATGTCTGCCGTGGTGGGACCCACCAACCAACTGTGAGTACGTTGAAGACTACTGTCCTGGAGAACAGTCTTTCCAGTTACATAAGACCTTGTGAGAGTCAAATCTTCCTGAAAGAGGAGAAAGTAAAAGAACAGCACCTGATCAAAGAGGAGAGCAAAATCCATCCGCAGCTGGCAGAGAAGGCCAAGTCTGGGGAATTGAAGGCTGTGAAAGGCTCTGCTGCCTCTGAAGCTGCTACAAAGCAAACGTGCAGCTCCAACCAGACGGCACTTAAAAAACACACACACCTTCCAACAGTCGCCGTGGCAAGACACCTGGTCAGCCTAAGAGTGGTGGAGCCCCAGGGACCACCTCCAGCATCCATACAGGGGGCCCCACACCCAGCCAAACGACATCTGACACAGCCATCCTGGGCAGAGACACGCCCAGTCATCCCACCAGTGATAGAATAGATGAGTCAGCGGGGGAACCCCCCACACCAGAGGCACCAAATCAGATTGGACAACCTTCTGTAGGCTTCCCTTTACTCAAATCCAATAACATCCAGTACTTTGACGAACTCAATCAGACTGTCACAGCTTATGTCTCCGACCCTGACTATGTGAAGTAATTTGATAGAAAGTTTAAGTTTGACATCCTAAAGATGTCAGGTGGGGAGTGTCATGGAACTGCTAGTGTTTGTATTACCTTTGACACCCCCTAGTGGTTGTTCTGTATAATATCTCCTTTATTTGTACACGTGCATTTTATTTTGAAAGCTCCACAGTCAGGAAGTGCAACTCATTCCTCCCATGACCTTGTTCAAAGGCAGCTGTATGTCACTGTTTGGCTGCCTTCATATGATATCTTCTCTCTTCTTAAGTTTACACTTGGCATCATCTGTAAGTTGCTTGTTTACTAGCATAGAAGTGTGTATCTGTTGTTTAGCTTCATACTGAATATCCATTACTTATGTGGAGTGTAAGGTTTGGTAATAATAATTGCTAACTAACCACTAGTGCTAACTGGCCATGCTTTCTGAACAGGTTACTCTAAGTCAGGGGTCTTCAACCGGGGGTCCGCGACCCCCAGGGGGTCCGCGGCGGCACTGCCGGGGGTCCGCGAAATGGTTGCCTGATCAGACATTTTTTTTATAATTTTATTTAATTTTTTTAAAAAATATATTTTTTTTTAATTTTTTTTTTTATTATTTGTCTTTAAATAAATACATAACAACATGAATCCACCACATATAGCAAACAGATAAATAAAGGCATTCAGAATTGCTCACATTCAATATCACTCGCTCTCTCTCTTTCTCTCTCTCCAACACACTGTCGGAGTCGGACTAGCCGAGCCCAGAGCCCTAGAATGGAGAGTTGCGTCACTCCCGTTCACTTCATGGGGCAAACGGCGAACCGGAAGTTTACAAAATGCATTGAAGTCTATGAGGTGTAAAGTGACAATGAACCACGTGACCAGCGCTGTTTCTGACCCCGCGGTGACACCACTCTCTGATTATACTGCTCTGGCCGAGCCCGAGACCCTAACAAGGTGCAGCTGCTGCTGCTCATGATCAGTTAACAGTCCCCAGCTGACTGACATCGCAGGCACAAAAGGACGCACACTGCAGCATGATCTTACTGTGCCCTTGAATGTGAACAAAAGTGCAGCACATCCACAACAATTAGGTCCAAGTGTAAGGACATTGTTGAGCAAAAAAAAATGGATCGTTTTGTTACTCGAAGGGAACCATCAAAAGAGATCCCCTCCACATCAAGAACTACTAGTTCTACTGGAGAAAGTGCAGAGGAGGCACCCGCTGCTGATTCAGCAGCCAAACGCAAGAGAGACCCAAAACGAGGCAAGATCCGAAAATATATTGACAGTTATTTGAAGTTTGGATTCACCGTCCAAACAGAGGATGGCATTGAGTATCCACTGTGTGTCCTCTGCAATGAGACGCTATCAAACGAATCTATGAAGCCATCAAAGTTGCAACGTCACTTGGAGACAAACCACAGGCTCTTATCAGATAAACCAGTCGAATACTTCCAATCTTGTCTCACAGGCCTCCACGGTCAACAGACTTTGATTGAAAAATCATATAAAATTGGTGATCGAGCACTGAAATGCTCTTATCAAGTTGCTCTTCGAATTGCTCAGAAAAAAAAGCCATACACACTCGCAGAGGATATAATTTTGCCTTCAGCAATCGACATGTGTAAAACAATGTATGGCGGAAATGATAATATTGACATTAAAAAGCTGACAACGATTCCAGTGTCAGACACAACTATTGCTCGCCGTATTGACGACATGGCATCTGATGTGAGGGAGCAACTAATGGAGAAGCTGAGTATGGCAGATGCGTTTGCATTACAGTTGGATGAATCTACGGATGTGTCAAAGGATGCCCAGCTATTGGCGTTTGTGCGCTTTGTCGATCAAAATGAAATGCAGGAGGAATTTTTGTTTTGTAAGCGGCTTCCTGAGCGTACAACTAGTTCCGAAATATTCAAAGTGATTGATGCTTTTTTCAGAGAAAATGACATTCCCTGGGCAAAATGTATTGCACTGTGCACAGACGGTGCAAGAGCTATGGCTGGTTTAAAAAGTGGACTAATCGCGCTTGTTAAGAATGTCGCTCCGCAAGTGATTTGGACGCACTGCATGATACACAGGGAGGCGCTCGTCGCCAAGGACATGAATGCTGAAATGTCCAACGTCATGGACTCTGTCGTTAAAGTTGTCAATATAATCAAGAAAACTGGTTTGCAAACACGTCTCTTTTCTAATCTCTGTGCTGCCGAGGGAGAAGAACACACTGGGCTACTTTATCATTGTGAGGTTCGGTGGCTTTCACGTGGAACAGTGTTGTCACGTGTGATGGAATTACGCACTTCTATACGGGAGTATTTACTTCTCCAAAAGCACACAGAGCTGGCTTCTCTTTTCAGTGACAATACCTGGATCACTAAACTTGCATATCTAGCTGACATGTTTTCTGAGCTGAACAAACTTAACAGTTCTATGCAAGGTCGCAATACACATGCTATTCAGCTGTATGACAAAATGGAAGGCTTTGTTAAAAAAATCCGACGATGGAAGGAGCGCGTCGGGGAGGGAGTCTATTCCATGTTTCCATCAGTGGATGAGCTGGGAGATTCTGCTGCGCTCTCGCCTGACGTTACACGCGCAATACGTGCACACTTGGAAGCTCTCGAGGTCCAGTTTGGGAACTACTTTTCTGAGGCTGCCTCCTGGCGCAAGGACAAAGTGTGGATACAGTTCCCATTCAGAGACAACGCAGCTGATGGTGCACGTTTGACAGTGAGAGAGGAGGATCAGCTCATCGAATTGTCCACTGACAGTACACACAAAAACACATACGAAACAAAGCCACTCACTCATTTCTGGATCTCATGCCTGAAAGAATTTCCAGAATTGGCAGGAAAAGCAATGAAAAGCCTTTTGCCATTTGCAACTACTTATCTTTGTGAAAGTGGGTTTTCCTCACTTACCTACCTAAAAAATAAATATAGGTCAAGGCTGCAGCCAGAGTCTGATTTGACCCTCTGCCTGACAACTTCCATTCGTCCAAGGCTAGATAAGTTGTGTGCCTCTCATCAGGGTCAGATATCTCACTAAATAGGAGTGCCATCCACATATTTAGATAGGCTTCCCTTCCACATTTTGTTAATTCATTATTTTAATTAGCTCCACATTTTGTTTCATTATTTTATTTAGCTCTGTATTGTTTTCAACATAGCATGTATGTTTAAGCATTTTGTTACAATTATTTGAATGTCTCAGTATTGTTTTCAACATAGCAGGTATGTTTAAGCAAGGCAGTGGCATTAACAAGCCATCTTTCTTTTTCTGTCTATTTTGAATAACTTGCATAGGCCTACCCATATTATTATTATTACACAATTGACAGAATGTTAACAATGACATTGGTTCTTCTCAGTTAAGGTATGTTTATAAATGGCAGTGGCACGGCCACCCTCACTGTACCTTGTACAATACATGTGTGTTAAAATAAAAACATGAATACTTGATTAATCTGTCTATTTTAATAGCTAGTTATTGAATTCATAATTCATAGAATTGTTTTTATACATAAATATAAAATATATTTTGTAGCCGCCCCTACGCCGCGAGGTAGGGGGTCCGCGAGCCATCTCCCCATCAGTTTGGGGGTCCCTGGCCTGAAAAGGTTGAAGACCCCTGCTCTAAGTTATGGTTTCTTTGATTTAAGTGTTTTGTACTTTGATTGCATACACTGTACTTTGATAGACATGTAGGCACATGTTATTTCCTTGTATCTGAAGACAGGACTACCTTGGGTCTGTGGCAACTGATACCTGTATATGCCTCTGTTTTGTCATGTTAGGCCTTTTACTAAACTTCTGTGATATGTGCAGTGCCATTTATTTTTCATAATATTGTGCATCATTATCATTGTGAATTTTCTGTCATTTTGTTCACAGTTTCACAATTACTCCAGTAAAGCTACTAAATCCAACGCACCCGCCTGTTCTTTGGAGCTTGACTAGGAGGTTGTTTAGCTGCCTGTCTAACCAAACATACGTCCACGAGGACAACGTTTAGTGAGGACAGAACACTTAGTGTTTGTAGGGTGGGGGGTCCCCAGTTAAAATATGATTATTTTGGGGGTCGCGGCCTGAAAAGGTTGAGAACCACTGAGCAAGAGAACGAGAGAGGCCAGGACAGCTAGAGACAAAGAGAGAGAGTGAATGAGAATATATGTGTGTGTGAGAGAGAGAGAGAGAGAGAGAGAGAGAGAGAGAGAGAGAGAGAGAGAGAGAGAGAGAGAGAGAGAGAGAGAGAGAGAGAGAGAGAGAGAGAGAGAGAGAGAGAGAGAGAGAGAAACCGGCTTCCTGTTGTTGTGCCTCAGGAAAAACTCCACAATGACCTTCAGAATGTCACAATACTCACATGGAAGTTTCCTAGAGACAGAAAACCCTCACAGCCTTCCTCTCCTCCTCTCTCCCTCTTTCACAGCCTACGGATAACGTCATGTATCCTCTCGTGAATCCCCCTGTCCCTCCACTCAGCCACACACAAACGTATGCAATCACATTGCATTCACTCACACACGCACATAAACTTCTCTGCAGTTTTTGCCTCCTATTCAGCCTACCTACTCTTTTTGTCCTCCTTGTCCGCCCATACTCCCCCCTCCCTCCCACTGGACAGACTGTCCCTGTTACTAACTCCCTGCTGTGCTCATTCTCACCTTCATATTAAAAGGTTTTGACAGCACCTGCCACACACACGCACGCACCACGCACACACACACACACACACACACAATCTGACAGTGACGCCCACGTGGTCCATGTCGATAAAAACCTTGAGAGCTTCTCCGCCACATCTTTAAACTAAATGATCTCTTGTGTTCTTTTACTGGACCATGAAGTCATAAAGGAAAACATTCTGTGAAAATAGGCAAACATTTGCATTAATAGCAGATCTACAGAGTCTCAATACCTCACGTGAGTTTAATTAGATTGGCTATTTTGGCTATTGACGCACAAAGAAGTATATGTGGTTTAAGTGTTTAAAAACGTCTTTCAATAATATCACATGGTCAACAACATTACAGGAAAAAGGTACCCCACCAAAACCCCACTCAAAATGATATAGCATTTAGTTAATTGCATTCACTGTGTGTCCCCATGCCTATTAGAATTAAAACCAGCAGCACTGTTCATGACCACATTGGATGATGTGGTCTAGTGGTTTGAAATTCTGCTTGCAGTGAATACATTTAAACTTTACAAAAGTACAAAGTTCCCCAGGCACTCAAGAGCATGAGTGAGTTAAGCTCAAAATCTAACTTTTTGCCCTCTGATATAAGGACATCCGCCAGCAGGTGCAACGGCTCAGATACCAGGTGGATTTTCGTCCCCCTTGGATTATAGCTTCTAGTGAAAATAAGAGAAGTAGGAATGGCAAGGACAAGGTGCTCAATTAGCCAAACCCTGGTCAATAATACCCAGCCTGCAACAAGGTATTGATGTTGAAGATTCAATACCAAGAGCTGTGTGCAGCATTTCAGAAGTCAGAGCAAAAGCAATGTGATTTCCATTTATTTTTTCTCTCCTCCTTTGAAGGATAAGAAGTAAATCTCCTTCTGCGTTCACACTAGTGGCGACAAAGCGACAGGCTACAAGTCATTTTCGATGGAAGCTACTTACATGAAGCTGTCAGGCATCATGAATGATGCCTGACACTTGAATAAAGAAGGCACTGGATCAACTCGAATGATTGGAGCCTTTTTTCTTTAATAGAACAGAGTGCAAGGCAAGAACGACAACGTTTCAATGTCTATTACATCTTCGTCATGCCTGATTGTCGCTGTGTGACAGGCGTGACAGGCTACAAAAAATATAAATAACTGGCTTTATTTTCTTTCAGCACTCCAGCAGTGAAGAATCAATCAATCTCAGTTTTTTTTTTCACTCATTTCCCACTCCCCTTCTCTCCACCACAATTCCTGCTTCGTACTGTAAATGGGAGGAAACCCCCTGGCCACGCTTGATCATCTTTTGTTGATTTGTCACTGCCAACGTGAAGTGCGAACGCAGTAGAGCAGACCCAAATGGACTAGGTCTGGAGTATGGACATACAACTCGGAGTTGGTAATAGAATAGAACAGTTCAATGCCCTGACTCCTGTAGTCTGTACCTAATAATGTAATGTGTATCAAACTGTGCTTGTATGTTGGCTAGGTAGAGTTGTATAACAAGAAATACAATGAATATAGTACTCTACCTCAATGAACAGCCTCATATCCATTTCCTGTTTATATCTCGAAAGAGCAACTTTGCCAGTTTGAATCTGAATCTATTTTAACTCACGAGTCTTGACAGATTTATTTTTAATGTGTTTAATCCAACATTACGCTGACGTTTATCTGCTCAAAAAGTAGCGATTCTTGTATTGACGGAAACAGTTTAAAAACTGGATATGAAAAAAAAGAAGAAAAAAAAAAACTGATCTGCATTGCCCTCTCATGTTAAATTTGGCAGGAAAATGGACATTTCTCTGTTTCCTGATCCTGCCTCGTGTCTTCTGCATTTTCTTGCGCTAGCTTGTGAGTTTTGCTAACGTTTGTTTGAGGCGACATGGATGTTTTTGTGATTGGATCTGTATGGTGACATGCCACGCGGATCTAGCGATCATGCACAATGGGACAGTTGTAACACATTGCAACACATTAAAAGGTAAGAAAAGCGAAGATGTTGTTTTCTAGAGAGCTCACCATCAAAGTCTCCAGAAAAAACACAAGCCTTAGCCAACCATTGTAAAACGGCAGAGATGTCAACTTCCAGCATCAAGTCTCCCTTTTAGCGTAACATCCCAATAACAACAACATCATCAGATTAACTCACAGGTGAATAAGTAGTTGCTGCATCCCTCATTTTGTAGCGAACAACCTACCTGTAGACTGGCTGCATCTCTCGGGCGATGCCCAGGACAGCTCCGGGAGGGAACCGGTCAAACTCCTGGAAGAGATCCCTGATGTTGGTCCTGTACTTCAGGTCCAGGTCCAGCTGCACTATGCGTGTCAGATCTGAGAGAAGGGAAGCAACATTTAAGGACAAACACATAATACTCTTTGATACCGTGCACAACAAGTCTGAAGAACGATGTTCTGTGAACTTTTAAGTTTGATAGAAGCTTTTTTTTCAGATGTGTTAAAAACTTGAGTGAGTCCAATAACATTGCTTTTTCTTTCTCAGATTTTGGTCAAATTAAAACCATTGCAAACTTGTCTTCACCACAACTACTTTTGCCAGAATCTGTGACAAGAAAAAAAAAAAAAAAAAGAACACTCCCCCATCTAAGGCCCATTCCTATACAAAAACCCATTCTAACTTCAAACTACATTATTTATAACCATGATAGATTCATCAAAAACACCATCTTATTTTCTCGTGACTCATACTACCCTCCTAATACGTCAGCTGGCCATGTTTTTTCGATACATTTTTTCATTTATTTGTAATATATTTTTATTGTATTACATTTTTTCCATTTTCCCAAAGAATTATTACTTGAAACCAGCTTGAACTGATCGACATGATATCCTTGAGCCCCGTGCTCTTGTTGCAGTGCTAAAGATGCATAGAATGGGGATGTGATGGTGTTTCAACCAGATACCGTTATGAACTCATAAATACCGGTACAATTCCTGACTCCGAATCTGCTTCAGGATTTGAGTTGCAAGTTATTTACATTACCTGTAAATGTAGGTGGCAATAAAAAACGTTTCCTTTACTGTACACCAGCCTATTAGTGTAATAACAATACATTTAATTGAATTAAACCCAGGGGCGTATGCAGTCTCCAAGTAATTGAGGGACTTTCGATGGTATACCTCAGTTCACCATGTTTTGCACATCAAGCCTTCATCAGCCTAGAATACATTGTGAAAAGGTTATTAAACAACACATTCCACGTTTTCCTGTTATTGCAAGGGGGGGGGGGGGGGGGGGGGGGGGGGGGGGGGGGGGGGGGGGGGGGGGGGGGGGGGGGGGGGGGGGGGGGGGGGGGGGGGGGGGGGGGGGGGGTGGGGGGGGGGGGGGGTGGGGGGGGGGGGGGGGGGGGGGGGGGGGGGGGGGGGGGGGGGGTGGGGGGGGGGGGGGGGGGGGAGGGGGGGGGGGGGGGGGTGGGGGGGGGGGGGGGGGGTGGGGGGGGGGGGGGGGGGGGTGGGGGGGGGGGGGGGTGGGGGGGGAGGGGGGGGGGTGGGGGGGGGGGGGGGGAGGGTGGGGGGGGGGGGGGGGGGGTGGGGGTGGGGGGGGGGGGGGGGGGGGGGGGGGGGGGGGGGGGTGGGAGGGGGGGGGGTGGGGGGGGGGGGTGGGGGGGGGGTGGGGGGTGGGGGGGGGGGGGGGGGGGGGGGGGGGGGGGGGGGGGGGGGGGGGGGGGGGGGGGGGGGGGGGGGGGCGGGGGTGGGGGGGGGGGTGGGGGGGGGGGGGGGGGGGGGGGGGGGGGGGGGGGGGGTGGGGGGGGGGGGGAGGGGGGGGGGGGGGGGGGAGGGGGGGGGGGGGGGGGGGGGGGGGGGGGTGGGGGGGGGGGCTGGTGGGGGGGGGGGGGTGGGGCCTGGGAGGCGGGCCTGGGGGCGGGGGGGGAGGGGGGGGGTCGGGGGGGGAGGGGGGGGGGAGGGGCAGGGCCGGGAGCGGGGGGGGGGGGGAGGGGGGTCTGTCGAGGTAACTAGTAACCCTGTTAGTCAGATTCTCAGATTCACACACACACACACACACGTCGTTAATGTGGGTCAATGCTCATTAAAGCTGGACACATTCGGGGCCAAGAAGACAATGTGGCCAAAGATTATGTAACTGACCAACAAAGAGGTCTAAAACTGAAAAACCCTAAGAACAATTTTAACTGAAGGCCATGGCATTCCGTATGCCAAACATGCAATCCCTGTAATACCCAAGGGGTGTGCAATGCTATGTCCTGCACTTGAAAGTCACACCTGCAACATGTAAGTTACATTTAAGCGATGCAATTAACTAATATATCTATTAAAACCGTGCACAAAAGTATAGAAACTTGACTTTGATCCATTATATCTCCCCTTTAATAATACCAATTGATAATGCCGGATAGCTGTAGTATATATAGATTATGTGGCAATATATATGGTTTTATGCAGAGTATAATGTACATGTTTGTATTGCTGACCACACCAAAGGAAATGTCAATGGAAATGTATAAATAAATGTCATCCATCAAAATCGTTGCTATAGTAATTGAAATGATGTATGCTTGAGGCTGTGTACAGTACGTCACTGATTGGTCTTTGTGAATAAATCATAACAGCAGTATCCAGGATATAAAGACCCTCATCTGTCCATTGTTCCTACTTCCTGTGTTTTGCTAGTTGGCATGGCGATGAAAAGTCGGAAATAGTCTGGACGCTGTACTGGTGTGCCATGGACACGACGGTAATCGGTGCACTGCTGAAAGGGTTGCTACGCCAGTCTCAAAGAAGAGTGACGTCAAATTGATAAACAAGGTTTGTCTGTGAATTAACACAAACAAAAGATGTCTGGAGTGGCTTTGGCAGACACGCCGCACAGTAAAAATCCTCTGTGCTCTTTTATCTCCGAGTGTAAATATAGACCCTTACAGACAAAATTAGGAAGGAAGAGGTCATAAAAGTACAGAACGGAATAGGTGATAAAAGTACAAACTTCTCTTCTGTTCTTCCACGCTTCGAACTTGGCAGCAATGTCACTCTCAACCACCGCTAGCCACTCTCCAAGCAGAATGAATCCCATGTGGAGCATGCATTAGCTGTAAGGCTAACAGCCACATATTACAGACATAAAAGGCCCCTGCACTAAAGAAAAATGCAGGACCGTGGCCTTGGCTAAGCTCGTTGAAGTGAGAAACAAAGCGGTCTGAGGGCCAAAGAGCCCTTTGGGCCAGAGAGATATTTTAGGGCACAGGTTTC
>NC_137810.1:35827695-36117695 GCF_963921795.1 Nannobrachium achirus
ACTTGAGCATGCGGCACGCCTGTGACGGTGACCCTCTATAGGTGGAAAAGGCCCTAGGCACTCGAGACTTGGTCAAATTACATTGGCCAGAGCTATGAGCCAAGCTGACCCAATCAATTGACATAGCCAACAGCTGCACGGACAATCATAAAATATCCCCGTAAATCTATTGCAATATTCATTTTAGATTATGTCAACACACGCAATCTATAACTATGAGTGCGATTGGTTAGGTCTGTAAATAGATCATGTAGCTACATAATACAATAACATTTTTACCTTACTTTGCTTTGTTGTATTAAATGAGCAACAACCAGCAAACTTACAGTACACATAGATTTCATATTCTGCAAAGTAGGCAAAAAAGAAAATGGGATGATCAACACAAATCAAAATGTTTAAAATTGTTTATCAAAAAGTTCAGGATCCTGGTTTAGTGCACTTTCTAGGACCTGAACAGTGTGTAATCTCTGTGGCAGATTTAAGCCAACGTGTTTGGGATAGTAGCCTATATCAAATATGAAGATGCTGATGGGAGATACCTACCTGTAGGATTGAAAGCAATATCAGACAAAGGGCTACACAGTTAATTTAACGATCTGTATTTTTCCATGTATCCACACCACAGTACAGCGTAATAAACACATCTATAGTCGTGTGGAAATATTTTTAAGTGACTAAATATGTATATTTAAAATAGAGGGCATCAGGAGTCACCAGAAAAAAGGACCGGTGTTTTCATTATTGTGGTTGCAGGCTACAGTACTTGTCGACTTTATTCTTCCTTTCCATCTTTCCGGATAAACTTTATTTTACCGCACTACTCCTCCCACAGTTTTGGTGGCACACACTTGGGCCATATGTCAAATCGACCAGCTGTATCAGGACTCGTCTGCTTGCATTTAGCTAAGCGATATTGATACATAATTTAATTTATATTAATTTATTTGTGTATTAATTTTCTCCATTGACTTGAATGGGAAAATGCAAAAATTTAACATTTTCTTTACATCATAGATGTCTGATGTCATAGACCACGAGACTGACACAGAATGTTCATATATGGGCATTCCAAGATATGGGCTTAATATTGATGACATCAGGGATCTCCACATATGGGCATAAAAGGGACAAGGACGGAATGGTTCAAACCGCTCAAATAGGGACTGTAGGGACTGTGACAGATACAGAGATATCCAGATATGGGCATGAAAGGGACTAATGGTAAGATGGAATACATTTCCCAGTGGATTCCTTGTGACTCGCGTCAGGGTAACCACGCTTGCAATTTCCAGAATTGCATCTTTCTAGTTGAATCTATCATGGTTAAAATGGAGTTTGAAGTTACAATGGGTTTGTATAGGAAAGGGGCGTGAAAGATAAAATGAATATTAAATATCTAAATACTGAATAAAGCAACTTAAAACATCTCCCGGGTGCTCACAAAAGCCTGAATAGATGATAAAATGACCAAACCTTTTTTAAGTGAAATAATGAAATGTAAATGTTTTGCAGTATATGGGCTGCGAGACAAATGAAACCATGGAATGTTCCCAAAAGTGGCACACACAGAATGAGGTGGTATTCAGAGTGGTCTGTGAATGTGCTTGACATCCTACTCTCTCTTGTTTGCTGCAGTGAGTGAAGCCTAAAAAATGGACCAATTTCCGCTCCATCGCATCAGTTCATGGTTAAAGATGACAATGGTGCTTTGAAAATATCCAGAGTCCTGCTGACCTCAAATGCTTTCGGGAAGAGAATCAGAAATGAACGGCTACACTGATATACTGTATGTTTCGTCAGTCCCTTTTTGGTCAACTGTGTGGTTTGATATCTTTGGCCACGAGATGTTTTTTTTTTTTACAATGGAATGTGTGAGGGAAACAGGGGTGTTAAAATGTGTCAATAAAACAAAGGGGTTCAGCATATAAATAGGTACTTGAACAACAATTATATCCCCCTCTCGGAAACACTTCATCTACACGGTAATTCATATTTATTTCAATAAATTGATATTAAAAATGTATGAACAGAACTCACTAGGAAATTGTCACATAATTGGCCAAATACAGCCTATGTGGCTCTTCCTACAGATGGATGGATCTCCATAGAAGATATTCCACTGTACTGAATCCATTCTGAAATTGGAAATGCTGCCAAATGAGCCATTCAGCTATATTTAATTTATCAGCAACATCATTACTTGTGAGCCATTGTGGTAAGCAGTATGACAGTGGACCCAGCTGAACTACACCGTTAATTAAAATGATTCACACACATCTCTCTTTAGGCTGGTGGAAAATGGCTGGATAATCAAGCCACAGCATGTTAAAAACAATGTGTCACAAGGGAGTTTTAATCAGGAATATACTAATTAGAAGATGTATTACAGCAGAATATTTCCATTGTGTAAGTTCATATCCATTCCCTCAGGTGTAACAATTGGGCCCCTTTTTAAGATATTTTTCAAAGTGAAGGTTTCCATAAGCTAGCCCATTAGTTTTAGCCATACTAATGAATGACAAGATTACCATTTGCATTAGGTTATCCAAGTCACAACAACACGTCAACAAGTCTCAACAACTTACATATATGGTACTAGTGAAAGAAAGTTAATACTAGCAATGGCAATCGATCGAAGCAAGACAATCGCATTCTCTGAAATTATCGAAAATTGTTCCAAAACCATACCGTATACAACCTTTTTTATTATTTACAAATCTAGGCAATTTGGTTCCATGGTGGATCGCCATCAGGTCAAAATACGTTTTCATTCATTCAGTATACAGTACAACAGACATCACATTCTTGACACCAGATGAATCACTATTCACTTCTGGTAAGAATAATAAAGCAAAGGTTAGAGGGCTTCACAGGTCTAGCTGAATGGAAGACCCCAGACCTCGCCCTATTGTAACGTTGGCTCATTACACAGTTGCAGGTTTCTGTCTAGGATTATCGTATTCCCCACTCTCGCCAATGTCAGCCGTGCACCTTCTGACTCCTCCTTTTAAGCACTTCAACCCTAGTTGGCTGAGGTCCCCCAAGGCTAAATACTTGGTCTGCTCCTTTTTCCCCGTGCACCAAATCTCTACACTGAAAATAGGCGATCTACAAGCTCACAACGCGCCACAATGCATTCAGAACTTGTAGATCGGCTATTTTCGCCTGATGTTCACCCCAGAATAGGGACTGCAGTGTTCAAGTGGTTAATACATACGCCATTTGTAGGAGGCATTTATTTATGTAGAGCGTTGTAAAAATAAACCGGAAGATGAGGTGCAACTAGTCGACTCGACTATTCTCTTTATCGACTACGAAAATACTAAAAGAACAGACAATGCTCCTCCCTGGTAAGCAATAAAATATATGCAATGCATATAACGTTTTAAGTTAGTTGTGAGGGGATACAGTAGGAGTCTTACTTTCAGGCATGATGTGGTGCATGGCTACAGACAGGAAGAAGATGGCATCACTGTAGTAGGCCCCAGAGCCTGCGCTGAAATGCTTCTGCATGGCTTCCACGATGGGGAACAGTTTCTGGGTGAGGGCCACCACATCATGGAACACCACCTACAGGACATAACACAGTGAGAACATGTTATGGACATACTGTATGTAGTTATGGAAATATGTATGGTGAACCCTTTGGGTAAAGAGAGGTGGTTTGTACTTGCAGAAGTTATTGTTGACCAAGCGATACAATAAAACATAGCCTTAGGATAAAACTCTTTACAAATATGAAGTCTGTGCTTACGGGTATTTTACAATATACTCCAGCATCTACTGTAGGTTAATCAGCAGTTGAAATGGCAGAAATCAGATAATTTAAGGGGGTTCCAGGGGATCCCCAGCTAAAATGACTGATAGTTGGGACTCAAATTGGACCCTTATGGGTCTGTAACTCTGGAGTGTAGCCCATTTGTACACTCTCAAGAGTTATGGGGGTCAGTTATGGGGGTCTGTACTCCGTACGTGGCCTAATGCATACCAAATCGGGGGTCCTCGAAGTTAAAAGGTTTGAGAACCACTGCCCCAGAGAACCCCAGGGCTAGGGTTGGGAACCTTTAGGATTTTAACCGGTTCCTTAACGGTTGCCTTTAACGTTTCCTATGGGGGGGTTCAAAATGTTCCCTTACAGGTCTGTGCCTCTGAGAATGTACAAATGGAACTGTAAATGTGTACACTCTCAGAGTTATGGTGTTTCCTTGAAATGAAAAGCTTTGAGAACTACCGGTATTGTAATCGTATAGCAGACGTAAAGTCCACTCCAAATACCAGTGTGATAAAACCCGGCAACGGTTCCAAATGTGATGGAGCCGACTCTGGTTCCTCAATGTTGGATCCGGTTCCTCCGATTCCGGATCCCAACCCTAGGCTAGTATGCATGGCTGCTCCCCCATACACCTTCTTGTCAGCAGGTTACCGTGATACCTCCTGTGACTACACACCCCCCCCTCGCCCCCTGCCCTCAGCATTGCCCCTGTGAGGCCAAATCCCATGATGCACCACTTTTGGCCTGATCATGTGAATCTCTTGCCAGCTTACTGAAAGAGGATTGAGAGGGAAAATATAGTAACCACTGAATTCCACGTGAAAGCCTTCATCCCTGCAGAAAAGTCAACAAATATGCTCAGGAACATGATTTACGTAGATTAGGCCTACATTAAGTCCTTTTTTAGATTATAGCTGCAAGAAAAGGGCACATCAAGGGATGAGAACATTTGGATTAATGTATGCCATATGTTAAAAATCACTCCCACGTGCCTGCAATGGGGAATCATTATTTAATGTAATCTAAAAGATTATATTAAGCCCCTGGCTTGTATGGAAATCAGTGTTGCCCAGGTCTACTGCCAAGAGGCAAGGTACCTACCTATGGTGCCACGTGCCACACAGGCCTGTCACAATTATTACATCATCACCTAATCGCAATTATTTGAGATAATCGCAATTATGTTTGGATAATCGTCCAAATCGTTTCCATGTTGAAAGAGGTTCAGACATTTCCCCTAAATAGCAGGAATAGCAGATCTACAAGCTTACAACGCATCATGAAATGATTTAACATTTTTTGGAAGATATCAAATTAAATGTCAGTAATTTCTTTGTATATTGGTCATATCTGCCCAGTGCAATTTGTGATTATGAAGCTTAAAAACCAAACCAAACAAGAAATTGAAATGTTATTCTGTGTCAATACTCAACACCAAATACACAATTAAATCATTAATCGCAATTATCTGTGTGACAATTAATCGTCAACTTAAATTTGTTAACGTGACAGCCCTAGTGCCACACTGTCTTTTTTTATTTATTTTAAAGAGCCAGATCAAACTTGCCCACTTAACAGCCCTGGTAAAATGTTGCCTACATTTTGGGCATTTAGAAGATACACTTGCAGAGAGACTAATGGTAAATATAGAACACACTACGCTTTACACAGCACAAAACTAAAATCACAAACAGAGCGAAAAAAGGTCAAGGATACATACAGTATGCAAAAAACGTATTTGTTATTCTTTCTCTTTAAAGCAATAGCACTTATTATACGCTCACTGTTTATACCCAGACTTTCACTTTGATGTGCGGCCACCAATAGTCAAAATATCTCATAATTTTCACCAGGTGTCACAGAGGAAAATGCTCACCCACATTCAACATTTATAACGGACGGGTATTTCAGGATTTTACACTTGTATGTTATAGGTGATGCCTTTTAAGAGCTTCCCTTGAATAATTCAGAAACGAACCATGAGAAAAACAAATGTTTACATCTTGCAACAACCTTGATGATACCATAAATAATGTATGTACTCTCTTAGAAGTACAGGTTCAGACAGTACATAAGGTTTTGTTGACAAGCCACAAGTAGTAGTTAATACATTTAGTTTTTAACTGATTTAAAGCTATACTATGTAACCTTTTTAATAAAACAAATCTTAAAATTGTCCTAATTATTAAATCGCTTAAGTGTTAGAACACCCACTCTGTTAATTTCAGCCCCCAAAGCCTTTTCTTTATATGTGTTCTACTGAGCCCCTGTGGCCGTGACCGGGACTGTTTTTCCGGCAAAATGACATCATCTGCATCATTCTGTATACGTGTCTCCCTACCGGCCAATCACAGCGCAGATCATACACTGCCGGGCTCTTCAGGAAGTACACTGCAGTGTTTACACTGGTAGGAGTCTAGCATGTAACTCCCCAACCGCTGCTCTTAGAGGGACACGAGAGACCTCTATGGATGCGTCTCGGCGAGGCGGACGCGGTGGTCTGAAGGCCCGGTCTGCGGCGAAAAACAGCCGAAAAAAGCAGACGCGACCGCGGTTTGCTATACCGCTACTGACCACTAGTTGAGCAACTTACACAGTATGGGGCTTTTAAGCCGTGACATCATTTTGTAGGCAGAGGAGAATCTACCCCCAGAGCATTTTCTGTCCCTCGCTATTTCAAAAAACAACGACTAAAAAATAACGACTAAAGTATCATTCTAACACTTTCCTTTCAATAACAAAGAGAAGAAAAATGTGTAAATAGTAAAAATAGTAAAAAGATTCACGGAAACTGGGGGCAGAAATTCTTCTCTGCCTACAAGATTATGTCATACTTAACAGCCCCATAGCTTTAAAGTCACATGATTGCTGCAACCATAGAAAATATTATTTGGGGAAAATTACTCCAACCACATTATATTTCGGAAGTGTGATTAAGCCTCTTGTACACACAAAGCCTATAATTCCTGCTTAAGAGAAGGTGGGACATTAGGCTAAGCTCTGAAAGAATAACTTTTAGACAAGTGTGAGTGCACGTAAGTGTGTGAGAGACTTGAAGTGTGACAATGTGTGTGTGAGTGAGTAAATGTAGATGTATCTGATCTCAGTAGAGAAAAGTGAAGTGCTTGTACATGTTCCAGTGGTGGGGCAGCACGTTCTTTCACGGTGCATCATCGCAATTATCTGTGTGACAATTAATCGTCAACTTAAATTTGTTAACGTGACAGCCCTAGTGCCACACTGTCTTTTTTTATTTATTTTAAAGAGCCAGATCAAACTTGCCCACTTAACAGCCCTGGTAAAATGTTGCCTACATTTTGGGCATTTAGAAGATACACTTGCAGAGAGACTAATGGTAAATATAGAACACACTACGCTTTACACAGCACAAAACTAAAATCACAAACAGAGCGAAAAAAGGTCAAGGATACATACAGTATGCAAAAAACGTATTTGTTATTCTTTCTCTTTAAAGCAATAGCACTTATTATACGCTCACTGTTTATACCCAGACTTTCACTTTGATGTGCGGCCACCAATAGTCAAAATATCTCATAATTTTCACCAGGTGTCACAGAGGAAAATGCTCACCCACATTCAACATTTATAACGGACGGGTATTTCAGGATTTTACACTTGTATGTTATAGGTGATGCCTTTTAAGAGCTTCCCTTGAATAATTCAGAAACGAACCATGAGAAAAAACAAATGTTTACATCTTGCAACAACCTTGATGATACCATAAATAATGTATGTACTCTCTTAGAAGTACAGGTTCAGACAGTACATAAGGTTTTGTTGACAAGCCACAAGTAGTAGTTAATACATTTAGTTTTTAACTGATTTAAAGCTATACTATGTAACCTTTTTAATAAAACAAATCTTAAAATTGTCCTAATTATTAAATCGCTTAAGTGTTAGAACACCCACTCTGTTAATTTCAGCCCCCAAAGCCTTTTCTTTATATGTGTTCTACTGAGCCCCTGTGGCCGTGACCGGGACTGTTTTTCCGGCAAAATGACATCATCTGCATCATTCTGTATACGTGTCTCCCTACCGGCCAATCACAGCGCAGATCATACACTGCCGGGCTCTTCAGGAAGTACACTGCAGTGTTTACACTGGTAGGAGTCTAGCATGTAACTCCCCAACCGCTGCTCTTAGAGGGACACGAGAGACCTCTATGGATGCGTCTCGGCGAGGCGGACGCGGTGGTCTGAAGGCCCGGTCTGCGGCGAAAAACAGCCGAAAAAAGCAGACGCGACCGCGGTTTGCTATACCGCTACTGACCACTAGTTGAGCAACTTACACAGTATGGGGCTTTTAAGCCGTGACATCATTTTGTAGGCAGAGGAGAATCTACCCCCAGAGCATTTTCTGTCCCTCGCTATTTCAAAAAACAACGACTAAAAAATAACGACTAAAGTATCATTCTAACACTTTCCTTTCAATAACAAAGAGAAGAAAAATGTGTAAATAGTAAAAATAGTAAAAAGATTCACGGAAACTGGGGGCAGAAATTCTTCTCTGCCTACAAGATTATGTCATACTTAACAGCCCCATAGCTTTAAAGTCACATGATTGCTGCAACCATAGAAAATATTATTTGGGGAAAATTACTCCAACCACATTATATTTCGGAAGTGTGATTAAGCCTCTTGTACACACAAAGCCTATAATTCCTGCTTAAGAGAAGGTGGGACATTAGGCTAAGCTCTGAAAGAATAACTTTTAGACAAGTGTGAGTGCACGTAAGTGTGTGAGAGACTTGAAGTGTGACAATGTGTGTGTGAGTGAGTAAATGTAGATGTATCTGATCTCAGTAGAGAAAAGTGAAGTGCTTGTACATGTTCCAGTGGTGGGGCAGCACGTTCTTTCACGGTGCATCATCGCAATTATCTGTGTGACAATTAATCGTCAACTTAAATTTGTTAACGTGACAGCCCTAGTGCCACACTGTCTTTTTTTATTTATTTTAAAGAGCCAGATCAAACTTGCCCACTTAACAGCCCTGGTAAAATGTTGCCTACATTTTGGGCATTTAGAAGATACACTTGCAGAGAGACTAATGGTAAATATAGAACACACTACGCTTTACACAGCACAAAACTAAAATCACAAACAGAGCGAAAAAAGGTCAAGGATACATACAGTATGCAAAAAACGTATTTGTTATTCTTTCTCTTTAAAGCAATAGCACTTATTATACGCTCACTGTTTATACCCAGACTTTCACTTTGATGTGCGGCCACCAATAGTCAAAATATCTCATAATTTTCACCAGGTGTCACAGAGGAAAATGCTCACCCACATTCAACATTTATAACGGACGGGTATTTCAGGATTTTACACTTGTATGTTATAGGTGATGCCTTTTAAGAGCTTCCCTTGAATAATTCAGAAACGAACCATGAGAAAAAACAAATGTTTACATCTTGCAACAACCTTGATGATACCATAAATAATGTATGTACTCTCTTAGAAGTACAGGTTCAGACAGTACATAAGGTTTTGTTGACAAGCCACAAGTAGTAGTTAATACATTTAGTTTTTAACTGATTTAAAGCTATACTATGTAACCTTTTTAATAAAACAAATCTTAAAATTGTCCTAATTATTAAATCGCTTAAGTGTTAGAACACCCACTCTGTTAATTTCAGCCCCCAAAGCCTTTTCTTTATATGTGTTCTACTGAGCCCCTGTGGCCGTGACCGGGACTGTTTTTCCGGCAAAATGACATCATCTGCATCATTCTGTATACGTGTCTCCCTACCGGCCAATCACAGCGCAGATCATACACTGCCGGGCTCTTCAGGAAGTACACTGCAGTGTTTACACTGGTAGGAGTCTAGCATGTAACTCCCCAACCGCTGCTCTTAGAGGGACACGAGAGACCTCTATGGATGCGTCTCGGCGAGGCGGACGCGGTGGTCTGAAGGCCCGGTCTGCGGCGAAAAACAGACGAAAAAAGCAGACGCGACCGCGGTTTGCTATACCGCTACTGACCACTAGTTGAGCAACTTACACAGTATGGGGCTTTTAAGCCGTGACATCATTTTGTAGGCAGAGGAGAATCTACCCCCAGAGCATTTTCTGTCCCTCGCTATTTCAAAAAACAACGACTAAAAAATAACGACTAAAGTATCATTCTAACACTTTCCTTTCAATAACAAAGAGAAGAAAAATGTGTAAATAGTAAAAATAGTAAAAAGATTCACGGAAACTGGGGGCAGAAATTCTTCTCTGCCTACAAAATTATGTCATACTTAACAGCCCCATAGCTTTAAAGTCACATGATTGCTGCAACCATAGAAAATATTATTTGGGGAAAATTACTCCAACCACATTATATTTCGGAAGTGTGATTAAGCCTCTTGTACACACAAAGCCTATAATTCCTGCTTAAGAGAAGGTGGGACATTAGGCTAAGCTCTGAAAGAATAACTTTTAGACAAGACAGGTTTCCCTCTATGTTAGTGATTCTCACCCTAAAAGAATCATATTTGAATCGGGACCCCCCCAGTCCCCCACTCTGACAAGCACTTGGGAGTTGAGGCATTACATTTTGTTGGACTCGGTTCCACAGATAAATAGTGAGTAGTATAGCTAATAGAACTAGATGTTTCAATGCTTATGGTAAGTTGGCGCTCTTGAAGGTCAGAGTGGTGAATTGGGAGGGTAGGACTAGGCCAATATTTGACCAGTTTTTATAGTATAGTTTGTTGATTACTTTTAATACTTTTGATTATGGTCTTTTTTCTTGACCCACACATTGAAAACCACAGCTCTGTGGTACTCTTTGAATGACGTTTGTGTGGTTGTTGTTTTGCACGAAAAACATTCCTTGGGCCAGAAATGGACCCCATACAACTGTACAACTACACCAAATCGTTGGAACAAGAGCTTGTATCTGAATCTGAATGGGTTCATGTAGAAATCTACTTCAACAAGAAAGCCACCAAGGACAATAAAGGCCAGTGACTATGTTTTCGCTACTGTCCATCAGTGTGTCCGTCCATCTATGAACAGCTCATTTCCGGCACACTTTTTGGTACTCAAAATGTCAAGAGTTTTCAGTGCGATTAGCTTGTGGGAGGTGACCGTTTAGCACAAAATGGCACCAATCATGAATGCACGTCAGCAGATAATTCTCCCCCCAAAACAAAAACAGGTGCTCTTTGGATCAGGAAAGCTCGTAAGGCCCAAAAAGTGGTTAGAATTATACTTCAGTTTTTCTTGTGATCAATAAGGCATAACCCCTAAAATACCATAGCTTTGCAAAATCATGAGACCAAATAAAATAGAGGTCTGACTTGTACTTCACTTTGTGATCAATAAGTCATAACCTCAAGAAATACAGTTATAACTGGCTGCTTGGCAAAAGCAGCATGCCTTGGTATTTTCTGGGTTATGACTTATTGATTACAAGGCAAAGCACAACTCTAACCTCTTCTTACCTCTCTCTGGTCTTAAGATTTTAGATTGTCTGCAGGACTGAGAATACCACTAGCTGAGACCACTAAATGCATGAAACCCACAACTGCATTAATAGGGGCACTGAGGACGCTGGTACGGTTCTAAAATTAACTGCTTGAATGAGTAAAGTTCCAAGCACATCATTCCATAGTAAATGTGTGAGTGATGTCCAACAGTAATGACCATGGCCCGTAGGCAATGTCACTCAATAGACCGTCTGTCTCCACTCTCATAAGGGTCTTTGATTTAGCTACCGTCACAGAGAAGCAACCAAGGCTGTGGCTCTGGCATAATTGCCATCTTGTCTTCTTGCTTTGAGATGAATACTGCAATTCAAGGACTCAGTTGGGGATCAGCAGATGAGGATGACATTATGGCTACACACTACCCAAATGAACCCAGGGGAGATCTAACCCATTACTGTCCTTTGCAATATGTGATAGAAAATGTAGAATTGTCATAATCTCATTTATGAAACGTTATCCATGCAAAACAGAAGCATGATGCTTGAACAAAGAGCCTTGATAAAACACACACACACACACACACACACACACACACACACACACACACACACACACACACACACACACACACACACACACACACACACACACACACACACACACACACACACACACACACACACACACACACACTTTTTCTGCAGTATGTGAGTGAATGTTTACAGTAATGCATGGTTAAGAGATGTGTCACTGAGTGTGAGTGCACGTAAGTGTGTGAGAGACTTGAAGTGTGACAATGAGTGTGTGAGTGAGTACATGCAGATGTATCTGATCTCAGTAGAGAAAAGTGAAGTGCTTGTTGTACATGTTCCAGTGGTGGGGCAGCACGTTCTTTCACGGTGCATCATCGCAAAGCATGTTGGGAAACGCTGGTCAGGAAAGAAGACACCACAAGGATGTGGAAAACATCATTGCTCACAAGGCAAACCACTGGCTAATAGGCTAAAATAGACAATCACTAGCCAACATAAAACCTTTAGGCTTATGAGACAGCATGTTGTTGGTAAGAGATTGTGAAGACACAAGTGTTGCCTGTATGCCCATTGCCCACATACTCTTTCAGTGGTTCTCAACCTGTGGGTTGAGACACCCAAGGGGGTCCACTCCCAAAATGATTTTTTGTCCACTCCCAAGATGACAGTGAAGTGACAATTTAAGGACTTTTTAAGACCTTTTTAATTAACTAGCCCTTACCCGTTCAAAGATATGAGCTCCAAAATGATGTGCAGTGTGTGGGTTATGGGATGTGCACTGTGCACACAGTATATGAGGGATGGAAAGTAACTTTAACTGGTGCTTGCATGATGTAGGAGCATCAATGTAAGAAACCCGTTTCGTTTAATGGCTACAGAGATACTGTCCCCCCCCCCCCAGCCCGCCCGCCCACCCGCCTGCACACACACCCGCCTGCCTGCCTGCACAGTGCACACACACACACACACACACACACACACACACACACACACACACACACACACACACACACACACACACACACACACACACACACACACACACACACACACACACACACACACACACACACACACAGAGCTGGTTAAACATGTTGCCTCATGCTAGATGCAGAATAGATGTGCCTCATGCTAGATGCAGAATAGATAGTAGATACACCATAAAAATGCTAATATACAGCATATGATTTGTGAAAGTGACAAACGGGCTTCACAGTTATGTCAGGTGTGTTCATATGCTTATGGTGATGCGATTTCAGATCAATTGCTCCAGCCATTGAGGAGAAACGCTGTGACAGACACTCAGACACTCAGACATTCCGAAAATGATATGTTAGATTACCTATAATAATAAAACCATTACTGCATCAACATGAATCAATAAACTATAATATAGAAAACTGGTAAAACAGCCAAATTGTCAAATTCTATATACTGCACATAGCTACATACATAATTTTGCAGATCTGCAAGTCTATTTTCACAACATGTATCTGTGGAACCGAGTCAAACTAAATGTAATCCCTCAACGTTTACATTCCAAGTGCTTGACAGGGTGGTCTGGTGAGGGTCCCCAATTCAAATATGATGATTGTCGGGGGTTACGGCCTGAAAAGGTTGAGAACCACTGTCCTAGCAGACCTTGACTTTAACTTCTGCTCTCCTCCTCACCCAGGAGAAACAGAACACGCTGCCTTGGATGTAAGCCGAGCTGCTCACAGCATTGTTCAACCACATGTCAAGCATATGTCCCATAAACGGCCGAATCATTCGGCCGTGGCTAGTCCAGTGCTGAGTGCTCAATATTACACAGCTCAGTTGTGCTCCTATGGGAAGGTTGGAGCAAGGTCAGCGCTGAGGAGGAGGGAGGAGGGTGAACGAAGAGAGTAATATGACCCTCTAACACAAATCTGCCTTGATGCTAAGCTGAACAACCCTCCACTCAATCCAAAGCACTGATCCTCCCCGTGCTGCGGCTTCCGTACCAGATGATGAAGAGATATTAC
This sequence comes from Nannobrachium achirus, assembly GCF_963921795.1. Lineage (NCBI taxonomy): Eukaryota > Metazoa > Chordata > Actinopteri > Myctophiformes > Myctophidae > Nannobrachium > Nannobrachium achirus. Next base: position 35,841,452 of record NC_137810.1, read on the forward strand.
TTGCAGGGAGGGAGGGAGGGAGGGAGGGAGGTGGCTGGCTCTCAGCCGAAGGAGGATTTTGGCAGTTATAATCAAGTTGTAAACAAGTTTGTTATCTTGTGCTCTGTGAGGCCTATAAAAGAAAGGAAGGCAAGCCAGGACAACACCGCCAAAAGACAGCAAGAGAGAGAGCCTTGGGTAGGAGCAACCTGGGGGGATGGCTCCAACACTGGATTGTGGAAGACCAACACTGCCCCCATGTGTCTCAACAGATGGCATTCAAAAAGTGCTTTAGCCATCTCTTGTCATGAAGCCCTGTGCTCATGTTTTCTCATCTTTTTCTGTTAGACCTTTAATAATCCCACAGGAGAAATTCAGATGGTTGCTCAGATGGGCATGACAGATGGGCATGATAAACGCTTGCAGTAAGGGAGGTGTTTTTTAGGGGTCAAGTGTCTTGCTCAAATGCACTGACACGTAGACAGGCAGGCAGGGGACGGGGAACGAACCGGTGAACTTCTGATTAACAAATGGCCTCTCTACCCACTTAAGCTAGGTGGGAAACCCAGGTACCGTCCCTTACGTACCATGTCTAACAGTGGATTGTGCGGGACTCCACCTGGTGCACGTTCTCATTTGATAATATTGGAGAGCAAGGAACATGCTAGCAAAACTGTAACATGAAATGTTGTTTACCAAACTAATCTTTGACTTAACCCACAACTTAAACCTACAGAAGCTAGGGGACCCCCAGCCTTGAGTCCTCGCATAATAAACCTTAAAGAGGTGGTGCCTTCGTTTTGTACTTTCTTCTGTTTTGTATGCGTCTATGGAGTTAACATTACTTTAATAGACCACCGGGTGTGGTTATAATGTGCAAATTTGCCTTCCCTGTGTATTTTTGGTTTATTCCTGAAAGTCTCTGAGTCAAAAGGCTCAACTGAAAAACACTGATTTAATGACATCATATTCCCTCCCTTTTTACCATAGATAGACCCAACACTGTACTTCAGCTGGTAACACCCACCTGGTAACCAGGCACACTTAATGAACTGGTGGGTGTGGCCACGTAAAAATATAATTTTAACACTTTCTGTGTTGGGAGCGGGAATCATGGCACCCCATCTTTAAAATCATCAGAGGTAGTACAAGTGCAATACATCAGGACTAGACATCTACTACAACAGGAAAACCTGTTAAGACCTACCTCATACTTAAACGTTGCATCCAGGAGAAAATCCTGAAGCATCCTTTGCCCCAGCTCTTGGCTGGCTTGGTCACTCACAAAATGAAGGACAAGCACCTCTCCTTCCAGGAAGTGGCCATGCTTCACCATGGACAACATGGCCACCTTGAACTTGTCCTGCAGGCTCCTGCTCCTGTCCACCTTGGTGAACATCATGAGTGCGTGGTAGTGCCGACGACTGCCCACGGCGCTGCCGTTCTCCTTCCTGGGCCTGCCCTCCTCACTCTCCTGTGCCACGTCTCGCTCTTCCCCTCCTTCCTCCTCCTCAGTCCTATCTTCGTGCGGCAGCCTGGTGTCCAGAGACAGGTCCGCATCGTTCCTGTTGGCGTTGTGGCTGGCTTGAGTCTGCTTGATCCGCTTAGTGGTGCTGGAGAAGTTCTGCTTCTCTGAGCCAAAGTAGTAAAAGGCTACGACAGCAAGTGCTGCGGCCAGGAGAAGCACTAGCTGATAGGACCTGAAAGTGCTGATCCTAACCATGGTGCTGGCTACCACTCGTAGGAAGCCCATATCTCCCCACAGAAATGCTGTGATTTCCTGTTCATGGCAGGGAAAGGGCGGTTTTAAATGACAGCACAGGCGACATCCCGTAGTACTTCGACGTGAGAGTCCAGGAGGAAGCGTGTCTTATCAACACACGGAGATAAGCCTATTCCTGCAAGAAAGAACATGTACTGTCACTGTTAAGCTGCTTTTTGGCAAACGTGCTCATCTTTAACAGTCATACACTGAGTTACAAAGAATACCAGATCTATAAGCTCACAACACATCACATTTCAACCACTGTGATCTGGGGACCACCAGTGGTCCTTGAGGGCGTTTCAGAAGGTCCCCAACTAAATGACTGGAGATTATTGTTGTATAACATAATTATTGTTAAACATCTGCATTATGTAATTTACAAGAAGTCTAAACAATTAGAGAATGTAGAAGAATTGTTATTTTGATTTACCCGTTATCTCGCCTATTGGTACCACATCAATACAGCATGGAATTGTTTTTGTGAACAAAATCTTAATCTCTAAAACAAGTCTTGGGTCTGAGAGGCTAAATCTCATCAAATGGTGGTCCGTGGCTCAAATGCCGAATAAATAATGTTCCTTGATATGAGGATAATGATGGGTGTGGTGTTCTACTTACAGATCTGTTAGCAGCTTGCCTGGTTCCAGCGTGATGACAGATGATGACAGCTCGTTCAGAGTCAAACCGGGCAGCTTCTTATTCGAGGAACAACACATTTCGCTGGATCTGCGTTATAATGCATTTCATAGCATGTAAACACGCAAGCCGCAGATTGACACACACACACACAGTAGGAACAACTATCCACAACCAGCTACTGACTGCGAGGCTAGAAACATCTCACTGTTGACAAGCCTGCTAGCCACAATGCTAATTAACAAGCGCTGGCAGTGGTCTGTCAGCTCCCCAGCCCGCTCTAGGTCATCAACGTATTATTATGGCGTTATGACCCGATGCGCTGTATGTGTGTGTGTTATGAGCGTGCGTTAGGTTAATGATAATAATAAAAACAAAACACAACATGCTTTTGAGCGGCGAAACTTGGCGAACCCTTTTCCTCGTTGACTTTAAATGGCGCGTTACGCCCGCTGTGAAGCGCATACTACGCCACCTTCTGGTGTTATGCATGAATGCATAGGCTACATAAATAAAAAAGTATTGGCATAAAAATGTAAAGTATCAAAAGTAAAACTACTCATTATGCAGAATGTACCATTTCATGTTTTCAAATGTAAAGAAATGTTTTGAAAACACCAGCTCTACAAGCTCGTATTTTTCTAATAATTGGCCTATTAATAATCAAATTCTACAAAGTAACTAGAGTTTTCAAATAGTAATAGAGTAAAAGACCAATATTTGCCTCTGAGGTGTAGTGGAGTAGAAGTAAAAGTACTGAAAACTGGAAATGCTCAAGTAAAGTAGCCTACAAATACCTCAAAATTAAATGTACTTATAGTTACTTTACACCACTGTAAATAAATAACATAAAACAAGTACATTGCTGTCAACAGGGGTTGTTCTTATGAGCAACAGGACTCCCTCTTTCCATGGTGTTTTGCCCTGCAGGGACCGCACGTATTATTCCCTTAGTTATTTTCTTCAAATGTCATCATATCAGTCACTCACAATCGCACATAGGCAACCTGGCTGAACCTCCATTAGTTGAGCTGAATTAATTCCCCCGCAAAGTGTGAGGACTCAGGACTGAGGAGAGCTTTGAAAATGTGAGTCAAGTAAAGTACCCACAGCTGAACACAGAACACACAGCGGTAGTAAGTGCATTGATTTTGTTGCCTTCAAAATAACAGTGGAGGCACAAAACGAATCACAGAAGATAAGAGGGCTACATTTTAGCCCTTTTGTCTTCTGTCATTGGATTAGTTTGAATCTTTAAAATGATTATTAAGTAATACGATTGATTGGTTGGTTGATTGATTGATTGATTGATTGATTGAAGAATTTATTAGAAGATGGCAATAGAAACAAGACAGTACAGTTTCATGACAGTACAAAACACTGGTAGGCCTACACGGTCAACTAAAAGGAGATCCTAGAAAGCCGAGGCTTATTTCCACAGGAACCACACTTTAAGTATCTCAAGACAGACGGATAGAACATAGTACTTTATCTATCAATTTCAAAAGCAGAAAAGGCATAACATCAAATAAAAAAGGCAGAAAAAAGGGTGGGGGAGCATGGGGGCTTAGTCTATTTACAAGTCACGGGTAGCAACCAGCCGCCTGAAGGTGACTTTTCATACCGATTTTGAAGGAGGCTAGGGATTTGCACTCCTTTAAGGCTTGTGGAAGGGCGTTCCACATGTTGATGGTGTAGCAGTGTTAAATCTACGTTGATGATGATTAGTGGAGCTGCCTCTGGTGTTGTGATCATGAACATCCTTGACCTTTAAGAAGTAGTTTGTCAGGTAGGCTACATGGGTATCTTGGAGGTGTAGTGTATCTTGGGGCTTGTTTCCATTGTGGTCCTGGAAATAAGGGGAAAACAAACAATAAGTAATAAAGTAAAAACGTCCATAGGCTATTACTTTTTTTCTATTTTTTTTTTACTTAGTTTTAGTTTCAGTTTAGTACCTTCAGTAGTTCAGTTAGTTACCACAAGCCCCGGCCCACACACAACATACATTACACCCTTGTATCAAAACTGGAATCAACCATCCTCCTGGAGAATACAAAACACGTCTCCACTGGACCACTGCTATTTTTTATTGAATTTCGTTTCGTTTCATTTGTAATTTTTAGAATTGTCAACGTCAGAACGCTAGTATCGGTTTTTATTCTGGAGTCAAAAAACGGAACTCACCATTGTGTTTCCTTGTGTGGTAACCCTGGTGGGGGTGGTTAGTGTTACTGTTGTTCATTGTTGCATCTTGTTGATGGTCGCGCCGCGGTAGAGCTACACTAGTCCATCTCTAAACCACGCACAAACATGCTTTTCGCTCGTGCTTGACGACCAGCGGCATCTATTTGCTTGCAATAGTGAATTTGAGATCCTCTTGAGTAATTTTGACCCACCGTCGTGTCGTTATTAGTGGATTAAAAAACAGACCGTACCGCTGTACGAGCTAGCGGTTTAGCTAGCTGGGCTACCGTGCTAGCTTGCTTGCTAACAATAAGCAGCTCGCCAAGATGAGCGTCCACACCAACGTGATCCAGGTGACCAATGTGTCCCCCTCAACGACCTCGGAGCAGATGAGGATTCTGTTCGGCTTCCTGGGGAACATCGAGGAGCTCAAGTTGTTTCCTCCAGAGTGAGTAGTGGTTTTGAGCCAGGGAGCGAGGGCTATAACACACAGGCCAGGGCCGCTGTGTTGTGTTCAGGAGGAGGGAGGCCTGGCGCGGTCAAACTCGCCTGAATAGAATGGAACAGATCTAGCTTGTAAGCAGTGGTGGGAAAAAAACGCACTCAAATGGTGTACTTAAGACGTAAAAGTATCAATACTGCAATGTAAAAGCTCGCAATTCAAAATGTACTTTAGTAAAAGTAATTCCATCTAAATGTAATTAAAGTAAAAGTACTCTTGTAGAGTGTCCCATTACAAGTTTTCAACTGTATACAATCTAATCAAAAATAGCAGATCTACAACTACAAGCTTGTATAAAATGCATATAGAGCTGAAGTGGTTATGTATGTTACTAATAATAATCAAAATCTACAAAGTAATTAGTAACTAATGTAGTGGAGTTATTTGGATCCGAGATGTAGTGGAGTAGAAGTAAAATAATTGGAAATACTCCAGTAAAGTACAAAATACCTACAAATTTTACTTAATTACAGTACTTAAGTAAATGTTTACTTAATGTAAACTTTACACCACTGCCTGTAAGCTTGTAATATTTGTTCATTTCAGCAAGCGACAGCATTGTACTAACTAGTAACTACACTTTTGACTCCTTAGACAACTCGAGGATAAATATGCTACTATGTGATAACATATTATTTAGCTATTTATCAGGTTAATCTATGCAGGGGAGATGCTAACTGTAAAGACAAGATCCAAGTTTTTCAACTTGATATATAAATCCTCACACATGCATTCACCGTAACGTTAATGGTAAAATGTAAAGTTGCTTTGCTGATGCCAAAATTCAATGATCCTCCTCCAGACCCTAGTAGGTCAGAAGCTAAGCCAACTGACCTGAAACGCCATATTGTAGTTCCTTGTAGCAGAAGCTAATTGATTGAATTGTCTGTGCTTTGTCGTTTTTCACTCTTCAAATTACACCTGGCGTCGGTACAGGTAGGAAATGTAAGACACACTGTCCAGACCATTTCTGTCCCCAGCTAGAGATTAGAATGTTATGAGCTGCAAGATTTTACTGGGGAGACAAACCCAACATTTGTGTTCCGCTTCAGAGTGAAGGCATGTCGGAAATCCCTCTGTTTGTATTCTTTGCACAACATGTTTGTATTTTCTTCCAGTGACTCTCCCTTGCCTGTGACTTCACGTGTCTGTTTTGTAAAGTTCCATGAGTCCGAGTCAGTGGGTGTGTCCCAGCATCTGACGAACACTGTCTTCGTGGACAGGGCCCTAATTGTCGTCCCGTTTGCTGAAGGTGGGTTTCTGTTTTCATTCTTGCCTCTAGCTTTACTGTGTAGGACAGGCACAACACGATGTGTAGACACATTTTGATAGGGCTACACAGACACTGCCACTTGTGAATTAGTCTCACTGATTCAAAGTTGAATGCAAAATCTATCAAAGCTTCACATTGCTTGATAGCTATAGGGATGTAATGGGGAAATGTATGTGTTCCCGTGTCATACAATCTAGCCTTTTTTTGTAAACCTCTCTCTCTGTGATTTGTGTTGTGGTTTTCGTAGTGGACAAGGCATTTGCAGAGAGCCCCTTCCTTGCTGGCTGAAATGGTCCTCTGCTGCCGCCAGGAGATTAGAAAAATTAATCGCACCCAGGCTCGCAAGCCCCTTCTCACTGTTGTTATGCCGTAAAATATTAACTCTCTTTTCTCTCTCTCTCTTTGTTCAAGGCATCTTTTAATTAAAAGATTAGCCATACAATAACCTTAAATAAAAAAGGATGCAGGAATCTGGAATGAAGAAGTTTTGAAAACAAACTATTTGTTACACTTCCAAATTTGACTTAAATCAGTGGGTATGTAAGAAAATTGCAAAAGCATGTAAGTTACATGAACTGATTGGTTATGCATGCTAGAATAGATGTGGAAGTCATTGCCAGCAGGTGCTCTGGAAAAGTATCAGCAGCACACACACTTTAGCTATTGATGATATCCACTCATGCTAAGCTCTCTTTTCATTTTTATCCACAACAAATTCGCCCTAGCCATATATTAACATTGTACACAGATTTAGTGTGTTTCTGTTCCCAAATTTGCGCTAACATATCAGAGGTAGAAGTAATATTAAAAGCCTCTGCTTGATGTTGCAGTGAATTATGCTTTTTATTGCTCCTCTCCACACATAACTCTCAAAGGGTTGAGTGAATTTGACATTTAACGGTGGTGTTTCTTTTTGTTGTTGTGTTTTACAGTTCTTTTTCCTGGTTCAGCCAGCCCTATATACCAGGCCCTGCTGAAAATGCCACCAACAGTTTTGTCTTCTGCAGCCTTATCCTGTTTCTCAAGTGTTGTCTGTTGTGTGCGAGTGTATGGTGTTTGTTTGTATGTTTGTCTATGTGTGTATGTATGTGTGTGTGTGTGTCTCTCTCTCTCTCCATGGACATATAAGTTGTTAGATTTGCAAATTCAATTAGACTACTTTCAGATTGCTCAACCATGGATCATCTCCATAAGATTTTCCCTTTTCATTTGTACTGTTCTGTGTTTTATTTCTCAGCATTGGCCACAATTATCACGATTCTATCAAGGCTTTTGCTCGCAATAGTCCTTACTTGATATGATCTCTTCAATGCTATGTATCCTTGATTTTGTTTCCTGTTTGTAGCAAGTTACTGTTGCCCCCCAAATGTAACCGTGCTATAATAACATGGATAGCACTACTATATTGTGGCTAATGTAAGTGCTGTGGTGAGCTCCTACAAATGTAGCCCCCAGCAAAAGTCCAGAAAAGGGAATATATGGTTCCACTTTTTCTGTATGGTAATGGTAAGTGATGCACCATAAGTGATTAAATGTACCCTACTTGTCTACAACCAAATTATGAACTTTGTTTTTTTGTATCTCGATGTTTTTTGTGTGCTTTATAGCGAAGCAGCCGACGCGAGTCGCTTGTTCATAAAACATCTAATGAAAGTTGAGAGCACACCCCACTGGACAACCGGCTGTGCTCGCTTACGTTTGGTTCATGACTTAAAAAACAAGTACAGGTGATAAAATCTTGGCAGTGTGTATTGTGACTTATGAAAATCATAGCTGCTACTTTCTGAAATTGTTACTATTTTGGAAGGAGGAGGAAAAAATGGTTAGGGAGCAACATTTACAGACAAGACAAAGTGGAATGTATTTTCTTTTGCTGCATCTCTCTTTTTCTCTCTGGTGGTAAGAGTAGTTAGACTCAGGTGACCTGTCTGTACAGTAAGTCTTGTCTGAGTGTTGTGTATAAGGGTTTTAGATATGAACTGATTATTTGTTCTCTTTCTCCAGGAGTTATTCCTGATGAGACTAAAGCTCTGTCGCTGCTAGCTCCAGCCAATGCTGTGGCAGGAATGATGCCAGGTGGAGGCCTTCTCCCAACGCCAAATCCTATGGCATCGGTGAGTTTCTGCTTGACTGTCTACCACTGCACTTAAGCCTTATGTGGTATGCACTTTGTCGCACAACTAATGGCTAAAATAGCCAATTAACAAGCTCACAACATTTGCATTATGACATGTTGTGAGCTTGGGGTCATGTCCCTGTAGTGGGTTATGAGCATTGCATGCCTTTACCGCTACCTTTCCATTAGAAATGATGTTATTCATTCATTATTATGTGTCCATTATTAATTTCATTAAAAACCCTCAAACTTTCATTACGGTGTGCTTCTGGTCTGTGATGATAAAATAATGTACTGAAGGACGGCCTGAGTGACAACTGCATTATGTGCGTGCTGTAGAATCTGAGACACACTTAGTTAGCGACACCCACAGCCACAACACCAGAGGGAGTGCACACAACGATCTGATAATATAAACCTGTAAGACAAATATGGGTAAATTCTCCTTCTACAACACTGCCACCCAGGTGTGGAATTCCTTGACAACTTCCCTTGAAACTATACTTGTACTGTACTGTTCTCCATTTTTGTCTAATAAAATATTCAATCAATCATTAAAACAAACCTTTGCCTTCGTTCAATCAAGAATCCTAATCTTGACTGCCTGATGTTCCAGATGGGAGGGACGCCTTTCGGAGGTCCCAACATGAGCATGGAACAAATGGCTGCCATGGGAATGCAAGGCCATAACATGAACCCCCAGGTAAGGACTTGATTTAACTGCATTCACCAGAGTATTTCTGTTAAATCTTGTTTCAAATCGATAATATATCGATAATCGACCCATCTCTCCTCAGCAATTTTCAGCCGACTTCCTGAAGCTCATGCAATCCATGGATCCATCCATGAAGTAAGAAAACCAGTTCTCCAGTATTTGAAGCACAGAACTCATGTATCTTTGTTGATAAGCACTCAGCCATCTGTGAATGAATAACTTAATCCATTAATGTCCTTGCAGGTTAAATCCCATGGCAGCTGGACTAAACATGAACCCAGGAATAAAAGCTGATTCTTCGAACAAGGAGATTGAGGAGGCCATGAAGAGAGTGCGTGAGGCGCAGTCACTCATCTCTGCAGCTATTGAACCAGGGAGTAAGTACACCCACCGTGTTTCTTTTGCTGGTGTATTGATTTGCTGAACCAAGCATGAGGTATCCAAATTGTACATTGTTCCGGCTGTTCTGCAGGTTAGGGAGACAATCCGGTAGCATATGTTCGATCACCACATTAGCCAACGTGTCCATCCTGTGTTGATACATTCTATCGAATGGTAGCTCATACTTTTTTTATGTTTTCTTTGCAGACAAGAAGGATGATAAGCGAAGCAAACATTCCCGCTCCCGGTCCAGGTCGAGGCGCAGGAGGTCCAGGTCTCGCTCCAAACACAGGTAAACAAGGGCATTCATTTTTGTTTGTTTTAATGTACAGAACATGTTGGTACACGATCTTGTCAGCTCCAAGTGCTTTGCATGTTCTTAGCACTGGAGGTTTAAAATATTTTGGTTATTTAATTCAGAGCAGGAGAGCCATTGTTTAGATGTGTATTCAGTAGTCGCTTAGCAACAAGAGCCACAACCAAGCAATTTATCCAAGCATCTACTCACTCAGCATGACATTTTAGACGGCCAAAAGGTTATCAAAAGAATATCTACAAGCTTGATGACCTTGTAGATGAGCTACTGTATATTCAAAAATAATTGATGTTTTCTTGCTAGGTAGGTATTTGTTAAATAAAAAGGTGCCCACAGGATTATGGGAGGTCACGACAGCTGACCGACAGGTTCAAATATTTCTGCCTAACAGAAGTGAAAGGAATAATGTATGCAAGATTCTGGTGTGAGCACCTGTATATGAATATTAAGTGAAGTGGCCTTTTGAAAATGGAGCGGCTAATAAAAGAGGTGAACACATGGCGTTAAGTGCTACTCACTGGGAAGTGCTGTCTCTTGGCTAACGACATCAACAATGCGAGGGATGTCTCCCACTAATGTCTGGAGTGAACACACAATGTCTGACAATGTGGTCACAGTGCTATGTCTAATGGGTGTTGAATATCAGTAGGACCAGATCGATGTTCCGACATGTCATTTGATTATTATTCTTTGATTATTTTTAGATTTTTTTTTACAATATCGGTATGCAGCCAATGTGTCCAGAATTATTTAGCCACGCAAGCAATCTTTGCCAAAAATGTCTTTTTGTAGATATGCTTTGATCTGAGTTTTTCTTTTTTAATAGGGCTTAAGTGTTTAAATAAAGTAGTTATTTCAGCTACCCCCATCGTAGATAATATTCATTAAGTATCTTTTTTATATTATTTGCGTTGAAGTTAAATAATCAAATAAAAACATTCTAATTGATTAGAATATGCATTGCCTGCACATGCATGCACTGCACACAAATATCAAAACATTGGTAATCTGTCTGCTAGGACAGTGGCTCCCAAATAGTTTAGCTCAAGACCCAAAAGGGAAATTAGAAATTTGTGAAACTAGTGAAAATAGTAGATCCACAAGCTTGTGGATATGCTATTTTCACTGTTTTGATGAAAAGTTGTGATACTTTTATTCTTTTTTTGTTAATTTTAATGTAGGAAACAAAGGGGGGGGGGAGTATATTTATCCAACCCACTGTTTGGGAAACCTTCCAAAATCTGAATGAACTGGAGGTACTGACTTTCTCCTTGTGTGTACAGGCGGTCGAAGAGCAGGTCCCGCCGAAGGTCCCACTCCAGGAGCAGGAGGAGGTCCAAGAGCCCTCGGGGAGGAGGCAGGAGGAGGTCTCACTCCAGAGACAGGCCCCGCCGCAGCAGATCCAGGTCAGCCTCCCTCAGGCTGGGCACAATTATTACATGATCGCAATTATTTGAGATAATCGCAATTATTTTTGCATAATCGTTTCAATCTATGTAAGCTTGTAGATCTAAATATGTCAGTAATTTCTTACTTGTCATATCTGCCCTGTGTATTTGTTGTTTACAAAGCCCAATAGGCAAACAGAAATGTAATTCAATGGCAAAACAAAAGTTAAATGTTTTCATCGTGACAGCCCTAGTGTCCCTTTTTATTTTCCTGCTTCTAGCAGTGAAACCATTACTTGACATATTTTGCTGACCGTCATGTTTTTCAACACCTGCTACAGTTGCACATAACTTATACCCAAAGCATCTCCATATTGCCTTTACCTCAGTGTGATCTCAAGTGCAGCTTATTCATTTACTTATAATTTTGATTTTGATTTTCCCTCAGCCATTTGGGGGGGGGGGGGGGGGGGGGTGATCTAACTATTTCACTACAGCACTTGAGAAACTGTGTTTTACTTTAGACGCTCATTATATTTTCCCATGTTCATCTCTTCTACTGTTTAGGGACAGGAGGAAGGAGGAGAAGTCTAAGAAACGCTCGAAAACACCGCCCAAGAGTTACAGCAGTGCCCGGAGGTCTCGAAGCATCAGCCGGTAATGCGGTCTTAAAGATTAATGCACAACTACTCCACTGAAGCCACATTGTCCTCCATTTGAAAATGAGTCCCTTTTTGTTGCAATTACGTCTGTCAAAAGGCTTGTCGAAGTATGAATTAGCCCAAAGTGATAGATAATGTATTGTATGTAATGCAGCGGTGGAAAGTAACTTAAGTACATTTAGAGTATTTTATAGGGTGGTAAAACATCTACTAGTACTTCTTCCACCGCTGTGTAAATATGAACATGACCGGGGGAATGAACATGACTAATCACAATTGTGTTTTCTCTTTATTTTTTAAATACACTCTAAACAGGAGACGCAAGCGGAGCCGCAGTGCCTCGCGCTCCCCAAAGAGGAAGCTGTCCAGATCTCCCTCTCCTAGACGGTGAGAACACCCTCCATCCTGTGTTATAGCTCCAAGGAATAGCAGGGAGACATGTTTGTTGTACATTACCTTATTTTAACCCATTTAGGCCTAGGAATTATTGAATGCTTTAACCAGTGAAAAATAGCTGACATACAAGCTCACAGCGCGGCACCGAGTGCCGCGCTGCGAGCTTGTAGATCTGCTATTTTTGAAAAAGTCGTGAAAATGTGTGCAAATCTTTGAATATATATGTATTTTCAAAGCGAACGATTGTAACTCAAATTTTGCTTCTGGGGGGTCACTGGAACTAAATATTTTGAGATGGGGGGGTCTGTGGCCAAATAAATATCATTTAGGTGGTCCTTGACATGAAAAGGTTTGAGAACCACTGACACAGTAGTCTCTCAAGAACAGACTAACTGAGCTCCATTTAAGTGAAAAGGACCTTTTCTTTGATGATGGCTAGCCAGATTGCTGACATAGAAACATGGGTTTTTCAAAAAATCTTTGAAGGATTCAAAAGACACTTATAGAATCGGGTCAAAATTCTAATTTTCACGATTTTTCAAAAATAGCAGATTACAAGCTCACAGCGCGGCACTCGGTGCCGCGCTGTGAGCTTGTATATCTGCTATTTTTCAATAGTTAAAGCATAAAATAATGATACACAATAATGTGTACCCTTTCTAAATGGGTTAATGTATTATTCTTAATGGAGATTAGGCTTTTATAATCACGTCAATGTGTTAAGAACAAAGTAAGTAATCATCAGTCATTAAGTCGATTCTAATCGTTTCTCGTCACATCCAAAGTCACAAGAAGGAGAAGAAGAAGGACAAGGAGAGGGAGAAGGAACGCGACAGAGACAGGAAGGAGGACAGGGACCGCAGCAGAGATGAACGAGAACGCTCCACCAGTAAGAAGAAGAAAGAGAAGGAGAGAGACCGCGACCGCAAGTCTGACAGCGAGAAAGGAGATGTTAAGGTTGGTTTTTATTTTCATGATTTTGGGACTGTGTTATTTTCCTGTGTTTTATGGAGTGCCGTTTAGTCTGCACCAGGCCTAGAATTTTGTCTTTTTAGGGGCAAGGCCACTTGGCCTTTGATGTTGTCCATTTTTAGAGGGCACAAACGCCAAATGCCAGGGCAGGAAGGCCATCAAATAAAACAAGATTTGAGTCCATTGACAGAATCAATTTAAGGGTTAAATGTGATTTAAACTATCTGCATTGAAATAAATTATGGTATATTTACAATGTGATCCATGCTCAGCCATGCGCCAATCAAAGTTACTGACTTTTGGATATCAAAAAAGACACTGGTGTCTACATATAAGAAAGAGACACTGGTGTCTACATGACAAGAAAGAAAGTGGTCAGCTGGGGCATTAAGGCCACTGTGGCCTCATGGCATGGCATTATTTTGAGGGGCACAAGGCCAAACTGAGGGGCAACGACAGCCATGGCCTTCATGGCCTCCCTGAAATTCCTGCCCTGGTCTGCACATGTATTCCTTTTAGATATTTTAGTCAGGGTTCCCACGGTCATGAAATTCCTGGAAATATTTTGAAATTAGAAAAATATTTTTCCAGTACTGGAAAAGTTTTGGAATTGATCAAGGGTCCTGGAAGGTCCTGGAAAAAATTGCTACAGCATGCATTGTTTTTGACTCCATAAATCGACTTCCCCGACACAATTTTCTTATCTTATTATTATCCACAGATTCCACACTGTTCATATTCACAATAGTCGCTCTCATCTAAATACCTGCTGTCTGTTGTATGCTGATGTATAAAATAGGTTTAACGTTGTTAAACAGGTTTTTATGATATTAAGCAATTTTGCTTAATATCCTCTTAATACCCGCTCAAGGACCCCTTGACTTTAAGAACCACTGGCCACTGGTGCCAGTACACCCAGAAACGCCATTTCAGAGAACCTTACCAAAAACCAATGAATGATCTGATTTTAACTTTAACTGCCCTTTGACATTAACACTCTAATAAAGAGCCCAGGTTTTTTAAGCAAATGAATAATGTGGATGACGTCAATTTGACAATTCTTCTCTAACTGTCTTTAGTGCTTTGAAAAGTTCAAAGCCATCACTTAGGAAAAAGTAGAACGTGAAGAAGGTAAGAAAGTAGACAAAGGTTCAGAGATGGCCATGGAAAGCAATTTTTGAAAATTGGTTATGAATTGCTCCATCTACGCCTTCCCTCTTAGCTTTCTTACATACTATATAAAAATAAATCTAAGGGATGAGGACTAACCACTCTCCCTCTTTAAAACACAGCATATGCTCTCTCTCATCATGTCTACTGGACTTAATAGGCCTACATTTAATATTTGACGTGGGCACATGCGTGTCCATCATGCACGATCCGCATGCGCTCCACGGTCCGTTTGCAGCGTGCACCGTTCGCAGCGTGCACAGTTTATTTTTGGTCATTTAAGTGACTCGTTAATGCACTGAATTATTGTTATATAGTCCTGGAAATTGGATTAAATATTCTGGAAAAGTTTTGGAAATTCATTGGTAAAAATGTGTTTAGTATTATTGACGTTAATTGTCATTACTTGAGCTTGTGACTAAATAACTGCATTTGGAACACAACACAAAATTTTCCCTGAAAAGTAAGTTTGATATACAAGTCTTACACCCATCAGCGACGATATGTGCACTTACCAACACTAACCCTCTTAAGCTGTCGCTGCAGGTGACCAGGGACTATGACGAAGAGGAGCAAGGCTATGACAGCGAAAAGGAGCGAGCGGCGGAGGAGGACGAAGACGATGAGCAGAAGAGCGACTCTGGGGACTCTGCCTCATCCCCGCAAAACCAGGACGAGTCGGAGAGGCCTGAGGTAGACGTCCCCAAGAAGTCTAAGCTGAACGGTTCAGACGACCACCACCAAGAGGACATGGAGATGAGCGACTGACAACGAATACATTAGTACTCAACAACACTAGCTACACTGTCCTTTTTGTCATTTTTAAGATTTAACGTTAGGCTACATCAGTGGTTCTCACCAAAACCTTTATTTCAATGACCCCCCCCATAGCTCGGAGAGTACCAACTCAATTTGATTCCGTTTGTACTCTGAGTTAACCTGTAAGGTTCCATTTGGAATCCCGAGGGTCCCTGGACCCCACTTTGAGAACCATGCTTTCTTTAGTGCCTGGTCCCAGGAAGTGAGAATTAAATTGTAGTCTTAACTGAAGGAGGAGGGTGTACAGTATTCATTTTTGCATTTTAATCTTTCTATCCCTTCCCCCTCTGTTTCTCATAAGCCTGAGTTATACTTAGTTGTGGGTGATGTGGAGAAATAGCCAATCGTGTCATGCTGCAAGCGTGTAGGATGTAGGTGCATGACACACACACACAACGAAGTATAGATCAGGCATTAGAGAAATGGCACTGTTTGGGGGGAGTCAAATTACCTCTGTATTGGACAGAGAATCTAGCAAGCATGTGTAGGAAAGAACAGTAAACATTTTTTTTAAGGAAAAGGGGGTTAACGAGTATGAGGAGGGGTGGGGGAAGAACATCTGAAAAAAGAAAAGAAAAACATGGTATTAAATTGTCCCATTGTTGTACTTTACATTGAAGAGCTTGTTGAATGTTTTCTTTGTAACAATCGGTTTCTTTTGAATATTTTAGCCATCCTGACATTTAGAAGTTTGTTGTCCTGCCTTTTGAAATGGTGTACATTATATTTTAAGCATACGGCCAGGTTTTGGACCCAAATTGTACATTCAGACTGTTAACTACATAACGCCTAATTTATACTTTGTCACACACCGGTGGCGCTCGCTGAAAAATAATGTGGTACTGTCATGCACCATGGCATAATTGGTTATAAATGAGCATCATTTTGTATTTGGTGCGGTTCAGCTTGTTTTGCTGTTTGGGGGCTAGTTGTTCTATTGGTATGGAACTGTAACCTTTTCATTTCAGTCCTGCTGTAACACTCCAGCCTTTCTCATATTCCTGTAGATTGAATCAAGTGTTAATGGATTACAACATTGACAAACCTTGTCTGCAACATGTTTTACAAAGGAAAGTCTATAATAAAATGGGTCAAATGAACTTTGTTTTGTGATTATGCTTTCAAAATTCCACTGATTGCCTGGTGAAGACATTTAATTATGCCACAGATAATTCCGCTAGGCCAGGTCATATCAAAAAGTAGTTGCAGGGTATTTGTTGCTATTTTGTCAAGTCCTTTTACTCCAATTGTTACTTGATTTTGAAAACATCTGCAATTCTACAAGTTTGCAAAGCTTGTAGAGCTGCCATTTTCAAAAGATTTTACATTTTAAGATGACTTCAACTGGTAACAGTATTTCTACATTGTAGTATTGATTGGTATGAGTACCTTTTCCACCACTGCTGAAAATGTGCTCATGTGAAATTTGTCAGCATTCAGCATTTTTTACCAATGCTAACTAAACTACTCAAAGTTGGGAAACTTAATGGGTCCTACAACTTTGCAGCTCAATCTGTGGTACTGTTGTGCAAATCCTGCCTGTATATCTCTGGAAGAAAGCCTATTGCTCCAACCAGTCTCTCAGAACTTGGTCCCAAGTTTGGAAAATGTTTAAGGCGGACACAAATAATGCTACCACTCTGTAACAGAACACCAGCTTCCACTTGCCCCATTACACAGGCCTATTCTGAAGGAGCAGTGGGGAAGTACAGTGTCTTGCTCAGGGGCACTAACACAGACTTAAGGTTTTTGCACACTGCTGCGTTTTTTTCTGCCGAATATCGAAGCGAATTTCGGAGCACGTAAATAAAAACACATTATGTCAATCACGTTTGCACACTGCTGCCCGTTTCGTATTTATTTTCGGACCAGGGTTGATTTTTCTGATTTTCGCAACTGTCACCAATGGGTCCCTTGCTCGCTCGCTCTACTTGGCCTGAAAAATGTTATTGCGGATTTCGGATTTCCAAAACGCAACGTAGAAACGCAGCAGTGTGCAACCAGCTTTAGCGGGCAAGGTTCGAAACCGCAACCTTCTGTTTACCAGATGGCCTCTTTACTCAGCTATTGTGATTGATATTCTTCAGTGATGTACAAAGAAACCTAATATAATTCATAAAATACAATGTCAATTTAGGTACGTGTTTTTTTTTATTTTAGTAAATTTTTATATGAAAATAGTGTGGCAGGCTTAAACAAGGGTTCTTGCTGTACAACTGGCATGATGCAAGAAAACAGAATACATGTAAATGTCCAAGAAGTTCAAGTCATAACCTGTAGTGTAGATCGTACACAGGAGAGGCGGAACACTTCCATTGGTTGCACTAGCGACAAGTAGAGAATATAAAAAAAAAAAGCTACTCTATTTGGCTACGTTTGATGTTTAATATGGATACCAATAAGCACATTGTTCCACACTTTAAAGGCCTGGCACCAAGAAGAAACGGCACCACATCTGTGTAGTCAATTTATTTCCCCCCCTAACTGACAGCCAGGTTTAGTGACGTTCAGCATAATACCTTTTTAGATCAAAACCAAATAGTTTGCCAATAACAATAACGAAGCAATCTTAAGCGATATAAAGAAGCTCTACCTGCCAGAACAGCACGTTGCAGCATTCTACAGAATGAGTTGAACCTCTGTGCTCTTGTGCTCGGAAACGAATAGTTGTTTCATACATTTGAGGGAAAGGGGGGTGTACAGGCTACTAAAATGAGGTGGAAAAACTGTTGGAGAAAGTAGGTTATTATTTCTTTTTAGTTTGTTTTACCAGCACATAACTATGTACAAAATGGCTACTGCCACCATGATGCCAATCCAGGGACCCATTTGATCAACTCCCACAAAGCTTTACGCACACATTTCCACAGCTTTTCTTCTTACAGAGGACACCATAGGTCCACCAACACAGAGAATAAGAAAAATCAGAAAACAAATAAAATTGAAACGGATAAAAACTCATAAAACAGTTGTATTTACACATTGCGCAAACTGGGAGGGAAAAGCCTGTAAAAATGGCAAAACATTGTACTTTAATCATTCATTCTTTCACTCACTAACCACGACTTTTGTGTCAGGTTTCATTTAGATGGTTTGTACAGTTTCTTACATGGTTTACAAAGGTAGGATAAGAAAAAAAGGCTAAGACATATTAACTTATAATGCCACAAATACACACACACACAGTCAAACGAAAGAGAAGACTTTCTTGCAGTACCATTCAGATTCGTAGTGTTTCTTGAGATTACTTTCATAGCCCTGATTCTCTGATAATATGAGTATTCAAATGCAGCACTTAGTGACGGTTTATCAAGTGGCAGCACAGGTCCCACCCGTTCTGCCTGCGTCAGCTCCAGAACTGGGTTGCTGTAGTGAATCTAGTTAGTGCCCAGAAGTGCGGCGTTTGCCACCAAGTTCTGGATAATACTCATTACACATAGAAAACACAAGTATTTATTTTACTTGTTGCTATGGCCTAGCTCCAAGACCACATGTTGATTTTAAGATGATTGACCATTAGGCGTTGTCAACTTCAACAGAATCCCTTTTTAACCACTTTAACCCTGGCGTCCCTATTTTGGGAAAATAAAATTAAAAAATACATTTTCAAAAATAGTGAAAATAGCAGATCTACAAGCTTGTAGGTCGTCTATTTTTGCCGTACGATGAAGTAAATAGAGTTCAGTGGTTAACATCCCAGACACGGTAACTTTACAGTGCTTTACTACACGTCAGTCCGACACAATCCCTTTATAAACATTACATACATACTTACAGACATTAACAGCCACAGAAATCCATTCTCTTTCCATTTAAAAACCCTCATGCTTTCCTCTCATTCCTCTGTTCGTTCATAACCCGTGTTAAATTCAATGCCCTTTCAAAGGGGAGATCTTCAGACTCCAAGATGCCCAATGGATGTAGTTATCCGCCCTGCCCCGGGGTTGAGAGAAATCCAAAGTGAAAGCATATTATTGAATATGCAATATTACGCAGCTCCAAAAACACCTTGTATACAATATAAAATGACAAAGTTACAGCCCCAGTGGACTATGCCGTGTTAAACATCGTCATTTTGCATCAGATACAATCTGTTTCGGAGCATAGCGGCGGCTTGCCTTTAGCCAGAGTTTAAAGGTCAGGGAAGCGGCTGGGGTCCTCTTTGTATTCGTTGGGGACGGTGAAAATGGACTCCTCAAACTCGTCGTAGCGGAACTCTTGAAATGTCACCGTGGCCGTGATTGTAGGAAACACTGGGATGTCTGCAGGGGGCGAGGAAAAGCATCAGAAACATTGTGTGAAAAAGGGTTTAGACATTTATCGGTCACATGTCTAGAAAGCAGGTGGCAACGTCGGGGCACCAGAATGGGGAGGGATTGGTTCTAGGTCCTTTCAGGCTCTCACCAATCAGAGCTCTATGTTGTCACTCTGTCCCTGCCACTGTATGTGTCACCTGCTGTGCTGGTTCGCCACCCACCGGAGATTCTTATGTGTAATTGGATAAAAGCAGATGGCGACTACCCACCCGCTTTGCATAAAGACCACTAGGTCCTCAACTACGTGAGCGTCTGCCACCTGGAAATGCCCATCACTACTACAATTCTGTCCCGCCACTTT
Organism: Nannobrachium achirus; assembly: GCF_963921795.1. Classification (NCBI taxonomy): domain Eukaryota; kingdom Metazoa; phylum Chordata; class Actinopteri; order Myctophiformes; family Myctophidae; genus Nannobrachium; species Nannobrachium achirus. Next base: position 35,861,343 of record NC_137810.1, read on the forward strand.
GTGGTCCAATCCAGCATCCAACGTTGTTGAACTTCTCTCAATCACCTTTCCTTACTGAAACAGTAAGGAAAGGTAAATGAAGACGTAAACTAATGAAGACCAATTTAAGGCCTTTGTCACCCAATGTGAGAGGAATTAGAACCTGAAATAGAACTAGCATTTTAACCACATGAAACCTAGCATTCTTATTCTAGGCATGTTATATAATAGGCAGAAAGTTACTTTACTTTAATTTACTTTACTTTATTTGTTTATTTCGACGGGACAATGCATATTAATGAACACTACACAAATGCAGTGTAAATACACCGGACTTAGCAAGAATGCTAAATTTCATCCGCAGTCCCCACATGAAAACAAAACACATACCAACAAACAGAACCCTACATTAGGAGAGAAGGCCTTAAAAACATACATACAAGCACCAACCTATTCCATATGAAAACAAAACAACACATACCAACAAACAGTTCGTAATGTGATGGGTTTAGAGCTAGTAGCGCGACTATTTACAGCGAAGAGATTTGGTTGGTAGAGAGCATGTAATAATGATGTCCATGTGTACTCAAACAAGCATGCAGAGTAGCCGGTTACATACCGAGTTTGACAGGAAAGCCAGGGGGCAGCTTCATCTGCACAAACTCCCTGAGTTTGTTAAAGTGCTTGAAGGGGGCGATCACCTCCAGGACGTTTAATAACCTGAGCAGGAGCACAGCCAACAGGGAATACACACGTTCATGTTATACTGGTTATGTCTCTGCAGGACGCTGCCACTTTAACAACTTGTATCCTGATGTCCCTATTTTTGGCACATCATTATAGGTGAAACATTTTCAAGAAAGATACAAAAAAATACAAATTTAAATTTGTTTTTTTTAAAAGGAAAAATAGTAGATCTACAACGCCTCGCATGGCAACATGTTGTGATGTTGTAGAAAAATTGGCTTTGTTTTTTAAAAAGGAAAAATAGTAGATCTACAATGCCTCGCATGGCAACATGTTGTGATGTTGTAGAACTTGTATTTTCATTATTCATTGTACAACAAGCAAATTGCTTGCTCAGGGTCGGATACTGACAGGTCTCTGCTTTACATGTGAAGTGAAATTGAAACAACTTGTTGTGATTTGACACTTTAAGAATTTAGGCTATATGCATATACACCATTTTGTTCTACTTCCGGGTGTCTTTCGACTTCCTTCACAGGTGTTACCGATGATACTAATGAAGGGTCTGTTCCATTCTGGTCAAACAGAGTCAGGGTGCTGATATCGTGCATGTTGGCTCACTGGAAACACTCCGTTACACCAGTGGGTCTCAAAGTGTCCTTGAGTGGGTTCCAAATGTCCCCATACAGGTGTGTAACTCTGACAGTGTACAAATGTCAAAAATCAAATGGACCCGTGTGGGTCCATTTGCTTCCATTTGTATAGAGTTATGGGTGTCCTTGAAATTAAAGAACCACTGTACAATAAATCAAACAGAGCCTTCATTAATATCATCAGTAACACCTGTGAAGGAAGTCGAAAGACACCCGGAAGTAGAACAAAATGGCGTATATGCATAGAGCCTAATAACCGAACAAAGTATATAGGGCAAGGGTCCTCAGACTTACTACGGTGAGTCCTCCAAATCTTTGTGTGAGAAACTTTTTTCTCCTTTTTTACATTAACCATTTAAACCCTAGTGTCCATACTCTGAGAACTTTAGCCAAAAATAGCTGATCTACAAGCCTTTGGCGTTGTGAGCCTGTAGATTGGCTATTTTCGGCAAGAGGTTTGGTGTAGAGGGAAAAAGAGCAGACTAAGTAAAGAGTGAAAGTTCAAGTTGATTAAGTATTGACAATTCACATGGTTATCTGAAAACACAAATTGACATGAATCTAAAATACACTGATGATCGTGCTGTCAAACAATGAAACTATATGGAATCTATGAAAAAGTTGTGGGGGTCCCCGCTTCATCTCTTTCTCTCTCAACAAAGGGGTCATTGGCCTGAAAACGTTGAAGACCCCTGATATAGTGATATATTAAGTAGTTACGGTTATCTTCTAAGACAGGAAGTAGAATAAAATATAAAAAATATTTAGAACGCTAAACGTTCAAGTGTATGTTATCACTGTTGTGTGCATGGAAGATATTATATACAAAACAATTCACATGTACCCCAACCTTCCCAATACATAACAAATGACTTCATAGACTGCGGAGGCTAAGATTCTGTCCATCTCTGTCAAAATAATCCATGAACTTTACTTAAGAAAAGATATGTAGAAAACGGTACACTCACGATTCAATGCCGAGAGGGAAGTCTTGACTCATGGCTACGGTGGCCTTGAAGTTCTTCTTGCTCTCTTTGCATACCAGCTCTCTCCCTAGATGAGGTGCTCTGACAAGAAACAAACAAACCCAATCCATTAAATTCCCGATTTTTGCACCATCACGCCATGGGTATAAAATGACCCAAATAATCATCCCATTGATTTACAACATGATTTCTTTCAAGAGAAATAACAAAAGAAAATGTGTTTATGCTTTTATCCTGCAAGAGCAGCCATTGTTAACATGCAATTTGGGCCTTTTTCTTTTGTTATGTCTTGGAATTAGTAATTGTTATTCATTTAATAGTCTAGGAAATGGTACTGTTGCAGTTATTTCAGATAAACAGTAAATAGAAAAAAAGGATTTCACAAGGATGGTACAATTAAGTATTTTTGTATGTAGATGGCTTATGACTGGCTAATGGCTAATGACACAAGTTTAATAATTAGGACTTGTAAGGTCCTTCCTTACACACCTGGAGCAAGGCAAACGACCACTACGATAAATGGTAAATGGTGCATTTATATAGCGCTTCTATCCAAAGCGCTTTACATAGATTGTGCATTACATTCACCCATTCACGCACACATTCATACACCGGTGGCAGAGGAAACCATGCAAGGCACCAACCTGCTCACCGGGAGCAATTAGTGGTTCAGAGTCTTGCCCAAGGACTCTTCGACATTAACTCAGGGGAAGCCCGGATTCGAACTGGGAACCCTTTGTGCTCTAATAACGGTTTCTCTACGGTTTCTCTACCCCTGAGCTATGCCGCCCCACGATATCATGCATATACTGTAGGTGGATGATTACATTCGCTGTGAAAAATAGACTTTGTTTTTAAATATGCCGCTTTATCGCTGCGTTTATTCAAGTTCTGTGGGGAATGGATGTACCATAAACATAAACACCAGTTTAAATTAATGTGGATGAATCGCTAAAAAAAGAAAACATATTTTGTCAACCTTTAGTAGACAAAATGTCAGCATTTCCTGGTTTGATAAATATAGTGAATGTTAATCATTTATGTTTGTATTAAGAATGAAGACACATACTTTCCATTCTCAGCAGAGATATATTCTTCCCAGGAGATGGTGTTAGGTGATGGCGCTGTTAGTGACTGCCTCCTCACAGGCTGAAAAGCAAAGGGTACAAAAGTTTCAATATATTATGGTTTCCAAAAAGTTTCAGAAATGGCACAAGCAATTGCAGATCTCCAAACTCATTTTGAGCATGTAGATTGGCTATAGAAAATAGGGCTTTAGTAGTTAAGAGTCATCTCTTGAACAGGGATAGTCCCTGTCATTTTGCCTCTGTAACAGGATGCACAACATATGTCTCAGTTACCACTAGATGGCCCCAACACACCACTGAAGTAAATGACCTGATTAATGCTTATACACAAAATGACTTCACCACTGCCGTCTGTGGCTCTCGTAACTCTGTATACTAATGACCATCCGCGGGAGTAAAGTCTGGAAGCCTTTCAGCAGGGCATGGCTTCTGCCCAGACTCGGCTCACATTCACTCTGCCCGCCATGCCAGTGTCTCTATCCTTGAACCCGGGTTCTGCCCGCCAGAGACAGTGAAACAATGACTACAGTAAAGCAGATGGAAGGGCCAACAGAACTCCGGGCAGACATGACAATGATTTATAATTAGCACTCTCAAGCTTAATACTATAGCCGTGGAATTGTTTTGTCTAACCGGCCTCAATTACAGGTTTCTCGTCTTCTAACCCTTATTTACCCGGGCAAGTTGACTAATAACACTTTATTTATAGCGCCGCCCTGGGGTAACGGTTGCTAATAACACTTTATTTATAGCGCCGCCCTGGGGTAACGGTTGCACTCGTTGCCACACGCCCGGGAGCTGCCCTTTACCTCCGCAGTTTTGCACCGTTTTCCACCCGAGCAGCTGGGGGTTTAATGCCTTGATCAAGGGCACTTTGACAATAGTTGTTGAGGGGAGGTGGGAGTTTTACTTGTTATAGCCCCATCATTGATCTCCCCAGCTCATCACAGCTTTTTAACCAAATAGCCCACAGTTTAAAACCCATTTCCTCTACACTGACCTCATTTTCTGCATAAATACGGATTGAGAACTTTACTCTATAACACACACAGTCACCTACGTAATTACACCAAACGTTACAACGGGCGGAACATTATCTCCATTCGGATGGAAAGGCAGCTAAGCCTGTTGACTTCCCATACAGCAGTAATTCTTAACCTTTTTCATTTCAGGAACCCCCAGTTTAATATGCATGTTGCCACAGGTTCCAGGGACCCCCCAAAAGCAAAATTTGAGTTACAAACGTTCGCTTTGAAAATACATATATTCAAAGATTTGCACACATTTTCACGACTTTTTCAAAAATAGCAGATCTACAAGCTCGCTTGTAGATCTGTAGATTGAGCATGTATATCTGCAATTTTTTATACAGCAGTAATTCTCAACCTTTTTCATTTCAGGAACCCCCAGTTTAATATGCATGTTGCCACAGGTTGGATAAAACATTCTATCCCTGGGACCCCATCTGCACTGTGAAATCCTCAGTGTTCATTTAACTCTGAGAGAGTCCAAATGGAACTAACCATTATGGTTACGGACCCATCAGCATCCATTTGGGTGCACCCTAGACCCGCCGTAGAGAGCCAGTGCCTTTACAGCACCGTGTCCATCACACAATGTGTTGATGTTTTCACTCTTATGGCAGGTGGTTTCATGAGCGCCAGCTCTCACGCCGTGTTCGTGTGTGTGTGACAGCTCTGTCCTCTGTTGTGATTGGGGACAGAGTACACACAGCCTGGTGTGGGGGGGGCTGATCTCCTGGAATGCCAGCCGTGTGCCCTCCCGCTCCCCCCTCCTGCTCCACCTCCCTATCCCATCCATGGGTTTTAGCCCTCCTCTATCTGATCAATAGCGTGGGGTTCTGTCATAAAGCCCCCCGGGCTTCCCTTGTGTCCACAGATGCAGGGTTGACCTGCTAAAACCCCCCTGGGCTGTGTCCAAAACGGGGGCTCGGCTACTATCATCGTATCGTCGTAAACAGACCTACGTCACAGGGAGGGAACCAGCCTGCCTGGCTATTTTCCTCCATCCAACTTCCATGTATCGTTTTTCCAGTGCCACTGCCGTGTCAGCAATCGGTTACAAAAAACAAGCACGCAGTCACACGCACCATTTTACAGACATAAATTTGCTCTTTTTTTCTTCTCCCTCTAAAACAGTCGCTCGATGGGCATTCACTCAAGTGTACATGGCCTGTGAAGAGTCCGACACAAAACAAGAGGACACATTGATGAAACAAAGCCCGACGCCGAAACAACAGGGACTTGACAATACCAGCGAGCAGTTAGAGGGCATCTATTGAGTGTTGTGCGGCTTTGTCTTCAGTGTGTGGCTGGCTTTATGTGCGGTGTTTAGACATGGGCTTGTTGAGCAAACTCTGGAACATACTAGAGTTGAGTTGTGGCATAGGGCTGTGTGAATATAGGTGTAGATTGTCAATATCACCAGCAGGTGGCGACGTTAGGCCTCAGAATAACATGCTTAACAGGTGCTTTTGTGGACAAGGGTGGGGTTGGGTAATTCTGTTACAGCAGACAAAACAAGGTGACTGGGTCCAGGTTTTCATTCTAGAGTTATGTCAGAAACAAACAAGACTTCAAAGAACCTACAGACAGGAGTCAGACTGAGGTATTTCTCTATAATAACCATGCAAAGATGGATTACTTAGAACGTTAAAGAGTCTGGAGTTGACGGTGCAGGGGAAGTCCATGCTGTTCTAGCAGGGTTTGTCAGACTTTAGTAGGTGCTAACCTTAACTTAAAGGGCCACTTTGCAGGAAGATGTGAAGATCTGACTTAGCACTTCCCCATGTGTTCTGTGGCTAAAACACAGTTGAAAAACCACAACAGCCTGCGTAAAACACATTTGGTTGTTCTTGTTTTTTTCCCCAACTATATCCGTCCTGTATACAGCCATACAATAGGATTCTGGTTAAAAATTGTCAAAGTTGCCCTTTAACCCATTTAGAACGGGTACACATTATAGTGTATTATTATGTTATGCTTTAACTATTGAAAAAGAGCAGATATACAAGCTCACAGCGCGGCACCGAGTGCCGTGCTGTGAGCTCGTAGATCTGCTATTTTTGAAAAACCTGTTTCTATGTCAGCAATCTGGCTAGCCATCGTCAAAGAAAAGGTCCTTTTCACTTAACTGGAGCTCAGTTAGTCTGTTCTTGAGAGACTACTATGTCAGTGGTTCTAAAACCTTTTCATGTGAAGGACCCCCAAAATGAAATGTATTTGGCCACGGACCCCCATCTCAAAATATCTAGTTTCAGGGACCCCCCAGAAGCAAAATTTGAGTTACAAACGTTCGCTTTGAAAATACATATATCAAAGATTTGCACCCATTTTCAAGACTTTTTCAAAAATAGCAGATCTACAAGCTCGCAGCGCGGCACTCGGTGCCGCGCTGTGAGCTTGTATATCTGCTATTTTTCACAGGTTAAAGCATTCAATAATTCTATAACTTTAAGTGAGCGGAAGCTCCATGGCGTGAAGTGTTGTGAGGTGTATTTGGGCCTACGCCGATGGTCCACCAGGACAGGACCGTCTCAGGGTGTAACCGGCAGTTATGCTGCAGGCACAACAAGAACATTGAATCTTTACAAACACACTCCTCTTGCTATGAGCTTGCTTGTATCAAGTGCCAAGAAGGTCAGAGCGACCTACACCAAACCCTCCCAAATGATAAAAGAGACGACGAAAAAACTCATGCTTGATTTATACTTGGGCCTATATAGACCATGTCTGATACCAAAAACAGATGATCTACAAGCTCACAACCAAGTATATATAATTCATGCCTTTTAAATATCTCTCCTAATAAAGTTTTTTTTATTTTTATAAAGCAACTTTGGGTACTAAGAAAAGTGCTAAAATTATTATTATTATTATTATTATTATTATTATTACCCTTATTATGTGTAACCACAACGAAAGGGTGTGCAGAGCAGACAGTCAAATGAATAGAGACAGATAGATAAAATAAATTTGTTTTCTCTATCATCATCTCTTGAGATCCAAATATGTTATCAAAATGATAATCTTGCGCAAAATCAGAGCTTTACTCATCTTTAGCTAAATAGTATAGTGCAAATTTGCACTATACAAATTATTGTGCATTGTTTATTATTTTGACTTCTGTACCACTTCCATATCAACAGTCTATTGTGGTTTTCTGATAATGAAAGCTGTATGTTTTAATCCCATGTAAAGCCCAACTAGGGACAAGAGTAGAACAACAGCAACAGCTATTGTATAAACTCTGCCCTGAGACTGGGAGGTTGGGGTTCGATCCCCGGCCAGGTCATACCAAAGACAGAGAAAAATGGGACCCAGACTCAGTAACAAGGGTTGGATTGGGAGTCCCTGTGACATACTAGCGTCATGTCCAGGGGGTGACATCAAGCTGTCTCACGCTAAGGGATGGGACGATAAGCGATATTATCGTTTATTGTGATAAAAAACACCCACAATAATTGTATCTTGGAGATTTAATTTATCGTGATATCGTCCTCCGTCATGCACTGGGATCAGTTCACCTTTTATTTGCCGAGCTGCATATCTGGTACCACTTAAACCCTCTATAATTGGTAAAAGGTACTTATAATATACATACTTGATACAGTCTTTCTTTCACTCTTTTTCAACGGTCTTTTCCAAGAAATTGCCGATCTACAAGCTCACAACGCGTCGCGTTGCAGCGCATTGTGAGCTTGTAGATCTGCAATTTTTTGGCAATTGTTCCACCCCAGGATTATGATTATCATGATAATATCGTAAATCGTGATTTCTTTTGTCACAATAATCGTGATATGAAATGTTCATATCGACCCATCCCTAGTATAAACTCTATACAAATCAGTTTCATGCTCTGTATTGAAACTATGTTAAACAGCATATATTTTCATTTCATCACCTCAAAGTTCTGCTCGATGAGGTTGGCTCCTTTGCTCAGGCTCTCCATGATGGCTTTGTTCCTCAGGATGTCCTCCTCGCTCAGGTGCTCCCTCCTCTTCCTGGACTCCAGCACCAGGCCGTTCACCCAGTAGAAATCTGCCAGGAAGTTCCCCACACGCTCCTGGAGAGACAGAGACACGGAAAATGTAAAAAAAAACACACAAACACAGTTGCACAGAGATACATTGAAACACCAGTGGTGTAAAGTAACTAAGTACATTTACTTAAGTACAATTCTGAAGTATTTGTACTTTACTTGAGTATTTGGCACATGGGCTTTTCATTAAAGTGATCCCTGACTAATAAGACAAATATGCCTTAATACATTATAATTGTCCTCTATAACTACAATGTAAAATTAAAAACACCTCAATTATTTTATTTCTTCTAGAAATAGCTAATCTTTCACTCAATAGGGGAAATGCCCGTCGCAAGTTGATGATGTCATAAATGTCAAGTGTGATCTATCCCTATGGAATTAATGGCATGCATGTGAAAATAAAAACAAACTTAATACTTCCTATGGTTAATATGAGCATCAAATCAATATTTCAAATGTGTTTGTGTTTTGTTTTTTTGCACATGCATGCCATAAAAATGACACGTGACATTTATGACATCATCAACTTGCGACAGGCATTTCCCCTACTGAGTGAAAGATTAGCTATTTCTAGAAGAAATAAAATATTTAAGGTGTTTTTAATTTTACATTGTAGTTATAGAGGACAATTATAATGTTTTAAGAAATATTTGTCGTATTAGTCAGGGATCACTTTAAGTTTTAGTTTACATGTAAATGACAGCAGGACATGCTGAATGGATAGCAGTGACCTTAACAGAAAAAAGTGAATCTCCATAGCACTTACCGTAGCACTCGCCTACCCTAAATGACCAGACATGGAAGATAGCATTTTTACTGATTAAGTGCTTGGTCTACCTACGTTACGTTTTTATTTTTATTTTTTCAAGATTGATATTGCTATGCATTTGATGTATTGATGTTGATGTATTGATGTATTACCTTGCCTATTGTATTGATGTATTATCTGCTTATTGTAAAACGCTCTGGATTAAGATCGTCTGGTAAATGCCAAAATTGTAAATTGTATTTCCAATTTTCAGTACTTTCACTTCACTTCTACTCCACTACATCGCAGAGGCAAATGTTGTACTTCTACTCCACTACAATTATTTGAAAACTTTAGTTACTTTGTAGATTTTGCTTATTATTACAAAACATACATTAACCACTTCAGCCCTATATACATTCCGACCATTTAATGAATGAATACCTACTCCTCCCGCGGGGGAAATTCAGATATCGCAGCCCAACCCAGCTGCTTTTTTTATCAGCTTTAACCCAGCTGAACTCAACCCAGTGATGCCCACAAGGAGCGCAAGGGGGAAGGGGAGCAGTGGTAGCTGGAGTGGGGAATCGTACCTGCGACCTCTGGGGCCTCCGGAGTCCTAGGTGTGGACACTAACCACTCAGCCAACACTGCTCAATTTCCGACAAGCTCACAATGCGACACATTGTGAGCTATTTTCAAAAGATTTTGAAACGTTTTATTTATTTGAAAACCTATGAAATGGGACATTCTGGGAATACTTTTGTACTTTTATTATTAGTACATTTCTAATTGTAGACTTTTACTTGTAATAGAGTGTTTCTACATTGCAGTATTGATACTTTTACTTAAGTCAGACATGAACCATATACTTCATCGTTTGACAAATACTGTAGCTAGGTGATGCAAGGTTACACCGTATCCAACTACCTGCTCACGTGTCGCAATGCACAAAATAGGGACACCAGGGTGAATGTGGTAAATAATCTATTCTCCATGTCTCTCATCGAATACAGCTTGTGTTTTTTCAGCCACAGAGACCAGAGACCATCACCTGTAGCCTGTCTCGTGGGCTTGTGTCTGCACAGCTGGGATGTATGTTAACTCTCTGCGCCTCCTTTTGAGCTTTGTGTGTTTGTTTTTTTTAGATGTTGGATACAGTTCAGGAAATATGATCGCAGATGCGGACATTCTGTACCATATTACAATGTCTTGAATAACAGAACGGCCATTGTTACCGGAGTCAGACATGGGTCACTAAGAAGAGGAGCCTGATGCATTTGATTATTAAGTGGGGAAAGAGGGGAAAAGGCAGAGTTCACATGCGTAACAGTGAAGGGTAATTGTGTTCAGGAACATGTAAATGTTCCTGAAAGAGAGGGGATATCATTTTAAAGGATAGTTTTGCCATTTGTCAACCAATACCTTATTAAAATGTTGTTTGCCATATTTTATCATGGATAACCAGAAAGAAAAACACTTTCAAGCAAGAATTGTATATCGTCATTTATATTGACTAGAAGCTCAGCCAAAGCGTCTAGTCGGTGACCGGCCTACTCGGGAACGATGTAAACAGGGAATGAATGCCCCACCCTTTAATGCAAACCCCATTATACCTGTTGTCATAGTTGCCTGTGTGTAAATAGGGAATGAATGCCCCACCCTTTAATGCAAACCCCATTGTACCTGTTGTCATAGGACCCGTTTTGACCAGCTGTTTGCCTGTGTCCATTTATGCCCATATATGGAGATCTCTGTATCTGTCTGTCTGTGTCCCTTTTATGCCTGTATATGGAGATCTCTGTATCTTTCTGGGTGTCCTTTTATGCCCATATATGGGTCTGTCTGTGTCCCTTTTATGCCCAAAGGCCTGAAATGTGATATACATTCATATTGTCAGGAACTCAGGAAAGACAACATTGCTGAGAAAGTGACGCTTTTTGTTTGTTTCTTCATCTTGAGCAAGAACGCAGGCTGCTTGCTTTGCCACACGGAAAACCACATATCGGGTCGAGGCCGGGCACTGCACTCCGCGCTGCGGCGGATGCCGAATTTGAAGCCGGTGGGACGAATGGTTCTCGAGATACGCGGCGCACATACTCAGAGATTTCTCGCATTTATTTTAAGTACTGCAGGTATAGCCGTATTAAGAGTGGGTACAAACCGTCTTGTCCTCTCTGAACAGCCAGCCAGTCTGAGCCCTGGAGAACGTGATGGACTTGGTGGAAAGTGTGGCAGAGTAGACATCACTACTCATCAGGATGTCCACCTCCTCTTCTGTCTCCATCTCAGACTCCTGAAAGTACAGGCCAGAGATGGTCAGCTACTGGAGTGTCAAAACACAAGCTGACAAGACACCCACCTTTTGAATCTTTAACCCATTAAACCCAGGAAAGCATTATTAGGTAAACAAATCCAATCGGTGCGCAACCCTATGGCGCGCGCACACGATCAGACCAGTGCAGTGTTTCTCAACTAGTAGACCGTGGACCTGACTAGCAGACATGCACTCTGACACAGACACACACCGTTCCTCTCCTCTCCCCCCTAAATCATTTTCAATCCCAAATACAATGCTTTAACTGTTATTATTGGCTCCTTTTACGCACCTGCTTGTCAAAAATCACGGTATGCATTTTCACTACAGGGAAAATGTTATTCTCCCAGTACTTTCAGCAAAAATTACTTGGTACTTTGCCATGAAAATACGGACGCCACCAAGAGGTCCCACTTTGCATACGGCACTGAAGTTGTTAAGGGTTGACGTCGTTAACACACTTGTTGCCAGGATAAAAATCGACTAATGTCTTCAATTGTCACCATTTTACCTTTTAATGTGCACGATGGTGCACAGGTCATGCACGGATAATGCACAGATCATGCACCACACGTGTGCACGCCATTCACAGCTTTTCCGTTCAGGCATTCAAAAGATAGAGGCTATAGTGTTTTCATCAAATGTAAACAAACATGGCTGCCATGTTTGAAAGATAGAGCTGTTCTGGGAGTCAAACATGCATTTAGCGATCGCGATCATGCCGAAACCGGAAGTAGGAAGTAGGGAGAGCAAAAAAAAATTGTGTTTGGCACGGGGACATGCGGCCCAAACTCGGGAAACTCGTGTTTGGCACCAAGGTTGTTAAATGTCTGAAAACACACATTTAGCATGAATCCAATATGTACAGCAGGGTTCCCCAATAGGTGGCCCACGGGCCATTTGCTGCCCGCGGGGGGCTACTGTCTGGCTCACACCAACCCCAGTAATAATGGTGGTATAAGAGCAGCAACAACACTAGTATATCGTCGTTGTCGGCTGGAAGTCTTGTATCTCCAAATTTGTACGTTCTTTCGCAAAAAAAGTAGTGAAAACAGCAGATATACAAGCACACAACGCCTCGCACCGCAAGGCGTTGTGTGCTTGTAGATCGGCGTTTTCACTAGTTTAAATCATTTTAAAAATTATAAATTCAAAACGAACGGTTTTGGACATACAAGATTTCCACCCGACAACGACGATATCTGAACTGTCGCTGGAGTAGCAGGAACGCCGCCGTCGCCCCCTGCAATGTTGTGGCCCTCAGCTTAGTACCCTAGACATAATTCGGCCCTTGGGGAAAACTAATTGGGGAACCCTGATGTACAGTATATCTCACAGACCTCATGGTGTATTCTCTGGTAGACCTTCTGCTCATTGTCCAGCACCACAAAGGACTCAGAAGGGATGGCATCACCGTTGAAGATAAAGCTGAGATCACCGCGCTGGCACTTCATGTCTGTGAAGTCTATCAGGGTGGTGTCCAGTCTGTACAGACACACACACAGGTTGGGTTTACCATCTTTGTAGGGACATCAAAACGTAAAATCATATTTTACTCTATATTGACCAAACTGATCCTAACCACAACCATAAACTGTGTATGTGTATGTATACAGTCTATTCTGGCTGTCACACTAATCCTTTAATGCCAATCCTTTTTTTATCGCCACACATTTAGTTTTTACATGCAATAAAGCAAAAAGCATAATAAGAATAATAATATGACCCAAAACAAATTAACCATTGATCGAGTATCCAACACGCAGTGCCTCCAGTACTGCAGGACCATGGAATTCCATGGTCATTGATATGGAACAGTACCATTATTGTTCTATTTCCACAATTTATTAGGACTACACATTAGACAAAATTTAAGAAAATGAAAATAAAAAATAATAAAAAGCAGTTTTGCCTATATGACTATACTTTGGCTATCCTTGTCTGGACCAAAAGTTCACACAAGGATAGTAAAACAAAATCACAAACAAAATCAATCGCATACAACTACACACAGATATAGGTCATGGTCCCTGCAATAAACTTAAGTGGTTATATATCTCCCATGGCAACAATTAATGCACATTATTCATTTAAGGTGTATTCACATTCCCTGCGATGAAAGAGGATACCCCCCCCCCTTTCACTTTTGTTTATGGCTATGTGTACACACACACAATGGGGTTGAAGGAGAGGGCATTAAGAACAGTGAAAGAGGAGAAACGACAGTTATAGGAAACGGAGAGACGGAACAGGAGGAGAGGTGGAGGGGGGAGGAAGTGATAATGAAAGATAAGGTACAAGAGCAACACAAATGGACAGACTCAAGGCCACGTCCTCTCTCTAGTCCAGGCCAATGGTTCTCAAAGTGGGGTCCGGGGACAAACAGGGGTCCTCGAGGGAGTTCCAGCCAGGGGTCCCCGGCAATATTAGTTAATGTAGTAGAGTATCCAAACCAGTTGAATCACTTTAACTCTAATTGGATATTAGATAATAGCCGACCCAGAAGCTCACAATGTGTCGCCGCATTGTGAGCTTATAGATCTATATTTGATGACCAGTCACACACAAAGGACAAGGAGGCTGATGAGGTTCTCACACCACCATAAGAATGTCAATGAAGATACGTCTCTCGCTCTGTCTCCCTCTCTCAACATTTATCCGTTTGCCTATTCCCTGTGTGTCTCTCACCCTCCCTCCCTCTCTCTCTCGCTCAAACTAGGATAATAAAACAACATTTTGAATACCAAATTTCGCAGCCCCGGAGGCCTGCTGGAGAATAATGATGAGAAACTCACCAACTACACTGCTTCTCACATAGGCACATTCACATAGATTTAGTTCGATTCCATGTATGCATGTGTGCCTTTGGTTAAAAGTGTGTGTGTGTGTGTGTGTGTGTGTGTGTGTGTGTGTGTGTGTGTGTGTGTGTGTGTGTGTGTGTGTGTGTAATAGAACGGGCGCCTAGAGAGGAGAGTGTGTGATGTGCACCTAGCAACAGCTCTAGAGCCATTTTATTGGTGAGCAGCATAACATGATGTGTGTGTATGTATAGACAGTGTGCCACTGCCACAGCAGTAGTGCAAACCTCAACACTTAATTTGAACCTTTCCACAGCTCGCCGTATCGGTGCTGTGCAGCTCGGCACATATTACCATTAACACGGGCCAGGGAGAACACGCCAGTTTGGATTCCACACAGGAAGTTGTGATGCCCCGTAGCGGTAATTGATAGTGACGTCTTATGGCGTGCGGGCCCATTATAAGAGGGAGCAGGGAAGCAAGGTGAATGCTATGCTACAGGGACTCTCCCTATGAGAGGCTGGCTCTGTCCATTTTGGAGAGGAACCGGGGAAGTAAAATAGATGTGCAAACAGATGCCTTGTCGCTTGGCTTAGCAGGTTGTGAGGACTGATTTCACCGATTTTGGTCTATTCGGGCAAACGAAGCTGTCGTCGCGGGCGCAATAGGCCATTAACAGAGAGAGAGAGAGGGAGAGGTGTGCCGAAAGATACTACAGACAATATCCGCACTATTACGCAGTGTCCCTATTCTGGGGCAAACATTTGGTGGAAACAGTCACAACGCGTTGTAAGCTTGTAGATCGGCTGTCTTTTTTGCAAAGAGATTTGGTGTAGAGGGAAAAAGAAGTGAATCAATATAGGCCCCTGGTGGACCCCGGTCGGTCAATTAAATATAGGGTTTAAGTGGTTAAGAGTTGGAAAGTACCTTTTAAAGATGCTTAACTTTGTAATGTGATAATATTGGTGAAGCTCTTTCCACCATACTGTACTTTACTTCAGGGCATTATTCAAGAGAAATACCATTACTGCAATAGTGGATGAACATAGTTGCTTCTTAAAAGCTTTCTTCACATGAAATTAAATACAGGAGTCAGCCTGTGTAATGGGAGAGGTGGATACACTATCTTGTGGCACTCAGGACAAACTATAGTAGTTGAAAAAAGAGCAAAAGCTCTTTGACACAGTGTGAAAAGTCTCTCATCAGCTGCAGTGTAAGTTTTTTCACCAAATTTTGATTTAGTCTTAGTCTTTTGAATGACACACCACTTAGTCTTAGTCCTGTCTTAGTCTTCTGAAATTGTTTTGGTCTAGTCTAGTCTTAGTCGACTAAATATCAAAATATTTTAGTCTTAGTCCTTTGGGATTAGTCTTAGTCCTTTGGGATTAGTCTTAGTCTTTTAGTCTTCGTCTTTTACGATAAGTCTTTTGGGCTAAATATAACCACATAACTCTGAACAAGTTATTGTCTTTTACTGCCTTTTACTTGGTCAAAAAAAACATACATAAAAGATGTATTTGGCTTTAACTGCATTGCAGTTACATACCAGTGTTAATTTTTACAGCCATTAGTCTTAGACTTAGATTTAGTCTTAAGGGGGTTCCAGACGGCATGCGGTCACCGCCTCCTAGTAATTCATTTTCAATGGGAGGTGGGCGGCTATTTCGGCCGCGCGGAGAAGTTTAGAGGCGGCGAGGCGAGCGGGCGCAGTCCCCTGAAATCCCTGCGAGCGTGCTCGTTCGTGCATGCGCACGCGGGTGGCGAGAGATGGATTGTGTTCATCTTTGTGAAATGCCGCGCAGCGTTTACTCACTGAGCGAGTGTGTTTGTGTCTCACCGCGGTGCGGCCGCCGCTGATCATAGCGGGAGCCCCTGCGGCAACCGCTACTCATCTGAAGAGCCCTTTAGTCTTAGTCTTTTGAATAACACAAATAATATGATAAAATAAAATATGAACGAAATAAAAATAAAATAAACAAAAATAAAAATAAAACAATTCACAGGAGGCAGGCAGTGATCTCCCCAGGTGCACATGCCCCCCCACCACCTCGTACAATTCAGCAGTCTTAGTCTTTTGAAATTGTTTTAGTCTAGTCTAGTCTTATCGACAAAATATCAAAATCTTTCAGTCTAAAGGCCCTTTTCCACTGGCAGCGATAACGATGACAATAACGATTTAAAAAAGTGGGTTTTCAATTGAAGTGGATCGGCAGCATCCACTCAACACCGATACAGACAACGATAGCCGACAACTACATCGTTAGGATCAACAACCTGATTAAGGTCTATCGTCATCGTTATCGCTGCCGGTGGAAAAGGGCCTTTAGTCTTAGTCGACAAAATTAACACTGCTCATCAGGAGAGCCCTGATGAATCAGTGAGTAAGAGCACATGCTACATAAATAAGGTTATTGCTCGGAACTGACCATTGTTGGAATACGACCCATGGCTCTTTACTGCATGTTAGCCCACCTCTCCATTGTCTCCAACACTAACCCGCAATAAAAAAAATCGTAAATTCATAATTTATAATGAATGCAGCTGATTGTGGTCCAGGATCTTGCTCAAGGACACAATGTGCGTCGATGGCTGCACACTGGCAGTTGAAGCGACTGAATGTGAGAGCTTGCAGATACAAAGCAGTCTCTCTTACCACTGAACTGTTCTGTTCTTAACCACTTAAAGGGATAGTTCACTACCAAAATGACTTATCGATTACTCACCCCACGGAAACTTGAATACAAATACAAGAAGACAGTGCCGTCCTCACCGGACATGCATGCAGAGACTCTTAGTTAATGAAGTCAAAGACGTTGACTGCCATGTTATTTGTGTCCAAGTGGCCACTCATACCCCAAACTACATAGTGCTGCTTTAAATTTACGTATTATCCGACATAAATATCAAAAAAGTATCAGACAGGGGGGTATCAAAAGCAGAGGCATGGACCCCCCCAGTAGTATCTACTTGACTCACCTGATGTTGAGGCCTTGCTTGTAGATCTTACACGCGTCTGATGGCAGGATTCTTGAGAGCAGAGGCACTGCAACAGAAGGAAGCATGTTGTTGCTGTGGGGAAGACAACCTTGTATCTCCACATTTCATTTGATTTTTTTTGTTTGTTCCGCCCCGTAAATTAATGTGCTACTTCGTCATACTAGTGTCGCATAACAGTTGCAAAAATAGCCGATCTACAAGCTCTCAATGCTTTAATGTAGATCTGCAATTTATTAGATTTTCTTTTAAAGGACAACTTAGTTTTTTTACAATAAGGGTTCATATTTTAGATGGTAATTAGAGAAAAGATAAGATGAGTGTTTTCATGTACTGCTTTCTATTGTTTTAGCCATTTTAATTGATGTTGATTTTAGTGGTTGGGGGCATGTGTACAAGTTGCTAAATGTGTTTTTAGACACAAAAAGCCCATTCCCAAGATGCACTGCAATCTTTCATGGACAGATGTGACTTATGGGGGCTAATGGTGTCACTGTAAATAATAATAAAGAAATCACTGGCTTATTCTGTCTAAAAATACATATTTTGCAACTTGTACGCATGCCTGCACCCACTGAAATCTAAGTCGGTAAAATGGCTAAAATGATAGAAAGCAGTACATGAAAACATTTTAAAACTCACCTTTTCTTTTCTCTAATTACAATCTAAAATATGAACCCTTGTTGTAAAAAAACAAAGATGTCCTTTAAGTGAAAGTGGTTACTGTAATTGTGTCCGTGGGTTTTATACATATTTAACCAATGAAAAGTATTAACAAGACAAGCGCTTGTGACTAAAGAATAACTAATGGATCCATTGGAATACAGGTTCTTTTCCCCCATTTCCTGAAAAGTCACTGTTTTGGTTTCCATGCGACAGCCATGAGGAGAGAAAACACAGCATGAGATAGTCTAAATTTAGCAAGGCCATTTAATAATAAAGAATTACCAACCACTTCAAAGCTGCTAGAAAGTTCAACCCTGCAGATGCCCATATAACCAGCAATAACTTGTACTTTAGCTCTGTACTGTAAATATTTAATGTCCCCTCACACAACCCCTGTTGGGTTCAGAAAGTCATTACTTAGGGAAAAAAATAAACCGTTTCTTTGGTCCATTGCCTACATTACACAAATCTCAAGACACACACACACAAAATAGCTCAGAATAAGTTATTAAATAATTCCATTAAGGACAGCATAATAAGAAGAAACTTCTGTTACAAGTTGAAAAAAAGAGCCAAAACAGATGGGACAGCCTCATCAGAGTTGGAAAAACAGCCACTAGCAGAATGCCGGTGAGTTTGAGGCATCCCTACTAACTTTGCTTCTTCTACTAACTAACTAGCTGATACTATGCAGGGAACAAACAATGATTTGGAAGTTGTATTTGCATTCGATAAGAATCCAGCTGCTGAATAATGAAACCAGCTTTAACAGCTTCCCTATCCACAAGTTTCCTGTGTCCCATAAGCCCTTGCGTAAAGGCTGGGCATCACTTCCTGTTCCGGATCATAGTCGGGTCCGCGGTGGAAGGCTATCCACCGCGGTGTAGTCTTTTCGAGTCTTTTTGAGTCATAAAACTACAACGTTACATCATTCCTCGCGGTGGAGAACTTTCCACCGCGAGTCCCAACACATCTCTCTGTTTTTACTATCAGACAGACAGGCTCTACACCCCGTTCACTGATTGGTCGACCTGAACCGGTCTAGACGGGGTAAAGGACTTCACCGTGGGCTGTGACTATGATGGCCTGCACTTATTTTCTGACTTGAGGTGGAAAACTTTCCACCTCAAATTTGCGGTGGATAGCTCTCCACCGTAGACTCTGATCCGGGCTTGAGCCGTTTCATTCTGACTGGTTGCTGTTGCTGCTGTAAACCTGTGACACCTGAATCTTTGCATGGTGATTCAGTGATTTGAATCAGCTGTGTGGAGGAAGTGAAGCCCACATTAACACACACCTGGGCTACGTCCGAAATCCACCATATTCCCTATACTAATGTAGTGTACTAAAAGGAAGTAGTGTCCGAATTTATAGTGAGTATTTTTGTACCCTAATATAGTGGGCTCAAATATCCCACAATGCATCTGGATGTGTAGGGTGCATTCGATGGTCACTATTCAAGCCCTAACCCCCCACAATGCACTGCGCTGCGGCCGCGGCCGCTGCCTCAGCGCAGTGGGTGGGTGTATGTCTGCATGTGATGAATGTGGCACAAACATATTAATATTATTCATTCATTCATCCCTGAATTAATAATGTCGACGGAGTAGTGTCCGAAATGCGCTGATGGGTTCACTACTGTAGTACACTACATCTGGATCCCTCATTTAGGGTTAGGGAGTAGGGGACGAGTTCCGCATTTCGGACACAGCCCTGGCCTTTTACCCAGTACGCTTGTTGGGATTGGAAACTTGTGGATATACTTTGCATGACAAATAGAACATCATATCTAAAATCTCAGAACGGCTCGGATCGCGATGCAATGTGAGCTTGTAGAACTGCTATGTTTTGCCATTTTAGAAACCTTTTGAAAAATATTGAAAATGTGCCCAAAATGGGGACACCAGGGTTAATGTGGTCAATTATGGGATGTATCGCCCGCTGTGGCTAGTGAGCAAAGGTCAAGCTTCCTGCTCCGTCCCTCGTGCAGATAGGGTCACCTTCAGTCCATGCCTTATGCATCAGGCAAGTATCTGTACATCCACTCACTGCAGATACAACAGGCTTGTACCCATGCAGTCCTTACAAATACAGTACAAGTCACAACATCAATAAATCATGATACTCTACCGGCATTTCCAGCCACCAGGGCTATGGGACCACAATTGACATTCATTTTATATTAATAACTAAATTGTGAAAACGGCGGTGCATAAAACAACTAGGGAACAAGTGAATAATTTTCTGTGCTTCCCGTGGCCATTTAATTAAATTTCTTCGCACCGCCAATATGAGTACAATACTACACAACACCTCTGTGGCTCTGTGTGGTTGATTACACCCCCCTAAACAAATGTGCCGTTACGCAACCTCCCAACATGCCTTTCCTATCGTGCGTCCATTATGTAAACTGACAAAGCGTGTCAATAATTAACAACGAACGTGTGCACAGCACTCAGTCCCAGCTCACAACTTGAGTGCCAACAAGTGTTTAGTTCCATAAACAGCCTTATGATTAAACTGGCTGTAGCAACGACTGGGTTCAGTTTTGCCTCCGCGGGACACCATGAATGGTGAAAGATGATAGGCGTTTGTCTGGACACATTGACCACAAGCCATGTATGACAGGTAGTGATTTCTTGAGTCGAAAATAATCATGGCCACCAGGGGGAGTGCCTTTCAACATGTAGGCCTTTCCCACGGCCGTTACCCTGACAGCACAGTGTAAACAATTTGTCATCACTGATCTCTTCACTTACCAGATGATCCACCAACACCAGTGCATAGCTAGACAATCTGACTGTACACCACTTCACTCCTTCTGTAACACTTTAGTTTGACGAAAGTTCAGGGTAAACTCTAATCTAAGTCATACTGTCAGCCATGTCCAGGACCTGGGTAACACATTTCGTTTTGTACTTGTACTGAATGACAAATAAACTCCTTGACCTTGAGTGTCCACGTTATTATTCGGTGTGGCTATGTCTAATTGAAATTCCGTTTAGATAGCATTTTTCTCCCAAGATTCCAAGTAGGCCAACGGTAAACAAAAACCTGACTCACCCCAGCTTTGGAAGTCCCAGTGGAGCTCCAAGTAGAAGTCCCCAAGCTGTAATAGAAAAATAAGAAAAGACAAAATGAAGTAGTGAACTCCCTCATAAGTCCAAATAAAGAGACATAGTAGAGTAATGCATCATTTACTAGAACTATGCACTCAGTACGGTGCAAAGGGGGGCAGGAGGCATATTCTACCTCCCTCCCTCCGTCTGTCTATCTGGGCCATGTGTTGACAGTGTTCTGGGGCTGTGCATCACACGTGTATGACAGGGCACAGGGCAATCGGGGGAAGGGATATAAAAAAAGGACTGCCATTATATAATTGCGGTGAAACCAGAGTGACAGGCTGTAAGGACACATCTTCGACGCTAAACAGTAAGGCCAGTGAGGCTTTAAGCAATGTGGTCAACCTCTCATTGTTTTAGTCTATGTGTCGGCCAAGTAACCAAATCTTAAATATTTATATATTTATGTTATTCAAATAACAGCCTGTTACACCAAGTTAATATAAACCTGCTATAGTACATCCACAACAAGGCAGGCAAAAGGGCTGATACTCATTTCATTCATCCCATTTTAGTCCTGTTGATTAATCCCAGTTTGTGGCACATTTTCAGCGCAGCTGTAAACTATCTGAGTGGGTTGTCCTGATCTCATAAGCACTGCCAGTGTCCTCAATCCCTCTTTGGCGGATGATGTAATGCTGCTAGGGCATCATCATTTGTTTATTGTCAGAGTTGTATAATCCCCAAGATGAGGATGATAATGATGATGCTGATGATGCAGTGAAAAAAAAATCAATGTGACATTGATGCTGGCGCTGCATTACTTTTGTAAGGCTCAGAAAAGCTGATTGTCAATCCATGCAGTGGTGGAAAGTAACTACTGTAAGTAGGCTATTTACTCCTAGTAGGTAGTACTACACAGTACAATTATTTAAGAATGTTCTACTTTACTGGAGTACTTTCAATCATTTTACTTCAACTCCACTACATCTCAAAGGCAAAATATTGTACTTTTACAAAAATACTATTATTTGAAAACTTGAGTTACTATGGTTACAAAACATACTTTGACCACTGCAAAATGGCTTTACAAAACACATTTTCTTGTAGACCTGTAATTCGACCATTTCTGATTTACTTTTAAAAAAATGTAAAGGTTTTGACAATAACATGTCCCAAATAAATAGAGATGCCAGATTTAAAGTGGTTAAACACGCACAATAATAATCTTATGAACTGAATTTGAAATTAACTGAAATTTGAACTCATTTTGTTCTCTAGGTTAAAGTTCAAAGTCAAAGATGATCCGATTTCTGTCAACGACGTCCCTAGCCAGAGGAGCTTAGTCTGTTAGAATTGTCATAATTGTAACTGTGAAAAAAAAACACTTTTCTTTTTACAGTCAGAATGGTTTACTCTTTACTATGATTTCATTTTCAGTACATATTGATTGCTTGATTGATTATAGTTTATTAGGATTCATATATTTCTCTGTGTAATGATGTTATTGTCTGTAAACAATGTATTAACTTCCCCCCCCATAACATTTAACCCATTTACTATACCCGAGGCTGATTCAAAAAAATGCCCTCTAAAAAATCTCAAATATGTATTAAAAAAGTTAAAAAGCATTATGTTGATATATATATACATATGATATATACTGTATATGATATATACTCCCAGATTGAAAGGTAAAACCCCCCAATGGGGTTCTCAGTCTAAATCGGTTAATGTACTTGGTAAATAAAGTGATTCATTCTCTGAAAATAAAATATGAACCAGAGTAAACAAGAGGATTATATATTATGAATAAAGCTTATTGTTACTGTAGTCTCTCACTCTCTCCTCCCCGTCACTTGCTTGTTCACTCTCTGGCTCTCCCAGAGGACAAGGCAGGTGCAGCTGACCTGGCAGCACCCTGCCCTGGTGATTATGTCCACAGAGTGCACTGCCCGCCACACTCACACCACAAAGCCTTCCACACACAACTGGAAGTAGTGGAGGAAAAAGTACTCACATTTCTTAATAAGTATCAATACTGCAATGTAGAAATACTCTGTTACAAGCAAAAATATAGTAAAAGTACAAAAGTATTGGTATCAAAATGTATCAAAAGTAGTAAGTACTCATTATGCAGAATGTCGCGTTTCACAAGTTTTCAAATGTATAAACTGTATCGCATAACAACGCAATGTGAGCTTGTAGATCGTCCATTTCCAAATAGCCAAAGTTTAAATAGGGCTGAAGTGGTTAATGTATGTTTTGTAATAATAATCAAAATCTTCAAAGTAACTAGTCACTAAACTTTTTTCATACTTAAAGTGGGTGTGTCACGAAAAAACAAGGAAAATCTTTGGCAATTTCTGGCTAAAATTGTTGATGACGTCAAGGCACTTCCTCTCCTCGCACAGGGCTACTGGGCTAGCACTAAAGCTAAAGCTAAAGATACGAAAGTGTATATAAATCTGTGAATATAAAAAAAAAAGAAATCCACACAAATCTGGTTGTTACATTCCCATTGTTCATGAGAATATGTTTGTTTATGTTTATTTGTTGAAATGGCGGATTCGATAAAATTCACTGAGAGGTGATGTTGCCTCTTGCCGGGCAGTGGGGCTCTAAAAGCGGGGGGCTTGCCACCTTTTTCCACGCCATTCCACGTAGCGGGTGCATTTAAGTACAGTACTTGAGTAAATGCACTGAGTTACTTTACACAACTTACTGGAGGGCTCCTTGCAACTCTCTGGTTATGGTTTGTGCATGTATGTAGACATGTAATATAATAAGGCTGTTGCACCAGCTAAGTGGAAGTTCAAACACTAAATTACGTCATACAAGTTAGTTCTAAGTCTAATAACTTTCGTTTCAAATGAACAAGTTACAATGTTAGATTTAGTGTTGACATTTAAAGCTAATGTTTATTTTTTTGTAGTTGGTGTAAACTCTGCCATCCACTTGACTTTTTTTAAATATATATTTTTAAAGTTATAGTTAAAATGATAAACCCTTACGATACATGATATCTAATGTTGTTTCTTTGCTGCATTTTATGCTTTATTATATTGGTCAGTAAGGAGTGTCAGGAAACAAAGGCCAGAGAGGAGAGACATGCAACACAAGTCTGGGGTCGGATTCGAACCCTTTCACCCCAATGATTCGCAATGCAACGAGTTGCAACTTGTAACAGCTTGCAACATAGTCCCAAAACTGCACCGGCCTGCAATGGGGCAATTCAGACCGCTGCCATTTCTCTTTGCAGCATAATGCAATGGTTTTGTTGCATCGCGTATCATCGCTGTGGACTCGGCTTAAGAGCATTGTGGTCTGTGTGCACCAATTGGCCAAGCCATCAGGCAGCCCAAGGTGCTTGTACAGTGTATGTGCACCCAGGTGGTTTATGTGTCTTTGCACATTTGTAGCCGTGCATTTCTCTTCAAGTGGAAGAACCAGACCTACCAGAGTGTAAACAAGCGACAGAATGTCTTCTTTCCAGACAGCCAATGCTCATTCCCTCTTCTGAAGTGCTCTCTTTCTCACCTCCCCCTCTTTTCTAAGCTCTTCGGCACTGCCCCCCCCCCCCCCTCTCTTTCTCTGTCTCCACCTCCATCCCTCTCCTCACTTCTCCTCAGCCCCAGTTAAAAACTAAGGGCAACCTGTGCCTTCAGTTCTCTAATGTTGCCCCAAGGCTTTGGAATAGGTTACCACTGACTCTTTTAAATTCTGTTTTAAGAATCTAATTGAGTGTTAAAGTTATACTATGTAACTTTTTTTATAAAACATATCTTAAAATTGTCCTAACTATTAACACATATGGTGCCAACCCCGAGTTTCCCGAGTTTGTATTGGTACCACCGCTGTGCCAACCCCGAGTTTCCTGAGTTTGGGCCGTTTTTGAAGATTTTTTTTTTTTTTTTTAATGTTTTTTGGACCTCCAGAAATGTGTTAGGCATGATCGCGATCGCGAAATTGCATGTTTAACCCCCATACCAACCCATTCTTTCAAACATGGCAGCCATGTTTGTTTACATCTGAAGAAAACATAATGGCTGATAAATCATGAATGCCTGAACGGATTTCCAAGCCAATTTCTTTGTTTGAAAGCTGTGAACAGTGGGCACACACGTGGTGCATCAATCTAGGCATGGGCGTGCACGATCCGTGCACTATAAATTACATGGAAGTCTATGGAGACCATGGCATCGCGGGACATTGAAGAGAAACAATCATGGCACCAAAAAAGTTAAATCGCTAAAGTTTTAGAACCCCCACTCCGTTCATTTCAGCCCCAAAAGCCTTTTCTTTAAATGTTTTCAACTTAGCCGTGACAGGGGCGGGATTTCCCAGCAAAATTACGTCATCAGCATCATCCGTATACGTTGTGTATACGTTGGCCAATCACATTGCAGATCATACACACATGATACACTACCGGCCAACCACAGTGCATCTTGCGTCTCTTCAGGAAATAGCTTGCTTCAACAGCTTTGTTTACGCTGGTCTAGAAGTCTAGCAGAAAAGCAGACGCGACCGCGGTTTGCTATAACGCTACTGACCACTAGTTGAGCAACTTACACAGTATAGCTTTAAGGGCCTTCCAAACAAATCACTCTAACTTTGATCACTGTCATAGTTAGGGGTTGTGGGGTGCCGGTGGACTCTTTCCCCTGAGTTAGAACGATTTAAAAAACATTATCTTCAGTTATAGTTATCATTATAATTATAGTGCTTGGTGTGCACTACAGTTTCCAAACCTGGGGTTGGGGGGTGGCAAGATCACAGGAGGGGGCATTAGACCTTGTGTGTTTGGAGGTAGTTCAACAGTGTAAACATGTTACACAAAATCCTAACTTGCTTTCATCCAACTGTCAATCCAACTTGTGATACAGTATTATGTTTTCCTGTAACTTTAACTTAGTGAACTCCTGCATATAACACCATTGTAACATTAACATGTAACATTGTGAAGTAAAGTAATAACATTGTTAAAGAAATGTACCCACTTTCAACCTGGCTTCTCTATTACGGGCATGTCATTATATTGTCAAACATAATAGTCAACATTAGGAGATCTACAAGCGCACAAGCCGTTTAGATTGACTATTTTTGCCATGTTGTTGTTGTAATATGATTTGATAAGTATAGCCTGGGCTTAAGCAGGTAACATGTCTGAAACGGTAATTTTCATTGTCTTAGCTGAAGTTAATCAACATTATTTTGTTGTGTTTAAATATGCTTTATAAATAAACTTGACCTCCTCACAATTACCTTTCCATCATTCTGTCCCCTCCCTTCTCTTTTCATCCTCTGGCTTGGACCTTTTGTCACATTTCAGCCATTTGCCTGACTTTGTGTGACAGACAACGAGTCAGCAGGAAAGGAGCATCGGTATCTCTCTCAAGGACACATTGTTGACGAGTTTGAACCCGAGACCATCCCCGTTACCAACCCATTAGGCCAACACGCTGTGCACAATATCTCCCACAATGCTTTCTGCCTCCCTCGTCTCAACCCCTCTTCCTTCTTCCATTTCACCGTACCTCCCTCAGATGCACAATTTATGCACCGTCATACGGCAGTGTGGCGCTGAAAATAGCCACTGTGCAAGCTCAAAACGCGTCGCAACCGCAACGGATCGTGAGCTTGCCAGACGTCTATTTTTGACGCATGACACCGCCATTCTACGAAGCATAAGCATTAAACTCCCATGACACCGCCATACTGCAAAGCATAAGTCAAACTCCCATCCGTCCCTGATGCTCCCTTCATGTGTCTGACAGTGGGCAGTGAAGGCAGGCGGGTGGGATATGCTGGTCATATAGTGAACACGAAGGTCCCTGCCTGTGTTGTGAATTTGTGATGACAGCAATTAGAGAAAGACACTGGCCTACTGACACTGAGAGGGAGAGGGTGGTGTTTGTATTGTGCCTGAAAGAGAACTGCACAGACATACAAGTGCGTGTGTGTCTGTGTCTGTGTGTGTGTGTGTGTGTGTGTGTGTGTGTGTGTGTGTGTGTGTGTGTGTGTGTGTGTGTGTGTGTGTGTGTGTGTGTGTGTGTTCGTTCGACAAAATCTGACCAGGAAGACTGCTGCTGACTACACTTCGAGGAGAGGAGAGGAGAGGAGAGGAGAGGAGAGATAAAAGCATTAGAACAGGAAAAGGGAGCTGGATGGCAGGGTTGGAGGATAGAATGTCAGGGAGAGCATCATTTGAAATGAGGATCAGAGAGCAGATGATGGAGGGGAGGAGGAGCGTGTGTGTACCTCTTTAAGAGCCTTCAGCAGCTTAGGTCTCTTGTCCTCCACACTCTCTCTGGACTGCTGCTTCAGCTTCCTCAGCAGCGCTGTGACTGAACAGAGAAGAGACAAGAAACAGGTTTAGGTGCAACTTATAGACAACTGGCAATGACTTTCTACTTTAATTACATTTTAAACTTTATTTTTTTATGTTTATAGTTTTGGCACATTTCTCCATATTTTGTTAAAGGAACGTGCCATAGAAGGGAAAAGGGAAAACATACACGCCTTTACATTGAAGGAACCACAAAAAGAAAAAGAAAGCAACAAAGCAAAAATAAAAACAAAATCCAACACATAACAAGAAAATGTGCTGGTTTATAATATTCAGTTAACGTACACCACTCTCGTGTGCGCGCGCACGTGTGTGTGTGTGTGGGGGGAAGCCATGTGTGCATATGTTCAACTTCAGTCAGTTGGGTGAGTTATAACACCTATGGCAAAACATCAGCCTATGCCAAAAATCTGAGGCGTGCACTCTAAAAACACACAATCCACACCCAGTGACATGCGGCTCAGTGCTACGCTGACTTCCTGTGGGCAGATAGGAGACTCTACAGCACTGTTTCCCAAACACTGGGTCGGGAGCCATTTGTGGGTCGGAGACACGTTTTTGTGGGTCCCTTATGTTTTTATTTCCTACGTACATTTTCAATTATCATCATTTCCAAACATGAAAAAAAGCTCAGATTTTCATGAATTAAAAGAAATGCAATGATTGATTTGAGTAATTTAATTAATTAAAGAAAAATCTAAGAAATTCTATAAATTAGAAGACAAATGTTTAAGAAGTAGTGAAAATAGCTGATCTACAACCTCACCACACAGCGCGAATCGCTATTTTCACTAGTTGGGTCACAAGCTAAAAGGTTTGGGAACCACTGCTACGGCAGTACAGTACAGTGCAGTAGGTGGTTAAACGGAGTGATCCCACCTCACCGCCTGCGGGGATCAGCATGCTCCTGGAAGTTCAAAGGCAACGAGTCCAGGAGAGGAACGTATAAAAACCTCACTGCTAATGAGGTGCGTCTATAAGCTCCTTAATGACCTGGGGGAGGCGAATACCCACACGGGAGACTTTTACCCATGACTGTCCAGATTAACAGAGCTTTCACAGAGCCTAGTGTGACGCGCCCGTGGCTCGCTACAGTATGTGTCCCTTTGCTTTGCTCGCTCTCAAACAAGTAGTGATATTTAAAGAAAAGACAACAACTGAGCCACACCCGACCAGCCTTTACTGGAAGGTTTGGGAAGCATTTTACAAGGGGGTGGGAGCACCAGTTGTACACCATAGATTGCTAACTGTGCTGCTTTCATAGAGGCAGAGGATTCCACGACGACATGACTAGGCCAATTAGAGACCAATGGAAAATGAGGGAAATATATTGGGCTTTTATGTCACCAAGACATTCCAACAATGGAGTGAGATGCTAATAGCTAGCTGGACTAGCTATTAGCTAGGAAATGTGGACCTGTGATCTATTTTTCTCTCTATATTTCTCTCTCACACACACTGGTATGTGCAATAACACAGTGGTTCTTAATCCTTTTCATGTCAAGGACCCCCAAATTGACACTATACTACTACTACTACTACTACTAAATTGAACACCATTTGAAAATATATGCCAGGGACCCCCCCATAATTGAGAAGACAGCTCTAGCAGTGATTCTACACAATTTAATTTCAGGGACCCCCAGTTTGGCATGCATAAGGCTATGGACTCCCAGTTAATGGCATTTCTATCTCTGAGACCCCAATTTTCATTGTAAAATCAATGTTAATTTAACTGTGTACATTTGTGTACAAATGGAACCAAATGGAACCGGGCCGTTAGGGTCCATCTGGTTCAATTTGTACACTCTCTGAGTTACGTACATACATACACATAAGGGTCCATTTGGTTCCTAACTATCCTTTAGCTGGGGAGGTGGAGACCCAATGGAACTCCCTCAAGGACCCCTGGGGGTCCCCAGACCCCACTTTGAGAACCAACTCACTAACACGTTGTTCATAATGGTATATCCGGTGGGCACCACAGGGCTCAGGGGATCTCAAAGAGGCTGGGGAGTTACTGCTGGTGCCAGTGTTAAAAGTAGGCCAAATAAGAGCGCGCGCACGCGCACACACACACACACACACACACACACACACACACACACACACACACACACACACACACACACACACACTCTCTGGGGGTGTCTCTGAAGCTGGCTAATGAATGTGGACAATCTCTGGATAGGGGCTCCCCCTGATCCGTGGCGTTCCAGTGCAGGTCGGGGAGGGGAGACCGCTTCACCATCTGCCAATGGACCACCCAGCACACATGAGCAGAGATACCCACCGCACACAGACCATCCTCGGTCTTTTTTGTGCCTTAAATTAAGTGGCAGCTCTTAGCAATTCACATCCATGCACTAATGGGTAAAGACAGGCAGGGCATTGACGTCTAGTAAGATGTCTACAATGGCACACATCAGCTCAGCCACTTAACAACTACACCTGGGGCCACTTGATAACTGCTGCTGGACACTTTCCAGGGAATAGTGGTTAGTAAATATTGACACAGGTAAGCAGCAGTAAGCTGCGCGTCACTTCGTGCCGCAAGCTTGTACATCTGCTATTTAAATATTTTTTTATACATATTTCTTTTTTTTTGCTTTGATAGAATTGATAGATTATAATCTATCAATTACTAAATTGTAGAAATAGCAGATCTACAAGCTCACAACGCATCGCAATGCGACACGTTGTGAACTTGTGACATGCAGGTCACCGGGATCGGGAGTCGAACCCGCGACCCACGCCATCAGGTGCACGGACCGCTAACCTAGCCATCCGGGCCGTACATCTCTAGATTTCTGAAAAATCTTGAGAGTGCGAGAATTCCTTTGTAGAATAGGACTCAGGTGTTAATGGGTTTTAAGATGCAGCTCAACACAGTGGTGCAGGCAGTGTAGTGGTCTGGTGAGGTCTCCCATAGAGCTGCATAGTGTGCCAGATGCTGAGAATCATCTGTACATGAGATGGAAGAGTACTCTGCACATGTGATGGGAGAATGCACTGTTCATGAGGAGGACTGGAATTCTAGCAGATCATCTGTACATGAGATGGAGTGCACAGCACAGCACATTACATCCACAGTGTGTGGTCACAATTCCACTGAATTTGCATTAACCCATTAAGACCTGAGGCCGATTCTACAAATGCCTTCTAAATAAGTATTTCTCACTTTCAAGATTTGGCCAAAACAAAGTAAAAAAATTGCTGATGTACAAGCTCACTTCATGATGTGAGCTAAGCTTATATATCTGCTATTTTTGAATAGCGAACGCAAAAGGACACAGGATGCTTTCCTGGTTTTAATGGTGATATATAACCAAAACATGCCACATTGCTTTATTGTTATGCATGTTTCCTCCAAAATAATTTCAATATTAAAAAAGGAAGATTTTTCATTTGAAACTGGGCAAAAAGTCTAGGAATCTCCTGGAAGGTTTTGGAATGAGTGTGATAATAAAAAACTATGCCATTTGATGAATTCAAATGGCATAAAAAGATAATTACACAACAAGCTATATCTCCAGACATACCAACACATGTACTGTAAGCGTACTTATAGAGCAGGGGACAGCAGCCTCTTTGAAATAAGTGCCATGTTTTTATTTTCTAGATAGTCAGTGTGCCATGTCAACATACATTTTAATGACACGCCATAAAAAAAATCGGACATATTTTGATTGGCAGGACATTGTTATAACCCATATAATAAATTATATTCAGTGTTGAATTAGTCCGGGGTCGTGCGCCCCCGCCGCCCCATATCTTTTCTGAGCAGGGGTCATGCCTCTCACGCAAACGGACATGCATTGATGCCAACCCCCCCCCCCCCCCCCAACGCTTTAGTGTCACAACAGGGTATTTTAACAAAGAAACTAGCCTGTATGCATATCATATGTACCTGTATAGTAGGAGTTAAGTGACCCCAGGGTTTCCTGCAGCACTTTACAGGCCAGGCGCCCCGCCCGGCCAGAAAAACCCCCCGCCCCCCCAAGGGTATTAAAAAAAAAAAGAAAAAAGAAAAAAAAAATCAAAAAAACTTTTTGGACTTCCAACAATGTACTAGGCATGATCGCGATCGCGAAATTGCATGTTTAACCCCCATACCAACCCTATCTTTCAAACATGGCAGCCATGTTTGTTTACATTTGAAGAAAACATAAGGGCTGGTATCTCCTGAATGCCTGAACGGATTTCCAAGCGGATTTTTTTGTTTGAAAAGCTGTGAAATGCGTGTACATGCATAGTGCATTATCTGTGCACGAATTCGTACACCAGCGTGCACACTATTTTTTTAACCCTTTGGTGGCGAACTGGCAATATAAGAGGTCCCACTTTACATAATGGCACCGAAGAAGTTAAAGAACAACTTATTTTTTTTATGTATGTTAATGTATTAATGTATGTTTTATAGTATAAACATTTATATCTCCAAAGTAACAAGTAACTAAAGTTAACTTTGTAAGAGTAGAAGTAAAATATTTGGATCCCAGATGTAGTGGAGTAAATAAGTACTGAAAACAGGAAATACTCAAGTAAAGTACAAATACCTGAAAATCTCCTTTGTACAGTATAAGTACAGTACTTAAGTAAATCTACTTAGTTACTTTTTTACTGTGCTGTAGACTTCTATTTATATGGCACGAGTGCTGGTTGATTAACCTGGGGGAAAATAAAAAGTTACACTGTCCTGTGAAAAACGTAGTTATTCAATGTTGAATAAATGTGGATGATAGCATGTAGTTGTGTTTTCCGTCATCATGGGCACATTCATGTGTTTTTCATAGGGCAAAAATAAGAATTAACTCTTCCCACGCTTTGAACGTTAACGTTCGCCCCATTTTTTACAGAACCTCGATGCCAATACGGCGCTCGTTCGGTTCGTTCGTCTGATGACTGTAAGCTGATGAGGGGTCGCGCGGCCGTCTACTGTAAACACATTTTCCGCGGTGATGGTGTAAAAAATCCATTATGCGTTAGATCAACGGAGAACAATTCACTTCCTTGTTGATTTCCTCCGGCTGTAAGGCTCTGTTGCCAGTGACTGGTCTTCTTCTTCTTCAACACAACAGGCAAATTCACATTCATTCTCGCATGACGCCGCCCTCTGCTGCCTGGCAGACCAAAGTGCACTATTGCACAACCAAAAAAAAAAAAAAAAAATAAATAAATGTCTGTCTGTCTATCTACTATAACGTCGCCAAGATAAGCCGCTTTTTGATGGCGCCAGACCCAATAAATAAATAAATAATCTGGCAGTAGGAGAGTTAATATTAAAAATTAAGTGAATTAATTACTCAAATTAATTAAGTATCAAAAGATTTTGCGCGTGCGCCATGAGGTCCCCCCCTGGTCAAGACTTTTTCCTGCAGGAAACCCTGGACCCCCCACACATCGAATCACCAATGCACCCCTGGTTATAACGATCATTAGAGCAATAATCCACATCTCCACAACTCCCTCCCCAGTCAATGATCAATAATCCACATCTCCACAACTCCCTCCCCAGTCAGAGTTCATAGTTTTAATGGATGTAGAATTATGTGCAGGATGAAATTTGCTGTAAATTAGGTGACCTCATTTAATTTTGAAAATAAAAAAAATGAAAATAACACTCACACTTCTGCCAGTGTGCCAGTGATCACCCTCCCCTGTGCCAATGTTGGCACTCGTGCCTAAGGTTGCCTACCCCTGTTAGAGTTTACAGAAGGCTCATATTTTCCAGACTGAGGGCATGGAAAGTAGACAGTGGGCATCTTGAGCAGCACCACACTATTAGTCCTTCTGCATGAAACAATCTACTGGCAGTGTGAGATATTGCTCTTTCTTTTGGGACAAGAGAGCTAAGAGGTTGCTATTATTTTTGCTAATCAAGTTAAAACATATCATCTTAGCCAGGCTACAATATTATATTCATAGTGTGATACACTTTGGGATATTGCTATATTGTAATATCTCATTTGATACTTTCAGAAATTGTAAAACATTCAGAATATCGCAAATAGCCTATCTACAAGGTCAAAACGCTTCACATTTGGTCACGGCGGGCACACTTGCACCAAAATAAATTAGCCAGTTAACAGTTAAACGTTAACCATGAATATTTTGTTAATATTTTGTCTTGTGGCCCCCGACCTCAGGTCATTTGAACACTTGTGTGCCCCCCCTGTCTAAAGCTAGTTGAATACCCCTGGGCTAGTCCTCTTCTTGTGCAAAGTAGTTTAAAAAAGTACCACCTGCTTAAATTCAGGCTGCCTCACACTTCATATTTTGAGCACCAAGCCTTGTCCCATATTTGAAAACCGAGCACCAAGCACATTACTGTCTGAGGCCCACATGGAAAAACACTTCCCTGCCCAATAAACGCCAACAGAACTGTGACGGCCTCAAAATGTGTTGTGCACTGCTCTTAAAGTAGAAAGGCCAGCTGCATTCGGGGAAGGCAAGTGGGGACAATAAATGGCTCTCCCTGAACAAAACACATGACAACGTCCACTTCCAAGCCACATTCTGGCTTCTTGTGCAGACGTTCAGTCATCATCAACGGCTGACAAACAGAGTTGACAAAACGTCGCATTAGAGCACGTGTTAGCTGACAATAACCAACTCTGCTGAACCACTTCTAACCCGCCGTCCTTATTTTGGGGCATGTTATTAGAGCCGAAAAATCGATCTTCCACAATGTCACAAAATAGATGAATAAAGAGTTCAATATCTTCAAAAAATAATTTGCCGTAAATAACGAAAATTGCCGATCTACAAGCTCACAATGAGTTGCATCTCAACAAACCCATTTAGGCATAACCTATAGTTAGGCCCAAATCAGAAATTAGCCTACAAAAACAAATATGTTGATACATACTGTACATGTATTGTAAGCCCCTCCCATACACTAAAATGTGTACCCGGCCTGAATGGGTTAAGTCGTCAAGGTTTGAGCTTGTAGACCAGCTATTGTATATACAGAGCTAAAGTCAAGTCAAGTGGTTACGTTTTTCTGCAAAACTGCTAATAATAGTTTACTATTAATAATCAACTAAAGAAATACAAAAAGCTATAGAATACAGTGATGACGTGTATAGAGCTACTGAACTTCACAGTACTAGAAATCCTCAAGGTCAGGATGAACACTGTTAGCAGCTTTCAATACTTTTATTTACTCTAGAACAGTGTTTTCCAAACTTTTTAGCATGCGACCCAAAAGAGAAATTCAATGTCTTTCCAGGACCCAAACTATTGAAAATAATAGATCTTGTAGATCTGCTATTGTCACCACTTATTTTTTCTAACTTTCAAAATTAAAATGCAGGAAAACTACAACAAAACTAAAGGATTATTTGCCTGTGACTGAACCACAAAATGGCCCCCGACCCAGTGTTTGGGAACCACTGCTCTAAAACGAAGCAAGACAAGAATTCACATCCCGTACTTAACTCTTGAAAAATGCTGAGTTGCATGCTTACAGTGCTTTGCTAGGCTAACCCCAAAAGCAACTATGTTGATTGCGCTGAATAGGGGGAAATAGGCAGTTTCCTCTTAACACTCTTGTGCCATCACAAAAGTCAGGTAAAACTAAAATAAAAGGTCAGGCCAGGTGCAACCATTTAACATTGAGCAAGATCAGCCATTTCTCAGTCAAATGCAGAGAAGATCCATTGTTGCAGTAGAATGACTGTGATAGGAGCCAAGATAGACAAACGGAGCCTTGCCAATCATCTCAAGTGATACTTTCTCTCAACGCTGGAATTTGCCGCGTTCAAACCTAGATCGTTTGTAGATCTGCTATTGTCACCACTTCTTTTTTCTAACTCATTTATTTTCCCCCTTTTTTTTTACAAAATCTTTGAATTTGTTTTTAATTTTGTAAAGTTTGGGAATTCTTTTTGAAAATCCTTTGAAACAAAGAAATAGTGGAACCATAAATACAGGGAAACGCAGGCCTCTTGTCATGATTGTTCCATGCATTGGACGCAGGGGATGCAAGAAACGGATAAGCCTTAACCAATTAGGTCCAATTTTTTCATGCGGTGTCATGCGATTAAAATAGGCGATCTACAAGGTCACTACTTTAATATCGCATTGTGAGCTTGCAGCTGCAATTTTTGAAAATGTGCCAAAAATAGGGACGACGTGGTTTAAAGTGCTTAATGTACAGTACGTCTGGCTTCCCAGACAATCCATAAAGGTCCCAGCCAGCCACTGGAAGAAAAGACCATACCAAGGGGTTTATGGTGAGAAAGGCGCCGGCGGCACGTTCCTTGAGTGTAAGAACGAAAGAGTCAGCTGCCAGAGTCGGAACTCTAAGCTAACCTGTCCTTCTGGCCCTCACTATTTCACCAGGCGAGTGCACGGTGATCCTCCTGAGAAGGTATCTGTACACATAGAGGCTAATAGATTCAGTGTGCATTTTATGATTCAATACATTATGTGAGCGGTTAGTTTAGCAGCAGCAGGTGTTTTACAGAGGGTCAGGAAGGATAAACTTCAACTTCATGCTTTTCTGCTCTAGTGACCAACATCAGCAACATCCATCATCTATAAATTCACAAAACCTGTGTCTGTCTGTCCTGGGTATAACCTGGGTGTGCTATCCAACCGAACAGGCTCAAAGGTGTGTGGCAAGTCGGTTAGACTCACAGTTTCCAACAACCAAAAAATGTAATTAAAAACGTACGCACCAAATCTCTGGGTGTTTGGAAGGAGTATGGCGGGCACCGGCTTCCCTAAAGCCCAACCTATCGGCTTAAAGCCAAGTACGACTCATTTTCAACTTTGAACTATGTCATTAATATACCTTAGAGTTGTTGTGTGGAAATAAGAAACTCGAACTGAAGGATTGATTGTGGGGCCATGTGATCAGTGACATCATGAAGGTGTACTCTGCAAGCCAAAGAGTTCACTGCACCAATTTTCCAATATAAGTGGTGGCGTGTGAGAAAATGTGAGATAAACCTCAGGCTCAGATTCCAACATGTCAGACAACATGTACAACAACAACTACATCAGGTAAAGCCAAAAGGAGTATTGCACAAACAGGTGGGCATTTATTCCTGACTTGTATATTTCCCGACTTGCCCTAGTAGGCCGACACCATTGTTCAAGTGAAGCATCTCACTGGTCGAACACAATGTATAGAAGGGCGTTATAAAAGCTTTAGGAAAAAATTACTTCTTATGATCACTATCCAGTCAGTAATTATATATTTTTTTTATCAGTGGCCATTAGTTTCCAGACTTTCCACCCACTCACTAAATAACCATTTAAAAGAATGGATGCCAGTTTCTTCAAAAGGCCATTTTGGAATCAAACTCCCCCGATCACACGATTCCCTCAATTCTGAGGGCTTGAAATAGCGGTTCTAGCATGAGTAGTATGCCTGTGGGAGGCAACCGGGTGAGAGAGGGGCTTGTCCAGCACCGGCCTATGAGGAGAGAGAAACATCTAATGAATTGCCTTTCATCGCAGCACAAAAGCTCAGAGTGCATTGAGGAATGTCCCCTCTCTCGGTCTGCCCAATGGACAAAGGGGGGCAACCTTGCCTTATGCCCCCACAGGGAGGCAGTGCCAAGGAGGAATGCATGGACACATATGTTGATCCTTCCGTTTCTCCCTGCTAGCTGTTCTCACACAAGCAGTGCATCAAACTGAAACACTGAACTGGCCACTTGTATCCAATTGATCCAAGTCAGTAGTTCTCACTTCTCAAACCTTTTCATGGCAAGGACCGCCAAAATGATATGGATTTGCCCGCTTGTAGATTGGCTACTTTCAAATAGCAAAAGAATAATAATAAGGCTCAAGTGTTTTAAACGGTTTCTCATTTTGCTGGGGACCCCCTGAAGGACCCCACTTAGAAAGTACATTTCAGTGGGTAAAGTTTAACTCAATCACTGATGCTTACTCATCTGTCTGTCTCCATAGCTGATTGCTTCTGCGAGGGGACTCCATCCCTGAGCGTTCTTCACCTTCACTGGTGCATTGTGGGCCAGTAGCAAATGGGCACACTCTGTGAGGGAGAGAGAAAGACAAATAAAATCAAACTTTATTTATATAGCACATTTAAAACAACAGAAGCTGACCAAAGTGCTGTACAGGGTTGAGACAAAACAGAGCATCAACAGCACCCATCGGCAGACAAATATGTACATCAGTAATAAAAACACATTGGAGGATCAAGTGAAATTAAAAGCCAAAGAGAATAGGTGGGTTTTCAGTAAGTATCCGAAAACCTCAAATGACTGGGTAGATAGAATGGGCCATCATGGGGAGAGGCATAATAAAAAATATCTAATTACTGACTGGATAGTGAGCATAAAGTCAAATAAAGAGAGTAAAGAAGGGAAGAGTAATTCATTAACCACTTCAACCACTAAGACCTGAGGTCGATTCTACAAATGCCTTCTAAATCAGTAGTTTTCAAACTTTTTTGTGCCAAGAATCGCAAAAATGATATATGATATATTGTGGATTCTTCCGTCAAGCACTTTGTGACTCTGTTCTTAAAAAGTGCTATACAAATAAGGTTTGTTATTATTATTTAAAAAATCTTTTTTTTTAAAAGATTTGATTCGTCAAAAAAGTAATCGACAGAATAATCGCTCAGAAAATAATGGAGAGTAGCAGCCCTAATAGTGCGATACAGAACACAAGCCTACGGTATATTATCATCAAAAAGTATTTCTGTCACTCTACCACTAGAGCCAGGGGCCTCAAAACGAGTTTGAAACGAGTCAACATCCCATGTTTCCCTGGGGTTACTTCCTGTCAGCCCAACATTGCCATGGTAACACAAGCATTGCTTAGTTCATCTCTCCTGTAAAACAGAGAGAAAAAATGCCCTGGGAGCTAATTTTAACTCCAAGTTGACACTGCCTTTTAAGAAAAAAAGAAAACAAGCTCTAATTTTACATTCCAACTCTCTCAAGGGAACACAACAAAAATGAAAGGTCTGTACAACTACGTTAGCGTCGTACTCATCTATTCTGCACAGAGCCTACTCCTCCTTGAGTGCCGTCACAACTCACAACGGATGCTTTTGATGCACTCCATTTCTTTTTTTAAAGATATATTTTTGGGCTTTTTCTGCCTTTATTTATAGGTATACAGTAGGATGACAGGAAATGGGGAGAGAGATGGGGGGTGACAAGCAGCAAAGGTTGCCGAGACCGGGACTCAAACCCATGACACGCTGTCAGGCCGGATTATCAGCCTAGGTGCCTGGCTGGACCACTACCCTGTGGCCCAGCCGTCCAGGCGATGCACTCCGTTTCTCAATCCGAGGTCCACGGACCACTTGTGGGTCATGGCATAATTGTAGGTTTCATCATGGGAATCATGACATACTCAAAATAGTGATTGATATATATATATATATATATATATATATATATATATATATATATATATATATATATATATATGATGAATTCAATTAATTGTTGCACCCCTAAGCAGAAGCGACATTCGGCCTTGGTATTAATAAAATCTTGTCAATCCCTCCTTGTTCCAGAATTCAGATCAGCAGTGAATACAATACATGACCCTTCTTCCTGCCGGGCAGCTCATCAGCAAACTGCAACGGGGAGCCTGCTGTTCCTGCTCGGCTGCCAATTCCTGTGATGACAACACCGCCAATTCAAATGCTACTGTACTGTACTGTACCTTCCATATGAAGCTCTATCAGTACTGGGAGGAGGTAGTCACACTCCTACTGTTCCCAACACACTTTCAATGTTTTGGCAGCAGTTCACATGCAAATGATACTAGGTTAACTTATCCAGTGGGGCAGGATCCGGAAGAGAAAAAGGCACACTTCCAAAAGAGAAAACTCGATATATTGCAGAGTAGGGCTGCAACTATCAATTATTTTCTTAATTTAATTGGATAATTCTAACGATTACTTTTTCGATTAATCAAATAGTTTCTTTATTATTTGTATTAGCTTATTCTATACATAAACAGACCCATAAACCACTAAACACTATTTCATACTTCATCACATAAGGTTACAACAGTGATGAGGAAAAGTAGTTAAAAATAGCCTACAAGCTCACACTGCACATTGATGTGACAAGCTGTGATATTTTACCTTTTTGTTTTACATTTTCAGAAAATGTTTTTCAAAAATAATAATGTGCCAAAAATATAACCTGGCGGTGCCTGACGTCATACTGTGTTCACTCACTCATTCCTTCCACAGTATAACGTCTGGCCTTCCCGGCAAAGGCAGCGAGTATCCTGATTATTTTCTGATCGGGACACAACAAACGTAGTCTTCCTGACAACAAGTGAAAAGCTTTCCCTGATTGGTCCATGAGTAGACGGTGACGTAGATGCATGGGATGGTGTTTTTTACTGGTGTTTCAGTCCGAGTGTGGGGAAAGGGTGCGTTCGGAAATGCGCACCGGACTGCGCGGGCGTTTATCGTGGGCTTGCCCAGGCCTTACGGCCTGGGCATAAATATAACGATTGCATTCACCACGGCTTCGTAACTCGCGCGGCGCTCCGCCGGCCGCGCGGCCCTGGCCCGCTCTTCGCGGCCACTCGCGCCTGCGGCGCTCGGGGGCGAAGAGCAGGACCAAGGTCCGCTGGCCTTCGCGCCGCTTGCAATGTCGTGGACAATAAAACGAGCGCACCCTTTCATACACTCTGACTGAATCACCAGTAAAAAACACTCTCTCGTAGATGCATGCTGCAGCATTTTCAAAACAACAATGGCTGCCCTCGCGATGCAACAAGTGTAACAGTTAACGCTCTAACGATAAAACAAGCCGGCCGAAAAGACGTGTTTGTTTGCCGTTCTTCCGACTGGCTGAGAGATGTTTTGCTACGCTGATTGGTTAGAGGAGTCTGTCTGTCAAGGCAAGTACTCCCGCCCACTTTTCAAGCTGCCAATAGGCCGAAGGCCAGACGTTATACTGGGGAAGGAATGAGTGAGTGAACGCAGTATGACGTATGGCCCCGCCAGGCTACCAAAAATAGGGATTGGTTTTAAATCCTTTACTTTATTAAATCTATTATCGTTGAACACCCCTATTTTACACCTGCTTTTGTCCAGTGCAAAAGCAGTTGACGAACAGTGGAGTGACATTGATCTGTTGAGTGGATAACTGGGGCAGCCACTTGATGGGCCAGGATCACATCAGTCTGTTTGGTGAGTCATTTCAATAGATGACTCTTGTCATTTAAGCTAACAAAAGCCATATACAATTTAGGCATTCAGTGTATGAGTGGCTTGTGTGGACTGCTCAACAATATGGTCTTTTATCTCCAGCTCACTGGGTCAGACCTATTAAGTTGTCTGAATAAATTCAATACAAAAACCACTGTGTCTCAAGTTCAGACTTGTTGCTTGGCAAAACATCAGTAGCAGTAATACTATTCTAAAAACAAACGTGAAACAAGAGTGGTGTTCTCATGGGCTTTTTTTCTCCCCAATGTTGTTATGCCATTTGGTTCCACCCCACACACATATCTGTGTCTTGTCACTGCTGTTGTATCCTACTGACGCACCTGCCAGTGAGGAGCCCCCACCGAAAGGACGTAAACGTAGAGCCTGCGTCCTACTTCTCCTACCCAACGTTCAGAAAGCTTGCAAGTTGCAACTCAGGGTGTTTAAACAGTTTAAGCAGGGAGAGCACTGATGGGATTCAATTGTAGACCGGCAAAGTGTGAATTCATGTCCAGGGGCACTGGTCTTAATGATGAAATCATTAACAAGGACAGTCAGAAATGCTACAATTAATCAACATAAGAGGGCATAAAGAAGGTATCGCCTGTGTAGCTAAGAGCACATCCATCACACAGCTAGAATGTCACACTCTGATCTACATGCTCACCCGTGTCTATGTTTTATTAATGTCTACTGGGCAGAAGTCTCATGCATTCTTTATAACAATGCAAGTATATATTTTCAAACGGCGTCCTAATTAAAACATATAATCTGCACAACACCGTGCAGGAGCTGTATCCCATGAGTGTAATTAACGACTAATAAAAAGATACGATTAGCGATGGTGATCACCGAGAGCAGTTACGCTTAAAATGAATTACTCGTCTAACACCAATGGCATCATGTACTGTAAGTGATTGAATGGAGAGAGGTCTTATCGCCAACATGGGAATCAAATGTTGGAAGAGAAATGTTGAATAAATTGTGTTTAACCTCGGGTAGCAGCCATTGAAAGCCACCTATAAATATCATGCTTCAGGCCAATTACATTTTTCAGTAGACGTTTGACATGATGCCATAGCGGGGGCATGCCATGCTTACTGTAAATGGAACGGACCTGAAATTACTGTTATTAAATTCAGTTGCCTTTAGCCACCCACGTATCTGAATTGGACTGCATGTTGAATGTTGAGTGGCGTACTGTGCACTAATTCAATTAACCACTTAAGCCTCATATTTGCTGAATGATAAATAGTGATAAAAGTCAAATTGTGAGCTTATAGAACTGCAATTTTTGTTTTTTGAAAATAAGTGACGCCAGGGTTAGGAGCTGTGTCCACCAAGGTCTTGAGTGCAGCATATGTTTTGAATTGTTTTCAATGGAACACTGACGGCAGAAGCGAGACAAAGCTATGAGCGTCTATTCTGTGCTGCATGTTCATCTCTGGTCGCCCAGAGTTTAAATATTTTCAACTCTAGGCGTTTGAACGAAAGCGCCTTGTGTTTTCAGCTGGGAAACATATGGCCTTAATGTGGTTAAATAAAGCTGAGCAGGTGATTTGACAGGGTATGTTTCAGCCATGTACAATACATAGAGCAAATTAAGGATATAAAGAAAGACCACCCAGCCACAGGAAAGGGAAATGAATAAGGTGCTAGAAGTCTAAACAATCAATGAAAATGTTAAATATATGCTATAATTCAACCATGCAAGGCTGTTACATTATTCTCGTTTATGCCAAAAGCCTATACAGTATTGGACAGGTAGGACTCTGCCGCAGAGCTATATTCACAACGCATATGATTATGGTTATTGGTTAGGGCTGCAACTACAGTATCAATTATTTTCTTAGCGATTATTCAATTCATTACCTCTTCCATTAATCAAATAATTGAGTGTTTTTTTTTTTTTTTTTTTGTGAGGGGGGTGGTTCTAATCGATTTTTCTAATCTGCTAAATTGATTAGGCTGATAATGATTAAACACTAAAATAGCTAAATAAATAACCGATCTACAAGTGAGCTTGTAGATTGGCCTTTTCGGAGTTTTTTAAACTCTATTTGATTAGTTATGTGTAGTTCTCAGAAATAAATAGAAGCCATTTTGAACAGGCAGAGACTAGAAAAGCAGGTACCGGTTAAAGAAATGAATGCTTTTTGCAGTAATTTAGGATGCTTACACTGACGTAATTTTTCCTTTTTCTCCTCTGTAAATCTAGCTGATGAAATGTATTTGTTGATAAAATGTATTAATGTGTCGATATTCTATGCTCTGTTGAGGAATTTAATACAGAGGAAACAAGTCCCCAGGACTTTTAGCCAAATTATTATCATTTATTTTTTTTACTTTTACTAAAGGTATTCAATCAATCAATTTGGTGCCTTAAAATAATGATCATTAATAAGGCAACACAATGATGCAACATCACAGATACCATGATAAATAATGTATTGAGTGACTCACAAGAAATAACTAAGATGATATCATTTCAAAACAGGTTAAAACATATCACTAAGCGCAGTGACTGAATATAGACCAGCTTACTGTCTCAAATGGGTTAAAAGACATATTGCAACATTTTTGGCAAGTGGTCCCCAAATCATTCAGACCTCACAGAAGCAAGAAAAGGCCTCACAGATGAGCATGCCCAATTGCCCTTTTAATGTCAAGTACCCCAAAGTATTTGGCCATGGACCCTCATTTGGAAAGATTCTGTCTGGGACCCAGAGAAGACTTTTTCATTTACAAGCTCACAACAAGTCCTATCGTGAGCTTGTAGGTAGGCTATTTTCAAATAAGCCAAAACATAAATAGGGCTTAAAATGTTAAACTGGGGGTGGCTGCTGGCTATACCACTTAGGCATTGCCACATAGGCATGGATGCCTGGCAGCTTTGCGGATTCGATTCCCGATCCGGACGACCTTTTCCGCGTATCACTCTCCATCTCTGCCCCATTTCCTGTCAGTCTACTGTCCTATCCAATAAAGGTATTAAAGGCCAAAATCGTACTTTTTTTTTTAAACTGTTACTCATTGCTGGGACTCCCTGGAAAACCCTCAAGGAGAGTTTGCCCGCGGCTCCACGGGCAGATAAGTGCAACAGCATTCTGCTGCCTGACCCATATTTCACCCGGCTGATTTCCATGATTGTGTAATAATCACGACAACATTTAGCAGATATATATGTTACATAATCTGTAGGCTGAATAGCTGGGGCATGATGTGTCCATGGCTACAGACCAGGCTGTGTTCTGTCCAGGTCATCTTTATTTACACAGCACATTTAAAAACAACAGAAGTTGACCTCAAATGCTTTCCGATGTAGGACGACAAAACAGAAATGCATTATATCCATAAATAATAAATCAGTCCACCACTCCACAAAAACAAGATAAATTATAGTACGAAGTAGTATAAAACAAAATTAAAAAAAGACCGAAAGAGGGGCAGTGCTTCCCCTAGGATGAAGTTGAATATCTGGTGGTTATCACAGGAATAGTCTGAATTACGTTTTAGAATTTTACCAACAGAGTTACTGAAATTCTTCTTTTCTTAGTTGCCCCAGACACATAACTAAACAACTGCCGGGCATTCATTTGAATTTGGTACTTAACTACCCCAATACTTCAATATAATCTATAACTTATTAGCCAAGATAGTTCAATTAAAATTCCATCTGACGTTCTGTTTGTGAAACAAAGCATTGATGAAACAAAATCCATGTGGGTCTGTGCTGAATATAATGTGCAGTGGCTGCATGAGGGCTCCTGACCAAGACAAATGCATCTGTGACAGAGCAGGGAGTGAGGGACGGAGGGAAAGTGGAAGAGAGGGATGGAGGAGCGCTGTGCTAATCTAATGCCCTCACGCTACGCTACGTGCATTGGCTGCAGATGGGCCACTTGTCAGAGGCTCTGCAGGCTGTTAAGTTCAGCCAACCTCCGGTCCAACAACGCTGGGCATCCGCAAATGGGTTTTCTCATTCACTTCCCTGCTATATACATCAGTCTCCGACACCAAGTCACAAGATAGAGAAATACTTTAATCTTCTGGGAAATACTGCAGCACATAAATTACTAACTCTTTCTTTGGATAGGAGAATGGTAAGTCAGTTTAATCCGTGCCATTATCTTTCACACCAAATTCACAGTGCAAAACCTGTATATAAAAAGTATACACTTTTGGATAAAGTCCCAGATGTGCAGAATTGCCAAAACTTGTTAGGAATCATCTTCCAAGTAGCTCTCACTAGTTTCTATTTCTATTCAGAGATTTTAGCTTAACTCGAGACAGTCACCCTCTTCTCTGCTTTGCACAAGCTGCTTTTTCTAGTGCCAATCTGAAGGATGATTACCACTGGTTGTATGAAACTTAACTTTGCCTTAAGGCACACTGGTTTCAATCACTCGCAATC
Source organism: Nannobrachium achirus (assembly GCF_963921795.1). Lineage (NCBI taxonomy): Eukaryota > Metazoa > Chordata > Actinopteri > Myctophiformes > Myctophidae > Nannobrachium > Nannobrachium achirus. Next base: position 35,906,331 of record NC_137810.1, read on the forward strand.
TTTTATCTCTCAAATCCCATCTTAGATAACTTACGATTGTATCTGCAAGACCACTGGCCAAGTAAACGTTGCCACAAGGAAAAGGCTGTCATTCTCTATACTTTACACTTGTGCACCGGTGTAAACATAACAGTGATACAGAACAGCGTCCAGAAGACAATTGGTCTCATCTTGTGCCCCTTGGCAACTATGGTGACAATGGCTCAAAAAACTGCATGTCAGACTCAGATATGGTTTTAAGTGTTGACTGCAAAAAGGAACTAGTTGCAAGGTTGCCACTGAGCTCTGACTGTCCAGTACATTAGCCTTTGAGCTGCAAATTCAGAAATTCCCACGCTTCTGCTCAATCCTAAGTGTAAAGAATGTGCCACATATTGTACAGCACTCCTGCAGAACAGCATTCATTAAGACGTGAAAGAAGGGAAAATCAGAAGTCAAGAGTACCTGCTCATCATCACAAACTAGGGAGATGCATCACTGTTGAGCTGCTGTATGACTGTACACACAGACACAGCTTGCCATTCCCCTCCCATCACAATAGGACTGCCACACCCAAACTATGACCTCATGCTTTAGCCGTGAGTGTTGTCTGGCCAGGGCATCCCTGGAGGACGAGGCTACGACATCAGCCACACAACAGGGCGAAGTCATTAGTACAATCAATTCCACAGAGTCCCATCGGCCACAGGGCTTCCTCACTCTTATAACAGAGTTTGCGATAAGCAGTGACAGGCCCAATATACTCCTGCAGCGAGGATTGGATTTTGTGACTACGAAATCAATTGGGGCACTCGAAATTCGTGCCCCAGTGACAGGAGCTAAACAAATGAGAGTCGGGTAGGATAGGTAACCCTATGCTTGAAGCATTCACTGAAAGCCCTCTGCAAAAAAAGGCATTAATTTTTCAATAGCATGTTCTGAAGACTCCCAGTGAAATTAAGTGTAGGCATCGACTCACAAAAGACCAGCACCATTAATATTTTATGCACAGGCATGCTTTCAGTTGAGCTCATGCAACTCAAGTGAAAGCAGACTACAGAGGCTTGAAAGTGGCCGTAACACGTTCATCCTGTGTTCTAGACTGTGTGTTATTCTAGGATGTGTTGCATAATACAGTACACAACTGCATAGTGTAAAAGAAAACATCACTTTTCGCCATGTCACTTTTTCAAGATTAATGGGTCTTCCACTAAAGGACTCTCACCTCCTTGTACACTCAGATGATAACTGACAGGAACTGAGTGCTACTGTGTGCACATTGTGGAAGTTGGAAATTACCCCTCTTACCTCAACTAATTATCTTCCTCGCCAGCCTCAATCTGTTACAGCGTTTGAGCCAACAGTGCTGCATCAATTTCATGAGATATAATCATTGTCTAATAATCCCATACTAATCAAGAGGTGGTGTATCTATCTCATCTCCTCCACTCTGGAGGCATCAGATGGACTGATGTTATGTCCATGAAAGAAAAAAGGGTTTTCCATTGCCAGTTCCCATCTTTTGATTAGGCTGAGAACCGTTAACTCAATCTCTCAGTGTATTTATAAATGCCTGATGAGCATCTAGTCTTTTAGGATTTTTGTTGTGTGTAATATGTGACAAATGTCTGGTGGTGTTACTTTGTCAGCGAAATACACAGATCAAAACAACAAAGAAGGCAGACAATTAGACAAACAGAGTACATTGAGATACATACATGAAAAAGACAAAGACAAATGCACTGACAAACGCAGAGATACAGTATATTAATCTCTGACCAAGACAGACCGGGAAAGACAAATACTGTAGGTTTACACATTACAGACAAACAAAAGCAACAACAACACACAATCATCTATAACCTTGCCCACGTACACCAAGTAAGGTCTGGAATAACAGATAGACAGGCAAACAAAGGCAAATACTGTACACACACAGACATCTGTAATCACTACCCACCTTTGTGGCCCATCATGATGGCGAGATGCAACGGCGTGTTTCCTGTGGGGGAAAATAATGATAAAAATGATTAGAGGCTGCCCTTGACACTCACAATAGGAAACTGAAATAATATCTCTGTGACAGGCGCTGCTGCATTTCAGGGGCAGGGCACCACAATCTAACACCACTGTCATAAATTGAAACGGCATAATCCTTCAAACTGCTTTGTGAAAGGCATTGAGATAGAGAGACTGAGAGAGAATGAAAGAGAAAGAGACAGGGCTATTAAGGAACTACAAACTACGTTACAAAAACCATACATTCAGTAAGATGGCATCGCTCGCTGAGAGGTATGAAAAAACTGCAATATGTTTCAAACCATTCAAGGCAGATGCTACGAAGTGTAATACATTTGGGGGAATAAAAAGCCGTCAGTAATGACACAACCTCTCCTCTTTCCAGGTGGCAAAATTGCCACGTTAGCCTTAGGAGAATGTCCCTCCACAGGAAGCTGATATCTCCCTCATCAGCGCCACCCAGCCATGCCTCTCCTTCCACCACTCAGATCTCTGGTGGGAGAGAGCACACATGCGTCCACAACACATCCACACAGAACTGCCCGGTTTCAAACCCTGATGTGGGTGACAATACAACACCGTCTGGGATTTAGCTTGTGGTTTCACTGGATGTTGCGATGAACTGCATGAAGAGGGCATTGGCTACGGTACAACAAGCCAAGGCACAATCCGTTTCATGCCACAAGAATGTGGAGTAGGCCTGTGGTGGTCAGCTTAACCACTTGAACCCTAGCATCCCTATTCTTGGGAGGGCGGGGGGGACATTCGCAGAAAATGGCAGATCTAAAAGTTGTTAGCTAAACTTTTAGCAAGGGTGTAGAGAGAAAAAATCTCAGGTCAAATTTAGTATAGAACATGCATTTGTGTTTCCATCCGGAATCAACAGGGGTACATGTATTATAATCAAACTGTCTTTTGTCTTGCGACAAAAACTAAAAAAATAACTAAAACATTTTTGGGGGTGAACTATTCCTTTAAAGGCTGTCCAGTCCAGTATATGAAAAGGTCTCCAATTTGATTCTTCTTACCCAATGAAACCCATCAACAGTCATAACACACAAGTATCCTGTCCTTGACGTCGCGTAAGACCCTAAAGTTTACCCTTCCTGTTTTCGCACTACAGCTACATTACAGTACAGTGAATAAGAGCAGCACTGGCTAAGAAATAAATTGTTGTTCACAATCTGTACACTAGTAAAATGTTAGATAAGTATGCCAATTCATCTGATAAATATGTATTAACTCTAGTTATATTGTAGCCTGTTCCTGTTTTCTTAGCACAGCAATTACTCGACCACTTACTCTGTTGTTGGTTAACTAGGGTTGATGCCACACTCCGACCTTGGCACTTTGTAAGTCTCTCTGGAAAAGAGTGTACTGTACCTAGATTGTAATTATTGTATAATGAATCCATTCCAATCCAGCAGCAGCCTGCATCTACAAAAAGGTGAACTTCTAAGGGGAATACATAATGACTTCAACAACTCCAGTACAGCCCCCTCATCAAGGTTGAACAAAGTTTGAAAATTAGAGGCTCAAGTTCCAAGACATCTGACAAAATTGTGAAAATGTGTGTGCTGAAGAAACCAGACAGCATCATAGATTTGATTTCAAAGCCTCACACAGTTTGCTACACATCCATCCAAGACTGACAGTATAGACATTGGGCAGATTGACAGTATAGGCCTTCTGTGATGTTAAACAGCTGTACAGTGCTGAATAAAACAACCTTGTCCAAAGAGCATATTTCCAACATCATCACTGAGGACAAATCTGGCCACAACTGGCCAGGAATAGCCTATGCCACTGGTTCTCAATGTGGGGTCCAGGGAGTCGCTGCCGGGGACCCCAAAGAGTCCTTGGGGGAGTTTCAGGTGTTCTGCTGCTAAATTATTTATAGGAAGTAGGAGACCTACGGGTCTGTACAAATAGACCTGTCTATGTACACTCTCAGACAGTGTTAAATTAACACTGAGGATTTACAGTGTAGATTGAAGTCCCAGAGATATACTGTGTGTGTGTGTGTGTGTGTGTGTGTGTGTGTGTGTGTGTGTGTGTGTGTGTGTGTGTGTGTGTGTGTGTGTGTGTGTGTGTCAAACTGGTGGTCCTTGAAATTAAAAAGCTTGAGAATCGCTGTTCTAAGGTGTTGGCCCAAACAGGAATAGCTTAAGCCAGGGGTCTTCAACGTTTTCAGGACAAGGACCCCTTAACTGAGAAGAGAGATGAAGCAGGGACCCCCTCTACATATTGTATAAATGCGTTATGCAGATTTTAATCACTTGTTTGACAGCACTCTCATCAGTCTATGTTGGATTTGTGTTAATGTTTGTTCAGACATTTAGCCACTTCAACAGTCAATACGTAGTAAACATGACCTTTCACTCTGTAATTGGTCTGCTCTTTTTGACCTCTGTCTACACCAAACCTATTTGCTGAAAATAGCAGATCTACAAGCTCTCAACGCCTCGCAGAGCTTGTATATCGGCTATTTTTGGCTAAAGTTCTCCTCAGAATAGGGATGCGAGTGGTCAATGTTTTTAATTGAAAATAATTATCATATCGCACAAGGATTTGGTGCCCCCCCCCCTGTAGTAACTCTGAGGACCCCCTAGGGGTCCCGGACCCCCTGTTGAAGACCACTGGCTTAAGCTAAACCATAAAACGTTCATGTATTCGGTTCCGTTCTCCTTAAAACAGGTGGACTGTAGTGGTAATAAGATGTTGTTTTTATGCCTACTAGACAGCTACTGAACTCACCATGGACGTCTTTCTGTGCAATGTTCTGGGTCCGGATGAGGGAGGACAGGCGTCGCACATCTCCCTTGAACACACACTCGTGCACCGGGAACTCTTCCCCGGTTCTGACGATGGGGTTCTTGTTATTGTCGGCGTCGACATCATCATGCACGTCCGCCGATGTTGACGATGACAGCGTGTTCGTTGTGTTTGCATTGATCTGCGACTGCTGCTGCTGCTGTTGCTGTGTAGACGGAGATCTGACCAACTTGTGATTGCTGAAGATTTTACTTGCTCTGCTTTTGTTGTTCGCCTTGTTGGCCGTGGTGCTGGTGGTGAATGTCCCGCCGGTCGCAGCCTCCTCGTCCGGCTCCAGGAGATCCTCGTCCTTGCTGGGCTTGTGGTCCTTGCGCAGGGTGCGGATCTTCTCTCCGGTCATTTTCCAAAGCACTCGGTCGGTGGAGCAGAGGGCGGTGGAGTCGACGGTGACCCTCCCGGCCGAACAGATGCGAACAGGACGCCAGCGGTACTTCCACGCACAACAAACACTGTAAAACAGCGCAACATGAAAACAATAAACCTCCCCCACCCCGCCGCGCGCACAACAACAACAACACAAGTTTGGCAGTTGTTGGGGGGGACAAACAAGTAGCCGCCGCCCGCAGGTTGTTCCTAAATAAACACAGTGGTGTCGCTGGCTGACAAGCTGCTCGACACCAGCCGCTACTCCAGCATCGTTTTGACTAGTGCGGAAGACTCGTCTAGTCGTCTCGTATCGTATGTCGTCTTCTTCCGCCGACAACATCGCGAGAGTTCGCGGGGGTTACCATCGGTCATGTTCATTACAGTGCGATACAGCCATTGCCATACTGTCCTGCTGCGCACTGATTAACATCTGACTGAGTAATGAGACTCACTCAATCAGTGGTGTAAATTAACTAAGTAGATTTACTTCAGTACAGTACAATTTTGAGGTATGTGTACTTTACTTGGGTATTTACAATTTCCAATACTTTGTTTTACTTCTACTCCACTACTCGGATTCATTGTACTTTTACTCCATTAGTATACATGTGAATACTTGTATACTAGTTACTTTGTAGATTTTGATTATTGTTGCAAACTGGCCTGGAATTTCGTCATTTTTTACATGTATACATGTGAACACTTTTATACCAGTTACTTTGTAGATTTTGATTATTGTTACAAACAGGCCTGGAATTTCGTTATTTTAGGCCAGGGGCAAGGCCACTTGGCCTTTGGTGTTGTCAATGGTTTGAGTTCACAAAGGCCAAATGCCAGGGCAGGAAGGCCAGGGGCAAGGCCACTTGGCCTTTGGTGTTGTCAATGGTTTGAGGGCACAAAGGCCAAATGCCAGCTGGCAGGAAGGCCATCAAATAAAACAAGATTTATAGTCCATTGAAAGAATTTGTTGAATTTAAGGGTTAGGGGTGATAATCTAATCTTCATTGAAATAGATAAATGATGGTATTTACAATCTGATCAATGCTCAGCCTGCTCAAATCAAAGTCACTGGATTGGTTTAAAGATGGGGACTCGGGGGAGTTAAGATTTCAGAATCTCAACAAAAAAACACTGGTGTCTACATGATAAGAAAGAGACACCGGTGTCTACTGTCTACATATTGACAAGAAAGAGACAGAGGAGATAGTCATACAGTGTGATACACTGTGGCCTCAGGTCATTGGTTTGAGGGGCACAAGGCCAAACTGAGGGGCAACAGCAGACATGGCCTTCATGGCCTCCACGAAATTCCAGCACTGGTTAAAAAACATACATTAACCACTTCAGCCTATATACATTTTAGGCCATTTGAAAATAGAAGATCTACTCACAATGCGTCGCATCGTGAGCTTGTAAAACTTGAAATGGGACATATCATAATGAGTAAATGGTGCATTTATATACCAGTAGCCTACTACTGATAATGTTCACGCTCACATTCATGCACCGGTGGCAGAGGAAACCATGCAAGGCACCAACCTACTCACCGGGAGCAATTAGGGGTTCAGAGTCTTGCTCAAGGACCCTTCGACATTAACTCAGGGGGAGCCCGGATTCGAACTGGGAAACCCTTCAGGAACCCTTTGTGCTCTAATAACGGTTTCTCCACCCCTGAGCTATGCCGCCCCCTTTTTTACTCAAGTAACTTTTACTTGTAACGGAGTATTTCTACATTGCAGTATTGATACTCTTACAATATGTAAAAACGTACTTTTTCCAACACTGCTAATTAACATCTGGGTATACTCATGTCATGTGTGATATGCCCATACAACACAAACATGAATACACGTAACACCAGTAGTCTGCTATATATATACTCCGGTTAAGAAATAGAGTTCATTGGCATTTGGCAGTGGACTATTCACCATATTCCTGGCCATTCTATGGAGGCTGCCATTTTCCTTTTACAGAGGGCGCTGGAGCATTTTTCTTTGTGTGCTGCTTCATAAACATCTTTTCACTTCCTCCCAAGTAAGGAAGTGACATGGAATTGTCTGTTGCCAGATTTTGCCAAAGAAATAAGCCCAACAGAAGCAACTACAGTAGGCTATACCACTTTACATTTACATTTGAAAATAGCAGATCAGCAAGCTCACAATGTGTCACATTGCGACACATTGTGAGCTTGTATATTTGCTATTTAAAAAATATTGAGGGAAAACATTTTTTTTTTATATTTTTGAAATATTTTAACAACATAAATCTGTGTGGAGGTCCCTGGCACCACATATGTTCAGATGGGGGTCTGCGACTATGGACAAATATGTGATCTGGGGTCCTTGATATGAAAAGATTTTGGCACCAATGTTTTAAAAAATATTAGAAAGTAACTATTTTTTTAGAGACACAAATTGCTTATTATAAGCAGACATGGCAACCCAGATACATTAAGAGCCCAGAGCCTAGAACGCCAACTACTGACACTTTAATGCAAAGACAACAGGAAACCAAATGATGTTTTTCAGGCCAGCTTTTTCAGCCTCCGCCTCTTTCAGGATATGAACAGGAAGCCGGGGGCGGGGCCAGGAATAACGTGAATAGTGCAGTGATTTTCAAAGTGGGGTCAGAGGACTCCTAATAGCAGGGTTGCAAACACTCCTGAATCCGGCAGGAGTCTCCTGAATTTCGACCCGATCTCCTGCCGTGCTCCTGAATTGTCATTTCTCCTGAATTTTCCTAGGGGTCCATGAGGATGTCTGCAGGGCCACTCCCCAGCCAAATGAACAGTAGTTTAGCTATAATTCAATTCACTTGAAAATATTACAAAACCATATTCCTCATGTACAATTAGGACATTTTGTTGTAACCACAACGTTGTAACATGCATGAATAACTAAAATACTGATGCCCAATTATTTCCCCCCTTTTTTTCGCACGCACGCACGCACGCACGCACGCACGCACGCACGCACGCACGCACGCACGCACGCACGCACGCACGCACACACACACACACACACACACACACACACACACACACACACACACACACACACACACACACACACACACACACACACACACACACACACCTGAGGTGGCCCGCAAGCAATAATGTCAGCACATGCCACAGCCAGCTTAAGACTGATGCATATTTAGAGGAGAACTATATAAATATTAGATGACAGTGACATTTTGCTTTAAAATATATGCCTCTCACCAATATTTTTCACAAACAACTGGGGTCATGCAGATTCCCATGCAGATAGGCAGATAGCTGGTAATTTCACAGATACTAAAGATGAATTTCTTGCATCTTCATGTGGAAAATTATTAATGGACCACTCACTGATATCGATCTCAGGATCTCAAGTCTACACTCTACACCGAATTGACAGATTTTCTTTTGTAACCTTTGTAACTTCCCTTTGCACTATCTATGATCTAAAACAGTATACATAAGATTTCGACACTGCTCAGGCCATATGAATGCAGACGTTTTATTAGTAAAGATGTTCAGTAAGAATGGAGATCATGAAGGAACGGCCAAAGGAGTCTGTTAGAGATTAAAGTAGTCAGTGTACCATACACAACGATTGGTAGCAATAGAGAAAAAGAATAAATGACAACGGGCTGGGGTGTCCCTTGTGTACTTCTCTTCTAGTATCAAAGAAGCCCGGCTCTAAAATACTGGTCAACTCAATAGGGATGATTCAGTTCAGTGGAGAAAACAATGCAGTGCCATATAGACTGCCCTGTATGCTCTTTTCAGCTGGCCTCTTCTGTATGCACAGCAATGTGCCCTCATGGGATGCCTCTCTAATGGAAAATGGTCTCCCTCATCCTTTTATAAAGCTGTTGTTGTGTTTTAATATTCCCATTTTTTATAGTTTTGTGGAAGCATGATTCCACTTCACTCATCATGACAGTTTTGAAAATCATTAGCACATAGAAGTTAAACATAGGATATTGGTTCCAAAACGAGGTAGAATAAAATTTGGGGAGGAGTGCCCCTCTATTTTTGGTGCAATCCTCTCACACACACCCACTGTGTCTGTGGGATTAGTGGGTACAGTCTGAACTATCCTACTAATGTCTTGGCATCCTATATGTGTGAGAGTTAGGTTGCCAACATTTCTTACATTTAAGGCAATGGAAAGATTGCAGAGGTGTATTTTACTTTTCTTAAGATCCTCTCCAACTAGTTTATACCAGAGATTCAAGGGGAAGCATGACACTCCAAATGGGGTAATCCTATCAGGTATTCACATACCATCTCAGGTCAATGGAAAGACATGACAGATGACAGGTTTTATGATGTGGAGGAAAGCAATGTCACTGAACTCTGGAACTGCATGCAGGAAACCAATCATGTCATCGCCGCAATACAGTAAAGGGCAGCGGATGATTTTGTCATTATGTCCCTACTAAGCAATGATGACAATAACCATTGAGGTGGAAGAATTGACTGGTCTAAATGTTGCTTCTTGGACATAAATGTGTATAAAACAAACAAAGATGATATTCAGATAGATAGAACATCTATTTCTATTCTTCATGCTGTTCATGGCCAGACTGTTGAAAGTATAGGGACAATAACTGATGATTATGGTGCAGAAAAGTAGCTTGGGCGTTTTTATGTTGACACCACCTTTTTGAGAATGTTTTATACTTGTTTTATTGAATCTGTTCTAACCTTCTCTTTCATTTGATGGTTTGAGTCACAGAGTCAGATTAGTAGGAGTTGTTGAAGTGTGCAGTGGATATTGCAGGCATAAATTTAAATGACCTCTCCAATGTCAGAGCCACAAAGAAGGCCCAGTCAATCCTTGCTGACACTATAGCCGGGGACCCAGTCACCAAAATGGGAGGGACCTGTGATTTTCTGCCATACTTTTTATTTCTGTTTTATCTATTAGTTTGGTCATTAAGGTCCACAGAACGAGAGGCCTGCTCTGCTGGAAACATCGCGAAAAAACGTTATGGACATTTGTATATTCACTGTCCCATTGACTCCACTGGAAATATTTTTAAAAAAAGAAAAAAGTCTGCTTTAATTAGCATGTGAGGGGTCAAACTAGGGGTTCTTCGTGATTCTGAATCCATTGCAAGCATTTGTTTTGCATGAAAAACATTCCTTGGGCTAGATATCGGGCCCCCAAAACAGTCAAAAGTGATGAGTCATCACTTTTCACAGTTTTGGGCTGCCGAAAGTTAACCCAAGCAATGTTTTTTCGTTTTTTCAACAAAAAAAAAATCTTTTTTTTTTTTTGGACCTCCAGAAATGTGTTAGGCATGATCGCGATCGCGAAATTGCATGTTTAACCCCCATACCCCCATTCTTTCAAACATGGCAGCCATGTTTGTTTACATCTGAAGAAAACATAATGGCTCATAAATCATGAATGCCTGAACGGATTTCCAAGCGGATTTTTTTGTTTGAAAGCTGTGAACAGCCTGCACACACGTGGTGCATCATCTAGGCATGGGCGTGCACTTTTTACACAATTGCACAATTCCATGGAAGTCTATGGTAACCATGGCAACGCGGGACATTGGCCGGAAAAAATCATTGCAACATAAGTGTTAAAGCAGATGTTTTTCCTTTTTTTAATATTTCTAGTGGAGTTAATGGGACAGTGAATACACAAATGGCCATAACTTTTTTTCGCGATGTTTCCGGTTTCTGGACCTTAATGACCAAACTAATATATAAAACAGAAATAAAAAGTACGGCAGAAAATCACAGGTCCTACTATTCCTTGAGCTTTTGGGCTTGTGGGTCCCCGGCTACTAGTGGCCCCCTGTTCAGTGAGTTCAGGTTACTTCTATCTGATAAAGATGCAGGACCAATAGACGTATGAATTAATTTGTCCCTGCTGTTATTGGGCTTTACAAAGTATGGCAGGGGTCTTCAACATGTTTCAGTCTGAATACCCCTTAGGTGAGATAAAGATTAAGCATTAAGACTCCCACATGTATAAAATTGTGTTGCAGATTAAACTTTTCCATAGATTTCATAGATAGCTTCATAGACTTTCACTGTCAATGTGTAGCGTTTGTGTTGGGTTTATGCATTTTCAGATATATAAACCCTCAATACTTTGAAAACTTGCACTTTGTCTAGTCTTTTTTCCCCCTACACCAAACCTCTTTGCCAAAAATAGCCAAACTACTAGCTCACAACGTCTTGCAGCACAAGGCTTTTTGATCGGTGGTAGACCGCTCCATAGCATGGCCGTGTGTGTATCCGTGTATGTATCCGTGTATGTATGTATGTATGTATGTGTGTATGTAGCCTGAACTACCACTCAGTGACCAGAGAGGGTGCTCTTGAGTCTAGTCTGAGCATCAACTGCAATATTCTCTCTCTCTCTCTCTCTTTCACACACACGCACACACACACGCACGCACGCACACACACACACACACACACACACACACACACACACACACACACACACACACACACACACACACACACACACACACACACACACACACACACAACCACCGCTCAGGTCACACGGGTGTGATTTTTAAGTAAGCTTGTAGATCTGCTATTTTCAGCTAGTGTTCCCTATAGAATAGGGATGCTATTGCTAGGGTTGAACTGTACAAAAAAAAGTTCCTATCACACAAAGATTTGGTAGTAACTCTGAGGGGTGGTTAAAAATCGATTCAAAGCTACAACCAATCAGCGTAGTGCAAAGGTGATACGCCCGCCCTAGATTTGCATACTGGGCACCTGGTTGGTTCCTCATGACTTGTGTTGTGAGCCGTGAAATATTTGAATAACTGAGCAGGACAAGACTTAAAATTTCTTTGCAATGGCATATTTGTCTGGCTACGCGAGGCTAGATCACCAAATAAGAGTGCGTGCATATCACATGAATAAGGCTATAGTTCTTCCCACAGCTGTTCGAATGACCCCCCCTCCCATATTTTCTATCACTCTGTAGAAAAGCAGAATTGCCAAAGAAATAACACAAAGTCTGCGTTTCTTGTATGACTTTTTCTGTGTCGACTTGACTCTCTGGTCATGCAACAAAAATTGCCCGTCTTAAAGTTAATCTATTATCTTGACCTTGACCTTGAAATACTTTAGATTAGTTCCGCAATGCATGTTTTTTTACTCTCTAATTGTTTCTACCCAGTTTTAATAATGATAGATGTGGGGAAAAAAGTATTCTCTTATTTCACCACCCTGATTATCCTCCCATGACTAAGCTCCTCAATATACAGCTCATACTCATTGACAAGTGTGTGTGTGTGTGTGTGTGTGTGTGTGTGTGTGTGTGTGTGTGTGTGTGTGCGTGCGTGCGTGCGTGCGTGCGTGTGTGCGTGTGCACGTGTGTGTTTGGTTGTGTGCTTGCATGTGTGTTATAAACTGTTAAATAGTTTATAGTTCCCTGTGTATTTTATTACAGACGCGTATACATTTTAATCTCAGCCAGGGTCTGGACCTGTTTCACCATAAACTAATTACAACTTTCAGCTTTCTGGAGCCCCATCGCATCCTGTTTTATTTTATTTTTTTGTCTGCAACTGTTCTAAAAAAAGATTAAAGACTTAATTAAAGCCGGTGATAATGCAAATGTTTTGTCATTTCGATCACTAGGATTATTCCAACTAGGAGAAGAAGGTGCATTAGTACACAGTATTTGCTTCATAAGGCTCACCAACATCTTGAAAGACCATATACGATCTTTGATCATGCACCATTGAACGACATGTTGAGGCTAATACGTTATTAGTCACATGTGGTTGAATGGTTGCTTGTTTAATGGACCCTAAGTTATCTCACCAAAAGGCCTGAATTTGTGAGATTACAGAACCTACTTCAGTGGTCATTTTACTGTAACTAACACTGCTGCTCTGCTCCTCAAGGAACAGTATTATCTCTATTATTCAGAAAATGATCTGTAATTCAATACAATTAAAATTCAATTTAATTCAAGGGAAATACTTTTAAAGGGGAAGACCACCCATTTTCAATATTGAACATGTCATTAATATACCTTAGAGGAGTTGTGTGGAAATTAAAAAAAAGTTCCCCCTCTTCTGTGTTGCCTAGAACTGGAGGATTGATTTTGGGGTTTGTATTGTAAAGTACAATGTGTGATGTCATCAAGTTGTAATTTGCAATACAAACCCCAAAATCAATCCTCCAGTTCTAGGCAACACAGAAGAGGGGGAACTTTTTGTTTATTTCCACACAACTCCTCTAGGAGGTATATTAATGACATAGTTCAATATTGAAAATGGGTGGTCTTCCCCTTTAAGCTATTTAATAATTACAGTGGGATTATCATCCAAATAGCCTACCGTATACCTGTCAAGCCTACTGACAACAAACAGGACTGGAAAGAAAATTCCACGTCATGTCTCTATGTTCCAAAGAAACGTAGGTCCATCCACTTGCAACACTATTCTGTGCATGTTTTACATGAGTGTTGTCCATAGTGTGCTGACATTTTCAATTATGTTATTGGGGTAATATAACTAAAAAGGATACTGTAGGCACTATAGGCAGCCTGGTGTAATCGGATACCAACTACATTATCTCAAGTTCTCCATCTTAATTGATTTACTGAGGAGCCTACAAAACCATGATGGAACAAAACTATGCAAAAATGTGTTCTGGCTAAACAAAACATTTTCTTGAGCAATATTGCCCTAAACGTAAGAAGTTTAAACTATCACTTCTACCTACTTCTATTAAGTTATTTACATTTCTGCAATTTTTAATAATGGTAGCTATATGAATCTGCTCTATTCACATTAGTTATTACTTTGTTGCTGTATTTGTGCTGCTTACAATGTACTGTATGACACAGTAATGTGACAGTTCTCCTTTGGGATCGATAAAGTATGTCATGTCTTTTGAATGCAGGGTAACAGGAGCTCATCGGAAAGGACCCAAATGAAGAGTTCAGGCACTCAGGCAGGCAGAAAACGGTTCAGTTCAGGTACAGGGTTGCACAATACACGGTACATGTTCAGGATTGTTTATGGCTTCAAATTTTAGACATAAATGACATATTGCAAATGCAATAATGATTTGAACGTTACAAATTGTGCATATAACAAACATGGGAAGTTAGAGTTGAAGACTGATTCATGGGTGGTTGTGATGATATTATTGGTTGAAATTAATTGGTGGAAACAAACAAACATGATTGGATTTTCTTTTAAACGCCAGAAGAATTGGGCATGAAACCCAATTGTTTTAGCGCAGACTTTTCTCCTTCGGCTGTAGTATAGCAATGGTAAATGGTTGGTAAATGCCAGACATGAACAAAAACAAAAACGACCCCAATCAGCCTGAGGGGTGCACTAGCCTATCATTAAATGTCAAAACTTTGAAAAGTCATAACTCCAACGCCATTAGTTCGATTTGCACAACATTTGCAACAGACACCCATAACCTCATTGTACACATTTCCCCCAGGGAGATCCATCTGACTAGAATTTCGGCCACATTATTTACAAACATCACTATGGGGCGATTCTCTCCCTTAGGGTATTGATGACTGAACATGACCAGATCATTGGCAGATGCCAGCTCAAAATCTGTGGAGTGATCGGAAGGATAGGGTTTTAGGCTGAAGACGCTTTCCAGTATAGTGACATGCAGAACAAACTGTCCTTTTAGTATGGTTTACATAGAAGTTAATCAGTTGTCTTTCACATATTCATATATATTTCATTTATTTATTCTATAAATATTTTTCATCACAATTGTGTTTGTGGGGAGGGGGGGGCTTGGGGGGGGGGGGCTAGTCCTTCACCTAGCCCCTGCCCCCCTGGAGCCGTCCCTGGGCCATAGGAGTTCTTAAAAGCGTTTGATCTGCACTACTAGGGGTACCAGTTTTATGGTCCTCCGCCCTGAAACTAATACTCAGGGTGGGGACATGGGTGGGGTCTGTGACTGAGATAATCCTATGGGCCTGTCTGATGATAGTTGGATCACAGACGGCCTGGAGTGTGGGATGCTGCCTGACTGGCTACCATGAATTTCATGTTTCTTTGTGTTAGCGGGGTAATCAGGGCTTTCAAACTGAGGTTGCCAAAGAATGAGATGCCATACCACAGGATGCTTTCAACTACACTGCATGCAATGGAATGGGAGGTCTGAGGGTCCTTTGCATACATGTTTTTAAAGGATACATTTCTCATTGTGCTATTATGGTGTTGTTAATGTGAGACCGGTCAAATGTAGGTCAAATGTGAAAATGATAGTGATACCATATTGACTGGTAAGGGAAATACTTTCAGCCACTCTTTACACCTGTAAATTGTGACAAAAAACTTCAGATACTACTTTTTGTTTCTTTTTTTAAACAAACCAAATCCTAGATATCATCTCTCTCACACACACACACACACACACACACACACGCACGCACGCACGCACGCACGCACGCACGCATGCACACACACGCACACGCACACACACACACACACACACACACACACACACACACACACACACACACACACACACACACACACTGTACTTACTTACGCATCATTTATTGTGACACTGTGTGACTGTGTCTGTGGGTGATACTTGTCATTGTATTTTATTGTTTGGGTTGTGATGATGCATTATTATAAGGTGTTAGACTTCTGTTTGTAAAACTACAGAAAAACTACAGAAAAACTAGAGAGAAAAACTAGAGAGTTCCCCCGGTGCCAAGAACCATTAACGGAGAGGTGGTTGAGCTTGTGGATAACTACAAATTCCTCGGTGTGCACCTGAACAGTTCACTGGATTGGTCGGACAACGCGCAGGCGATTCACAGCAAGGGGAAAAGCAGGCTGTTCCTCCTGAGAAGACTGAGATCGTTTGGTGTGTGCAATAGGATGCTACAGATGTTCAACCAAGTGTCCTCTTTTTTGGAATAACCTGCTGGGGTGGCAACAACAGAGCAGGTGACACGTTTAACCTAAACAGACTGGTGAGGAAAGCAGGCTCTGTCGTCGGGTCCTCTTTGCAGGGGGTGGAGGAAGTAACCAGGGTGCGAACGGCTAGGAAGCTGGATTCCATCTCGGAGAACTCCTCCCACCCCCTCCATCTGGAGATCATCAGTTACTGGAGTAAGAGAGGAAACGACCGTTTTACCTACCCAGGACGGAGATGCGAGAGACTAGGAAACTAGGAAAGTATTTTGTACCGGCGAGACACATAACGGACAATTGACAAGGACTTCCTTCCTAATCTAGTATGACGGAACTTAAGCTGTATTGTCTCGACCTCTAAGGACCTTCCAGGGAGGGTGCTCATGTGCGTCTGGCCGTGACACGCTTCCTAGTTTCTTCTTCTTTGAGCTGTTTTTGTTTTTTTCGCACTGATTTTTGATATTGCACTATTAGGTTGTGTTAGTAGTTTCTGAGTATTTTGCTTTGTTTAACAATGACAGTGAGATACTTGTTGCACTAACTAAGCATTGACTGCTATGGTTTCTTTGGACTCTGGATCTCCGTGGACACTGTACTATTTTGATAGTTGTGCCCTAAGACACTTTATGTATGTATATATATATTTATATATTATTCGGCCCCCCTCTCTTGATGCACCTTCTCTTTACTGTGTTACAGTACTGTTCTTGTTTCTTCCTACCTTTTTCTTACTTCTCTGTAACTTTGTATATAACTGTTTGATTGATTGATTGAAGACTTTATTAGAAGTTTGCATAGGAAAAGGTACAGTTTCATGATGGTACAGTTCACTGGTACAAGGTCTACTAAAAGGAGATCCATGAAAAGACTAAGCTTATTTCCACTGGAAACCATTGAAGTATCTCATATAACATTGAATGACAGACAAATAGAACACAGTACTATGCAGTAGATATGTAAAGAAAAACAAAAAAGAAAACAGTAAGTCAAAACAAACAGTATAGGCCTATACAAAGAAGGGGCAGGGGAGGGTAGGGTTGGGCTAGGCTGTATACTGCTGTGCTACCATTGGGCAACTGAGTTTCCCCCTTGGAATAATAAAGGTGTCTATCTATCTATCTAACCGCCCTTTGTGGACATTAAAGATCATTTCGGGCTCAATAGGTAAACTTAACCTTGCAGTTCTGAGCCTGAAATGAAGACCGCTTATGCCCCCTATGGATCGAGAATGGAAATGATTTTAGGCTTTGAGCTTGCACAATAGTAGCCTCGGAAACCCAGACTTTTATTTAACCAGCCCACTCGCCCTAATGACTGGTATTCTGCACAATTCTCTCTTAATTAAATTGTTCATTTTGTGCGAAGTATTGGCAGCTAATTCAACACAAATGTGACATTTGTGTCAAGAAGTCGAATTCACTGAAATGTGTCTGAATACACATTTGAAATGTGTATTCAGGCCACTCCGGCATCATCACACAACAGATTTCTTACATAAATTACAGTGGGCTGTCTTTTCTTTTCTGCTTTTGTAATTGATGTTATCCTATGCAAAGTAGACCTACTGTGTTCTATCCGTCTGTCTTTCAATGTTGGCCTATGTCGACATAGGCTCATAAAGTGGTTCCTGTGTAAATAAGCCGTAAAGCTTACTATGATCTCCTTTTAGTTGACCTTGTAGTGCCAGTGATTTGTACTGTCATGAAACTGTACGTTTTCCTATTGCAAACTGCCAATAAACTCTTCAATCAATCAATGTCTTCGAGATGGCTGTTCGCAAAGTTTGCTGGACTTGTTGAGGTCATGACATCACATAACCCCTTTATAAAGCACAGTGATAGTGCTACAGAACAGCAACATTCTGTGAGGACAAAAGTGCTCGCAAGAGAAGGATGCACAGAAGAAAAAGAAAATAAAGAACAGAAAATACAGAAATAAAAGTGGGATGAGAGAAATAATAATAATAAAATAAATAAAGGGAAGTAATGGGAAATGAAGAAGAAAAAAAGAAGATAACGAAAAGAGGAAAGAAATAGATAAACAGGGGGATGCGAAACGTGCTCTCTGTGTCCTCATTCCTCACTGTCCTGACTCAAACCCTCACAAGATTGCATCAGAGAAGAAGCGTGAGTCAAGGAAGTTGAGCAGCCGATCTACAAGCTCACAAGGCGTCGCAGTGGGACGCGCTGTGAGCTTATAGATCTGCTGCCATTTCCGCGTGCGCCTGCCGAGCAGTCGTTACACAAGCATGAAGCAAAGCGCTCACACACACACAGCCACCACCAGCAGACAGGAGTGACGTGGTGCAGGACGCCCCTGGATGAACGCCAATGGCTTCCGTCCCCTCCTCGCACGAACGATCTGATTGGTCTGGACGGGCCACGATAATCACACGTCTCTGTTAAATGACACTTTACTCTCCTATCAAGTTCATTCAACGGTAAAAACATACACATCCTGACCAGCCTGTGCCTGCCTGCACTCTCAGGGATCTGGGCCGGATTACACACTACAACACACGAACATGGCTTCCTCGACACATAAACAACAGAGCGAGCAGGTCGACGTGTTCGCCGGCTTCAGCGCGGCTTTCAAGTCATTCGCTACGGAGGCGATCCACGTTGGCCAAGAACCAGAGCAGTGGAAATCCATGGCAGTGGTGCCGCCGATCTCCCTTTCTACCACGTTCAAACAGTATGGACCGGGAAAACATGCTGTAAGTATCACGATGGAGCCATCCTCTCATCCTGGCTTGTTCCAGGGGGATGATGATGTGACATAGACCTGCTATAGCCTATCACTGTGGCCTTTATCTCTCATCGATATAACGGCATGATGATGAGCATGGGGACGAGAGGAAACCGGCTGGCGACTGTCAGACTTTACACCGGTATTAGTGACCTACCGAATTCTGTGACCGCAGCATTAATGCGTTTTGTTGTGATTTGGGGGATTCCATCGCTCACACACGTGGTGGAGGATGCCATTGCTAAGTGAAAGGATAAGGATCCCACGATGGGATTCCCATCAACACGTTTCAATAATATTAGACCCTAAAGTCTTCAATCAATCTGGTATAAGAGGAAAACCGCTAGAGTTGTACATGTGCATTGTATCATATTAATTTAATGATATATGTTTATGCTGATTAACTTTTCAACATTCCTTAATTGATTGTATACTTTATTTGTCAGAAATGTAAACACGAGGTACAGTAAAGAATGTCCTGGAGAGTGGGTACATGTTCTCATTGTGGACCTATCTCTCTAAGTAGAGTCGACTTGTGTTAAAAAACAAAAGTACATAAATGCCTTGCCAAAAGGCTACATTTCCAGAAGAACCATATGACCTGAAATCAAACACCAATACATCAATATCTTCTATATTTCATTCAAATGACTTGCCAAGTTGCCATCCTCTCTAGAGTTGACACAAGCGTAGGTTGGGTTTGCCAAACAGCGACCCTCTGTCTGAAGTCACATATTTCGATAGGCCACCAATTCAGTTCTAACAGGCACGTGCCGGTGAATCCCCGTTATGTGAAGCTTGCACCCTGTTGTAAAAAGCCTACCTACCGGCTATGCTATAGAGACACCGGAGAGCAGTATTTCACTGTGTGACAGAACAAACTAATGAAGCATGACATTGTTTCAATCCTCTAATTGGCGTCTGCGTTTGTAAACAAGATAACCAAGATCAAGTAGAGACTTTTGACTAAGTCCCTTCCCCCTGCTGGCCATATGGTCTGCTCCTAAAGTGGGTTTATGTAATCACGTATAGTAATGCCATCCTAACATACAATTTCTGTGTATTTTCTTTAGGGATTTGAATACAGTCGGAGTGGAAATCCTACAAGAAATTGTCTTGAGACAGCTGTGGCAGCCCTGGATGGAGCCAAACACTGTAGGTATAAAATAAAATATAGACATACAGGCTCTAAAGACGTCTCTTTTTAAGACACTAATAGTGAATAAATGGTATCGGCTATTCACTAAATTCCAGCTCAGCACTAGGGCTGTAGGCCTACGACATGGACAAAATCAAATATCACAATATGTTTGACCGGATGCCTCAATATCGATATTGTGTGGATGATTATTGGTGCTTTCACAAAATATTTACACAGAGATTTTTTTACAAGTAGGCTAATGTCTATAACACAGATATAACACTATTACAATATCCAAAATCCCAGGCGAATATCTAGTCTCATATCACAACATCGACATAATATCAATATATTTCCCAGCACTACATTACAGTATGTTACACTTTTAATCATGCTATATTATTTATTTTACCACTTCATGTAAATTTTCTTTGAACGTTGAAAGAACTTAACTGGCCAAGAATGTACCAATAAAAGTTTAATTCTGAAGTGGGATTATCTGTATTGGGTACTCTTATCTCATCATATAGCATTTTAAGTGTGGCAAATGTTGCTGAATTATGACAGATGAGGTTCAGTCTGAAGTGCGCTGATGCTGCTGAGGTTTGATCAAACGAAGAAACCCAGATCATAATAGCAAGCTTCCAAATATATAGAATGCAAAAAAAGAAAGAAAAAAAAAAAGCACAGGAAGTAATTTATTCAGTCTTCCAAGAAGTCAAACAATGAAAAGAATTTATGGTCATAGAGCTTGTCATAAACTGTGAATTTCCTGCAGGCCTTGCTCTTGCCTCTGGGCTGGCGGCTACAACGACCATCACTCACTTGCTAAAGTCTGGAGATGGCATTGTGTGCATGGACGACGTGTATGGAGGTAAGAAATATCCCTCTGTGGCTTGCAACTGTGTGCGTAACAACATACAAGATAATATAACTTCATTATAAAGACTATGAAGCAGCGTTGATTCTCACTGTGTTGGTGACAACAAAACCACAACATTTGGGGATTCAATCCAGCTCATGACCTGTGCCTAATCCCAAACTCTCTCCACTATACTGGCTAATAGAGAAGCTATCCCTTCAAAGTATTCTTTTATAACCTTTATGGTGTGACGTGCTGAATTGGAAACCACTTATCTCTCTAGGCACCAATCGTTACTTCCAAAAGATTGCAGCACCACTTGGCCTGGACATAGGTTTTGCCGATTGCACAAAACCCGAAAAGCTCAAGGCTGCTCTCAAACCCAACACTAAGGTTAGTTGAATAACACGGCACATTGCATTTTTGGGTCTGTCTGTAGCTCTTGTTTGTTACTAGGGCTGTCACAATTATTACATAATCGTCTAATCGCAATTATTTGAAATAATCGCAATAGCAGTGGAAATAGCATATCTACAAGCTCACAACGTGTCACATCACTTTATAAGTGTAAAGTTGTCAATATGTCCTTCATTTCTATGTAAGTCGCTTTGGATTAAAAGAGTCTGGTAAATGCCTAAACTGTAAACTGTATATTTAGGTTATGTGTCATATCTGCCATGTGCAACTTCGAAGCCTACAAGCCAAACAGAAATGTCATTGTCAACAACAAAAACACAATTAAATCGTTAATCGCAATTATTTGAGTGACAATTAATCGTCATGTAAAATGTCATAATCGTGACAGCCCTATTTGTTACCAATACCTGAGAATAGCAAACTCAGTGTCTTGTTCTTTTGTTTTTGTTTTTAATAATTTATTTCTGGTATTTGTTACACTTTATTTAACATAGGTTAGTGTACTGTAGAAAGACTGAAAACCAGGGCAGAGTGGAGAGACATCCGAGAGAAGAAGGTAGATTAGATTTGAAACCATCCTCACTCACTAGACTAACATATGGTCTGTGCACCAACTGGCTGAGCCACCAGGCACACCCCCAGTGTCTTGTTTTTAATCACTCTTTTAAAACCCACTTTTATAGACTTGCTTTCACCTCCTGATTTGTTTGGTTTTAGTTTTACAACTGTTTTATAGTATAATAAACACTTTATCCAAGGCGGTTTACATTGTACATTACATTCACTCACACATGTCTTGCTCAAGGACACTTTGACACAAAGCCAGGAGGGCCTAGGATCAAACCAGAAACATTTTTGTTCCAAGTTTTATATCCTGAGTAACTGTTGCACACCGTTACAAACTACAGTATTATAGTTTTGTTCATTTTACGGTCTGCTTTGAAAAAACTTGCTTATAGAAATAAATATGTCAAATAGCTACAAAAAGCTAAAAAGAAATTAATAATAATCCCAATTCAAACATTTATCTCCCCCTTCCAATTAAGTAATGATCCTTACTTTTGTTGAGTTATTTGAGCATGAGTGACCATGTCATTCTTAATCAGCACGTGTGTGGTTCTTTTGTTTTGCTTGTTAATTGCACCTTTGGCCTTTAAATACGGTCTCAATAGGCTCCCTATTGTTAGTTGGCACAATAGAGGAAACGCGACCGGATTTGACTTGTTTAAACTGAACCTACTTTGGCTACAATTTGACTGCTTGGTTTTGAGCCTAAACCAGGATTATGCAACCCCAGCCTCAGCACTGAAACAGGAGCCAGGTGTGTAAACCTTTGCTTTCTATTAAAATATCACAGTTTTTGTGTGTTTCCTTTTTTCATAGCTGGTGTGGATTGAGACCCCCACTAATCCCACCATGAAAGTAGTTGACATCAAGACCTGTGCTGAATTGGTTCACGAACACAATAAGGACATTGTGGTAGTAGTAGACAACACATTCATGTCTGCATACTTCCAGGTAAGGATGTGCGACGTGTGTGTGTGTGTGTGTGTGTGTGTGTGTGTGTGTGTGTGTGTGTGTGTGTGTGTGTGTGTGTGTGTGTGTGTGCGCTCGCGCACACACACGCGTGCATGTGTACACACATCAGAGGAGTGCATGCTCTCTTGACTCTGAAACAGCAATATAAATGTTTACTGTGCCTATAGATTCTCATTCATGTGGAAACAAGTCATTGATTAACCCAAATCCCCTCTTGTTTCTGTCTCTCTAGCGCCCACTGGCTTTGGGAGCTGATGTCTGCATGTATTCAGCCACCAAGTACATGAATGGTAGGTCAATACACATACAGTCCAATACACATTACGGACATACTGGATCATCCACATCAAGCCTGGTTTAGGGTGATATAACTTCCTGTTACATGTTGCAACAGCTGTTTTCAGTTGAAAATTGAAGCATGTCTTATGGTGCTTTTTTTCACCGGCAGGTCACAGTGATGTGGTGATGGGCCTGGTCTCGGTTATACGGGAGGATCTATATGAGCGACTGAAATTTCTACAGAATGGTGAGTAACTGGTACTGTACACCCGGAAGTCTGAGTCACCCACATTGCACAGTACGTTTTAGACATCCACACCCTTGTCAGACACTCTGAACAGGATTAAACAAACATCTCACATTTAATAACAGGGAGGTTACAATGTTATGCGTTGCTATTCAGCTGTGATTAAAATGTAGTTATGCGTATAACGTTGAAAGTATATCATAACATTTAAAGTAATCTTGTAAAAAACAACGTTGCCTCATCCAGGGCTTGACATTCACTTGTCCAGGCACAAAAGTCACCGGATATAAATTTGCCATTTCACAGTCATTTCTGTTTTATTTTTATTTTTATTTGACAAATAAATAAGACCCCCCATTTGGCCCCCTCCACTCCACAGTCCATAGTCTGCATACAGCACAAAGCTGCTAGGAGCTTACAAAAAGGTGAAACCAAGAGCCAAGTACATTTTTAATGAACTTGTCCATAAGGATTTATTAGTTGTCCCAAACAACAGGACAAGCCTTATTAATATCATGCCCTGCCTCATCTTTGTATGTAAACGTGACTAGTCCCAAAGGATGAGAAATTCTTTTTAAAATCTCTGGAGAGACGGCCAGTAATTGTGAGGTAACTGTTAATGGTATCCTGTTGTATCAGTCCAGCCTTCCCCAAACAGTAAACTCTGACCTACTGTTCATTCGCTTGTCAAACATCAACAACATGCTCTCAGGTGCCAAGGTCCTGTACGTACCTACATGCACAGAGCTAGTGCAAGGAAATGTTGCGCCCTGGGCAGAAACGCCCCCCATAGTTACTTTGTTTACTTTCTTTTTCCACAATGCCACTGTAGGTGCCAAATATTTGGGTATTGCTTATTGTAATTGCTGTTTACTGTGTAGGTATTGCTGTTTTGGTATCTACTGGCACAGGTGGCTGGGAATTTATCTTTCTTTGTCAGGTGTTTGACCTGGAAGGTCAAAATACTTTTTACCGCTGTGACACCAATATTTGTTTGTCACGCTGTGTTGGATGTATCCAAAAATCATCAAAATGGACATAAATCATTATTGTTTCATGGTGGATATAATAAAGGATAACAGCCTGCAGACTATCAAAGAAAAAAAATTAAAGGGTGCTCTTAATTGAGAGTCCAGGTGAATTGATTGATTGATTGATTGATTGATTCAATATTTTATTAGACAGAAATGCAAAACAACACAAGTACAGTCAAAACACTTTGTCTAAAAGGATTGCACCAAAAAAGTCCTTGTGGTGTTGTTTCCAATGGGACTAGGTATTCAATTCATCAACATATAAAGTAGCACCAAAAAACATTCAACATCATCACAAGAATCCTGAATGAGCACACTTTCAAAGAGCTAAGGATATAGTTCAAATGTATGTATTCTCTCTAGGGCATAATATAACAAAATGTAATTCTTAAAAAAGCTGTAAAAGGATGCTGACCGGTTTTGACTTGCATGGTTTCAATTACATCAGCAAAACACAATGATACAAAATACACTAATACACTAACGACATTGTGACACATTCGACACAGTATGCCAGTTGTCAAAGGTCAACACAGCCTTTCTACAGAAAGGTTTGAACAAGTTTTGTTTTGAACAATACACACAGCAAAAGGTAATGATAACTTCAGCATCAGCCAGGTTACTCCTGGGTTAAAACACCAATAGACTGAGCCCCCATGCAGCGCCATATTAGTTATTTTTACAAAAATGAAAAGTTTTTGCTTATGCTTATGTTTTGTGGTGTATTTAAGCGGGCATATTGAGAAAAGAACATAGCTTTCTTGTGATCTCAAGAACACTATCTCATGATCTAGAAAAAAGTTATTGCATGATCTCGAGAAAACGGTCCGTTTTCTCAAAATAGTGACAAATAACTAGAGATAACGAGAAAGCAAAAGAAATTAAGTTGTTATCATAAGAAAAGTGTGTGGTCTTTTAGGATTTCTGTGCCGGTGGGTTCAATTCCCAAAAGCAGTGCATCTGGCTTGGCTGGGTGCTCCAATGAAAGCAATTTGGCTGTGGACAACCTGCCTGCTTGTCAGGCCATTTGTTCAGCGGGCGGGGAACTGGGGGAAATGGCCTGTTCCTCTGCATGCATTACACACACTGAAACTACTACTGTCAGGTGAAAAGAAGCAGCTGGGAAGCCAGAAGACACATGGTTGTCTACACACCAGGCAAATGGCGGGGGTTAGTAATGACCAGAACCACAGTACAAAGGGGAACTGGCAATAACAACCTGTCTTTCTCAAGGCCAATAAATGTCACAAATGTTTAAGAGAAACAACATAGATACAATGTACGGCAGGTTGTGTGCAGGTTAGGGGTGCATAATCAATCCCTATTTTGGTATGTCATTATAGGCAGGTTTCTGAAGGTAAGCTTATAAAGCGCCTTGCAAAACAATTGTTACAAGTTGCTGTACAATAAATAAAATGAAACAAGACTATCACATTGAAAAAGATTAACAATAAAAGAAAAAAAGCCCTCCTTTGAGACACAGACAGGCTAGACAAAAAATGGTACCCATTATATAACGTAAACACAGACGCACAGGGACGCAACGAGGGCATCGAATGCAGTACTTGCACGCTCTGCTGGCGCAAGTGACTAGAAAGATGAAATTCTGGGAAATTGCAAGTGTGGTTGCCTATTTATAGTCTGGATATGCAAAATGTCATGTGAAGCATCGCCTGGAATGTATGGAGTAACATTTAGCCAATGAGGAAGCAGCAATAATTGCTTTTGATGTGTGGGCATATGTCACGGATTTTATGGATTAACATTTAGCCAATGAGGAAGCAGCAAAAATTGCTTTTAGCCAGTGAATAAAGGTGACGTGACGAGAATGCTGGTTCCTTATTGGCTAAATGTTACTCCGTAAACTCTGACCGAGAACAATTTACTGCCCTTCAGGCAACCACACTAATAAATATATATATAAGTTTGTTCTGAAAACTTAGGTCAGGATTTAGAAGGCGTATTTAGAAATGTCCTCAGGTAAAAAACGCAATTCACGGTCAATCTAAAAATTAATTTATGCACTTCTCGGTCAATCTAAAAATGTATTGGCGCATTTCTCGGTTAATCTAAAAAGTAATTGACAGATTGGCTATAATGGATAGTTGTAGCCCTATACAGCGTGGTGGTGTAAGACCTCATTCTGTGTCCTCTGCATTCCACAGCCCTGGGAGCAGTGCCGTCTCCGTTTGACTGCTACCTGGTTAACCGAGGGCTAAAGACGCTCCACCTTAGGATGGAGCAACACTTCAAGAACGCCATGGCCGCCGCCAAGTATCTGGAAGCGGACCCCCGGGTGGAGCGTGTCATCTTCCCAGGTGACTTAGCGGTATTTGTTTTGCGTCATGACATAATAAACAAAAGCAGCAGAACTAGTTTACACGTTGCATTTCACATCACAATGGCCCATGTCTCCATTTAGTAAGGGAAAGTTAGCCTCTAGCTACATCAATCTGGGAACTAAATCTAAATGACTAGCTTTCTTCACAAATGTGTTCTACTAGGTGTCAACTATCACCTCTGAACTTTGTCAAACCCAACTCCCTTGACATACTTTGTGGGAGCCAATCAAAGTTGGGGGTATCGGGATACCCAGGGCCTGGGATTAAAGGGGGAAAAATAGAAAATGGCCAATATGAACGTATGAAGTGTGTAATTAGGGTATTGTTGGGCTGATGAATCCATTCCAACCATTAGTTATAAGTAAAAATGACTCCTTGGCCATAAAAAAGGCCTAATTGGCTAAGGCTTAGCCAATCCTGTCATTCGAGTTCACCTGTGTCCTGTTAGTCCCTATGTTTTAAACCCTGTGTTTGAATGTTCCTTGTCAGATTGTATCATGTTATCCTGTGTGTCATGTGTGATTACCCCCCTGATTTTTAATAGTTTTCATGAATTCAAACACTACTCCAACCTTTTTTTTATTGCCAATATTATATGTCTCATGGCCTATTTTATGGCCAAGGAGTCATTTTAACTGAAAAATAATGGTTGGAATGGATTCAGCAGCCCAAAAATACCCAAATTACACACCTCATACGCTCATATTGGCCATTTTTTATTTTTTCCCCTTTAATCCCAGGCCCTCGGGATACCCAATAACTTTGATTGGCTCCCACAAAGTATGTCAAGGGAGTTGGGTTTGACAAAGTTCAGAGGTGATAGTTGACACCTAGTAGAACACATTTGTGAAGAAAGCTAGTCATTTAGATTTAGTTCCCAGATTGATGCAGCTAGAGGCTAACTTTCCCTTACTAATTTACCTCATCTGGATGTTCCTAGCCAGCAGTTATGGGATTTTCAACTTGTCTGACCTGTTCTTCTCTCTGCCACCTCACCCTCTCTTTGTGCAGGGTTGCCTTCACACCCTCAGCATGAGCTGATGAAGCGACAGTGCACAGGCTGCCCTGGAATGATCACATTTTACATCAAGGGAAAACTGGAGCACGCCACTCTCTTCCTCAACAACCTCAAGGTGAATAATACAGTGAGAGTGGTAAATCCTTCTGGAGGTTATTTAACTGAAAGGTTTAGGGCTAGCAGAGTGGCCTAGCAAACCATTCCATGTAAGAAAGGTTACAGGTTCGATTCCCAGTGATGGCCGACATGTGCGCCAATAGCTGTTTCCTGTTAGACACTGGGATACAGCTGAGCTTGTCGGTACAGCTGTAGTTTGAGCCAATCCTCTTCGAAACTCATACAGTTGCCTGCATAGTACTGATGACAGGTTTAAATTGAATGCTTTGCTTAATTCTACTTCCTGACATTTTATTACCAGCATGATAGGAAGAAAGTAAAATGAGTTGAATGTTTTTCCAAGCCTCACCCAGTCCTACTGTACCTCTGTTCTCCAAGTGTTAAGCACTTAAACCCTATATGCTTTGTCATACGACACCTAAGCTGGTGAGCTTTCTGAAAGATTCTCACCTACAGTGACACGCCCCAAAATAGGGACACCAGGTTGAAAGTGGTTAACCAAATTGAGGAACTCCAAATTGTGGAACATAATCCAGTGTTTTTTTCTTTTTGATTTGTATTTTATTGGATCTTTTCTTGATTAAAAACAGTACACCAGCCCATGAGCTGACACATGACAGACAACTTAGTTGGCAGGCGATTATTGACAATGGTGCAGTCAGAGCAGTAAGCCAATAAGACAACAAAACAAAACAAAACAAAACAAGGACAAAGCGACAAAACAATACAATACCAAACAAAACTAGAAAAACTGTTCCTTCGAAACAGTGTGGGCTCGCTTCCAACCCAAAACAATAATAGTAAAAGTGTCAAGTTCCCAGGCAATGCTCTCTTTAATTTTACTGACGTAAAATGGTAATGCAAATACAATGTAGACAAGCAGTGTTATTACATGAACTTAAAGGACCAGGTCACCTTTGGGACAACCAGATCTTATTTTATTGTTGTGTGGGGACACGATCAACACAATGTTGAGTTATTCTTTGTGTTCAATCTGTGTTTTTAGATATTTTAGTATTTCAGTATGCTACAACTGGTCATATGATGCATTTTGCATCATATGATGCATGAGATGATGCAATATCATGCTACAAAGCATCATATGACCAGTTGTAGCATGCTGAAATACTAAAATATCTAAAAACACAGATTGAACACAAGAAATTACAGGATTGTGTTGATCGTGTCCCACACAACAATAAAATAAGATCTGGTTGTCCCAGAGGTGACCTGGTCCTTTAACGGTATGGACAATTAAATCAAAATAAAATTAAAATATAATGTGGACGGGTAACCAACAACAAAAGTTCGAGACCAGTAGAGTGTGTGTGTGTGTGTGTGTGTGTGTGTGTGTGTGTGTGTGTGTGTGTGTGTGTGTGTGTGTGTGTGTGTGTGTGTGTGTGTGTGTGTGTGTGTGTGTGTGTGTGTGTGTGTGTGTGTGTCCTAGGGGTCCCTGAACTACACTTTGCAAACCAGCAAACCACATCAAAGTAATAGTACGCAGATGGTCCTAATATTGACAAGCTTTTTAAAAACAGCAGATCTACAAGATCACAACATGTCGCAATGTCACATTATAGATCAGCTTCTTACAATTAGACAAAGTATTAAGTGATTCATCTACCGTATGTTTTGTATTAATAATAAAATCTGCAAAGTAACAACTAAAGCTGCCAAATGCAATTGCAGTGGAGTATAAGTAACAAAAGTGTAAAGTAAAAGTTGGTATACAGTACGGGACATGCTGATCCAAATGCATATGGGATATACTAGGATTCAAATGCAGACAGGCTGAAATTCATGGCTTTTAAAGTGTTTGGGGTGTGGTTTTGCCAGGTGGGTCCACTTCGGTTGATCGTCTGATTTGGAAACGCATTGGTTGTGATATCTCCCTGACAACCACACAGAGTGTCCCTGCGGGTTCTAGGATATATACTGTAAATCCCATCGCCCGGGAACCTTATTCTTTTTAAGTTAAATTTCTAAAACACTACAAAACATGTGTCAAAGACAAATACAAGCAAACGTCTCCACAGTAACACAGTAACAGTTGTTTGTGTGTCAGTGTGTGTGTATGCGTGTGTGTGTGCGTGTGTGCGTGCGTGCGTGCGTGTTAATAATAATTATTATTATTAATAATAAAATCTGCAAAATAAAAAGTAACTGAAGCTGTCAAATGCTGTATTTATAGTAGAGTATAAGTAACAAAAATGGAAATTAGAGTAAAAGTACCTAAAAATTGTACTGTAGGTACAAGTACTTGTTTGTATATACTTGAGTAAATGTACTTGGTTACTTTGCAGCACCACTAGCCTTACATTAAGACGTCTCTGCCGAGACTTTCGCATTGTCACTGCAGGGCCGACTTATGTAAGGCTACATCACCACAGAACAGCCAATGACAGCCAAGCCTTTAATCACAGCTGTGTCAATCAGTAGAGTGGAGAGGGACATTTATTTATAGTTTTAACTATAACTATAGTTTTATACATCACACAGCTTAGACATTTGGATCAAATCAGAAAGCAGACCTGTGTGAACACATTGATATAAATAGCATATCTGAAGTGTGAATATTGCAGCCACAGCGACTTAATATAAACATGGGTCCCTTTCCCCTGTCTCACTCTCTCCCCACTCAGTAAACCCATTGGAAATGCATTGGATGCTTAAAGTTAAACATTTTTATTTTTTTATAATTAAACTACAAAACATTTCAAAACCAAAAGTACAAGCACACGTGTCCTCAGTAAGCTGAACACATAAAAATTTGAATGGTGTTTAAAGGTGTAAGCGTTTAGGAGATGAATCGCGCCAAAGTTTTGAGGAGATACTGACTGACTATAAATAATGAAGATAACATACGTGTGCTCGCCTTCCAGGCGAGCCCACAACTAACGCTAGACAACACTGGGGGGGTGGGGGGGGGAGGCTATGCAGTTCATATATTTGACACATTTGAGCAAGCAGGATACTGTGTTGCTCAAATACATAATCCAGATACATAATCCAGTGTTAATTTTTCTTGACGTTGTAATACACATTTTATTGTGATTGCTGCTATTCAAAACATAAAGTTAGGCAGTTATTCATAAGCTGACACCATCAGCTGACTATGAGCTGTAGTCTGTGCTTTGTGACCAACATGAGACCTCACCCAACGCAGAATTTTACAGAATTTTCTTTTATAGCTGGTGTGAAAAATGTGACAATAAACTGAAGCGGAAGTTCTGAAAGGACAACTTTGTTTTTTTTCAGGGTTCATATTTTAGATTGTTATTAGAGAAAAGAAAAGATGAGTGTTAAAATGTTTTCATTTACTGCTTTCTATAGTTTTAGCAATTTTAACGATTTTGATTTCAGTGGGTGGGGGCATGCGTACAAGTGGCTAAATATGTATTTTTTGACACAATTAGCCCATTCCCAAGATGCACCGCACTCCATCATGGGCAGATGTGACTTATGGGGTCTAGTAGTGTTACTGTAAATAGTAATAAAGAAATCGCTGGCTTATTGAAGACATATTTATCCACTTGTACGCATGCCCCCACCCACTGAAATGGCTAAACGATAAAAAACCAAAGTTGTCCTTTAAGGTTAAAAGAACATTCTTTTGACCGGTTGCAAGCTGGTTGGTTTATTCTTCTTAATGGCCGGAAGAAGTTTACAGAAATATTTAATATGTAAATGTAATCTAAATAGTCTGATCAAGGTACTGAACTCACCCCCGATCCAGTGGAGCTGATCAGTGGGCAACAATATTACCATAACACATTTGTTTTGGATTTGGAAGTCGCACATCTAAAATGCTATTGTAGCAGTGTGACACATTGTGAAATTATACATTGGCCTTTTTGGGTGCGTGACACAGCACACAACAAAGTATAAATGGAGGGATAGACTGTAGCTCTCCATGGATGCTCCAAGGTGAAGTTGTAATAGCAAGGCAATGCAGAAGCCAGTCAAAAGAAACAGAGGAACAAATGACCAGCCATCATCAAAGATGACAAATTCATTTGCTGCAGATGTTCCAGAGATAGGCCTATGCTTGTAGTGGGTTGCTCCCTTCCATCCGTCCATCTATAGCAGTTTTGTACACAGTACAGATGTTTTGTGCACTGCCAGTAGGCCTCTGTGCATCTTTTTTCACATGTTTTATACTTGTTTTATAATATTTCACTTTTATTTTATAATGGAAGACGTCAGATCTGTCTGAAACCTTGGATACCAAATATAGAGTCATACATTATAGCTGCTGTGCTATACAGTAGATCAGTGGTTCTCAACTTGTGGGATTAGGACCACCAGGGGGGTCCCGAAATTATTTTGGGGGGTCCCCAGATGATTAACTTAATGTGTAACATTGTTTTCTCACACAACAGTAAACAAACCAACATAAAGTTTAAGTGTAGCTATAGAGAGTATCTTCACATTTAAAATGTGACAATTTAAGGACTTTTTAATATCTCTAAAATGACACATTGGCCAAAATTTCAAATATTAGAGGCATAAATTGTGAAAATAGCCGGTCTACATGCTCACAACGCCTCGCAACGCCTCAATTCCTCAAGCCTCAACGCCTCAACTCTTAGTGCTCGTCAGGGTGGGGGGGTCCCCAGTTCAAATATGATTATTTTGGGGGTCGCGGCCTGAAAAGGTTGAGAACCACTGCAGTAGATGACTCTTGTCATAGACTGGAGCTGTCCGAGATTCACAAGGGAGCCACACTGTTATTAGACCCCGTCTTAAATCAATTATTACATTATTACATTTTAACTTTTTCTCAAAGCCTAAAATTGGTTTAGAAGTTACTGTAAAAGTGCAATGGGTCATACAATCAGAAAGTGCTGATGGAAGCATGAGTATATAGGAGTCAGTGGAAGTCCTTCTATTCGCCTCGAGCCAGGACATTTCTCACATTGTTATTTAAGTGATTTTTTGGACCTACTCTGTGATGGATGGCTGGCTCAGGCATTCTCTTTGACTGCTGCAGGTTATAAGAGTTTGATCTTGCGAGTCGGAAATAGTACCACTGCCATGTTCTACTCAAGCAGAACTGCTACTTCAGCTAACTATACCGTTTCAAGTTATTTTTTCAAGTTAGATATTTTAATATTGATGTAAAAGTATTTTGCAAAGAATATAAGTAGAAGTAATAATAAGTAATAATAAGATAAGAAGTAAATGTACTTTAAAATACACGAATACAATCATTATTCTGAGCTGTGTTCAGTGTTTTGCAATATCTTCCACCAATAATGTACTGGATATATATATATATATATATATATATATATATATATATATATATATATATATATATATATATATTTTTTTTTTTTTTTTTTTTTTTTTTTCATTCATCATTTGAAGGGTCATTATAAACAGTTGTGTAGGGTGACTTTTCAATCAGTCTTATCAGCAACGCTATATTATCAAGTTATGAGAGTGTGTTTTACTGTATTGTGTTTTTGGTAATATTTAAACTACTATTTTAAAGCTCTGCTTTGCAATCACATTTGTATTGTAGTCTGTGAACTTAAAGTATGTCCCTGTTTGTGTTTTGATTTCAGTTGTTTGCAGTCGCTGAGAGCCTTGGTGGTTATGAAAGTTTAGCAGAACATCCGTAAGTATATCTTCCCATTTAGATAGATACTAATTATGTCATCCAAAATAGATGCATGTTGGTTACTTGGTCACATATGTTATGTACATCATTTAGAGCAAGGGTCTTAAACAGGGGTTCCGGAACCCCTAGGGGGTCCTCAGAGTTACTACAGGGGGTCCTCCAAATTTTTGTGTGATAGAAACGTTTTTTTCTCCTTTTTTATTAACCACTTGAACCCTAGCGTCCCTATTCTGAGAACTGTAGCCAAAAATAGCAGATCTACAAGCTCACAACGCCTCACAGCGCGAGGCGTTGTGAGGTTGTAGATCGGCTATTTTCGGCAAAGAGGTTTGGTGTAGAGGGTAAAAAGAACAGACTTAAGTACAGAGTGAAAGGTCAAGTGGTTAAATATCTGAAAACAAATTGACATGAATCCAAAATACACTGGTGATTGTGCTGAAACTATATGGAATCTATGAAAAGGTTGTGGGGGTCCCTGCTTCCTTTCTCTCTCAACTAAGGGGTCCTTGGCCTGAAAACGTTGAAGACCCCTGATTTAGAGAGATGTGTCCTGTTAGCTTTAACACAGATGCAGAGTTATTTATTGTTATATAGATACTAGATAGTGTTGTTTCTAGACAGATGCTAAGTTTGTTGTGTACCTGGTATCCTAGTTACATTGTAGCACTTACTTGTTTTCATTGCACTCTTAGTTCCTGGACCATTTAGCCTGTTTGTTGTCGACTGCTGCTTCTCTGATCTAACACAGTGGTTCTCAACCTGTGAGTCGGGACCCCCATGGGTCTCCACATGATTTTGGGGGGGTCCCCAGATGACGGTGAAGTCATTAAGACTTTTAAGATTTTAGTACCCATTAAAATAAAAAATAAAAGGTCATTACTGCATCAAAAATAATCTGCAAACTATTCTATAAAACTGGTCAAACATTGGCCAAACTGTAAAGTGATATAAGAAAGAGGATCTTTCTTTTTTTTATATATATATATATATATGTGTGGAACCGAGTAAGTAATTACATTGAATGCCTCAACTCCTACATTCCAAGTGCTTATCAGGTGGGGGGTCCCTGTTCAAATATGATGAAGGTTGTTTGTAAGTCACTCTGGATGAGAGTTTATGCCTATTTTGTCATTGCATCTACAGTACATTTATTTATTGGATACATTCTTGAAAAGTGATACATACCAGTACTGTAGCACCTTTCTGGAACTGTGTTATACAAAATGTTATGCCTCAACTCTTAGTGCTCGTAGGTTGGGGGGGGGGGGGGGTCCCCAGTTAAAATACGATTATTTTAGGGGTTGTGGCTTGAAAAGGTTGATGGTGTAGCTGTACTGTGCCTCTGGACGAATACATCATTTAATGAGGAACACCACAAGGGGGCAGCAGAGATCAAGATAACTACTTCCACTCAGGATAAAGCAGTGGTGGAAAGTAACAGTTAATTTACTCAAGAACTAAAGTAACATAGTACATTTACTCAAGAACTAAAGTAACACAGTACATATACTCAATAACTAAAGTAACATTGTACATTTACTCAAGAACTGTACTTAAGAACAATATTTACTTTTACATTTTCGAAAATAGACGATCTATAAGCTCACAAGCTGATCTATAAGCTCACAAGCTTGTAGATTTAACATGTTTTATACATTTCTACATTGCAGTATTGCTACTTTTAGTAGTAGTAAAGCAAAGAAAAATGCATTATATATATATATATATATATATATATATATCTTTTATTATTATTATTTTTTTTTTACTTTTTTCACCACTGTGATCAAGTGTTTCAACAGCTGATCTTTATCAAGACCATTCATTCACATAATGGCCTTTAGAGGCAACCTAGTTCCTATATTTCCAGGAGTTCATTCTTTTTAATGCATTAAATTGGATAGTCTTGGGCAAAATTAGATGTGTCACATTGATTGCTTTGTATTGTTGTGCAACACTAATGTCCACGTGTCTCATCTCCTAGGGCTATTATGACCCATGCGTCGGTGCCAGAGAACGAGAGAGTTGTCCTGGGGATCAGTGATACGTTGATCCGTCTGTCTGTAGGCCTGGAGAATGAGGCGGATATCATAGAAGACTTGGAACAAGCTCTGGCTGCTGCTGTAAGTGCTTACACTGTAAAATCGAAACATATCCGATCTGCAAACTCGCAACGTTCCGCAAATGCGAGGCATTGAGAGCATGTAGGTCTGCTATTTTCGCTCCGCGACACTGCCATGATGTGTGTATACATTAAGCATAGGCCGTGGCAAGCCCAAAAATCTGAATCAGATCAATTCTAGGTTTACAGGTATAAAGAAGTGGGTGTCCTTCTTTTATTCTATTGTTTTTAAGAAGAGAAAAGGAAAAAACTGGTAGACCGGTACAGCAAGGAGAAAAATAAATCAAATGTTAAAGAGAAACATGTCTGGGATAGGCAAAGATGTGTGTGTATATAAACATGCGTGCGCGCACACACACACACACACACACACACACACACACACACACACACACACACACACACACACACACACACACACACACACACACACACACACACACACACACACACACACACACACAGGGACAAAAAAGGGACAGCAGTGTTAATGTGAGTAACTGTGAGTTGAGTTAACACCTGGGATTTAACTGTGTACCAGACTCAAACTATTTAATTATTTTCTCCCAGGTGCACTGTTTAATTTTTCAACCTCAGCTTTACAGCTCAAGCTGACTATGGAGCGGTTTAGTTCCATTCAGAGTGAATTTGTGCAGTGGTGAACATAAAGAGTGATGTAATTTGGCTGTGGCACGCGTCCGTCTTGCCAATTATTAATCAGAGCTTAAATACAGTGATGGTTGTGTGTATACCTTTTTGTGTGTATACTTTACCAGTCCAAGGTTAGTTCTTATCTCAAAGCTGTATGGGCGTGAGCCAACGACATTCTCCCGCCCATTTCGCTCAATCTGTCAAACATTTACTTTTGTCATCAGGTCCTCTGAGCTATTACAATAAGTGATCAAATAGATAGCATTAGCAAACAAGTTTGAAGATAAACTCCATTATTCCTGTTTCCAGTTGAGGGCAATGTTTGTTAAGAAGCATTTCCCTGAAAGCAGACCACCTTTTTGTTTTTGTTGATGGTTTTGTTTTTGTCTGCACCACTGCAGGCCCGGGCACATCTGTCACATCAATACAAATGGCAGACGGGTCAAGATGGGCAATTATCTCTGGACCATTTTGTGTGGAGTGAGCCTGGCCAGGAAGGCTTGCAGACAGGGATTGAGTTAGGCATTGGTTTCACGCTATGCAGTCCCAACAGGAAGGCTCTGGCATATCCAGGGGTGTCACAAGTGGGGGGAAAGTGGGACTGAGTTACTAGGGCCCAATGTGGAGGGGGGCCTTAATTATTTTATCCTTAAGCTATTGAAAAATAGCAGATATACAAGGGGGGGGGGGGGGGGTCACATGAAAAGGTTTGAGCACCACTGACACAGAAACAGTTTTTTTTTTTTTTTAAACATAGAAGGATTTGAAATATTCAAAGACTTTACAATTGTTCACGATTTTTCAAAAACAGCAGATCTACAAGCTCGCAGCACGCCGCACTGTGAGCTTGTATATGCTATTTTTCAATAGTCAAAGCACAAAATAATGCGTAATAATGTGTTCCCAGTCTAAATGGGTTAAACCCCCTCCCCCTATGAAGAACATTCATTGGGGGCCCGCAGTGAATCCTTGTACCCAGGGCCCAGAATTTGGTGCGACACCCCTGGACATATCCACCCATTACCTCCACCCTCCCTATGCCCCTCCACACTCTCCATGGCCCTGCACCCTAAACGTGGCCCTTCACCCTCTCTCCGTACCCTGTGTCCCAATCCATTATGCATCTTAATCACTTAATCTAATGGAATTCTGCACTGTCAAATTTGTAGATTGGTTATAAAATAATTCACGGCCGAGGGGACCATCCACTTATCGGGCACAAATACCAAAATGCAGAGTGGTAAGCAGAGAGCTTTGGTGTTAAGTTGTTAATAAAGTACTTTTTTTTCTTTACTTAATTTTTATTTGCAGTTTGTTACATGTATACATTCACAGGGTCAACATTATTACATCATTTTGACATTACACTTTTGTCCATTTCAAATATTCGTGGTGTTATTTCGTTTGGGTTTTATATTCAGTCCATTTCTCCCATTTCTCAAGGAACAGTTCTTCTCGTATCCTGAGTTGGTGTGTAAATCTCTCCATCACATATATTTCC
The DNA here is from genome assembly GCF_963921795.1 of Nannobrachium achirus. Taxonomy (NCBI): domain Eukaryota; kingdom Metazoa; phylum Chordata; class Actinopteri; order Myctophiformes; family Myctophidae; genus Nannobrachium; species Nannobrachium achirus. The sequence goes on from NC_137810.1 coordinate 35,944,088, forward strand.
TCCACAATGCACAGCCACTGCTCACAAGTTGCAGGGTCACCTTTATACCACAATGTTGTTATTGCTTTTTTTCTGGCTGCCAGCAGCACCGTGACCAGATACATGTCATCTCCATGTGTGTTTTCCTGCGTCAAGTTTCCCAGATACAGCACCACACTTGTCTTCGGTATTTCGTGTTTCAATATCTCCTTTATTACTGACCACACATCATCCCAATACTACCATGTATCCACATAATCGCCAGCATGGTTGTTTCTCTGCTGTGACTTTTCCTCTGATCTTTGGAGTTATGAAATATCTAATAGCGTTCTTCCAGCAAAATTCCCTCTACACGCTAGAGCTTGTGGCCGTGCACTGTGTCATACAAATATTATACCAGTCCTTCTCGGCAATTTGCACCCCAAGTCCTGCTTCCCATTTCTCTTTGAAATATAAGGTAGAGGTCTTCTTACTTGTCATCAGTCCCTGATAAAGGGCTGAGATTACTCTACATTTTTTATTATTGTAGGTCTGTACCATTATCCTAATTAGTGGGTTCATTGAAGCAGTTTTAATCTCTTTTACATAGTTGTCCCTTATCTGTAGATATCAGGAAAAACTCATGCTTAGCTTGTCCAGATTATATGTCGCCCGTAAATCATCAAAACTCTGCATCTGCCCATTCTCTATTAATGTACATATCGCTGTCATGCCCTTTTCGTTCCCATTGTTTGAATCCTTGGTCAATGACTCCTGGTTTGAAGTTTGGGTGTTAGTAAAGTACTTTAAAGTTGAACCTCTACATGACCCACCCTAACTACTTAGGAGCAGTGAGCAGCCACAAGTGCAGCAGAGCACCCATGGAACTGTAATAACAGTTCCATAGCCAATGGCATGGTTATGTACATAGTAGGCATGTTTTCTGGTACTGTAGTTCACAGAATGGCTGTGTTTAAAGTATGAGGAATGCCAGCAACACACTTGAGCCAACATACTCCCTGCAATGTCAGGGAAGCCCAGTTACCAGTGGGAGTTCCTCATTGACAGTTAGTCTTGCACAGTGGTTTTCAAAGTGGATTCCAGGGACTCTGAGGATCCTTTAGGCGGGTCTAAATTGACCCATACAAGTCTGTAACTCCGACATTGTACAAATGGAACCAAATGAACCCTAACGGGTTAATTTGGTTCCGTTTGTACCCCGTCAGAGTTAAGGGAAGACCTTGAAATTTGAACGTTTGAGAAACACTGGTCTAGCAAAAACATAATCCAGAATTTATTTTTGTCCTTTTGTTATAACCTTGGGAAGGCAGCTTCAGCTCTCGCCATGGCAATTACGATTTAAAATGTAGACATTTAGATTGGAGTAAACGGCATGAATGAAGCAGTCAAGTAAATGCTAATTAAGTGCCAAGAAGTAATTGAATCAAATAGGATAGCAGGTAGGCATCAAAGCCTAGCAGTGCAGCGCTCATCATCATGAGCCTTGGACACAGTAGTATTTAAATGCAGCAAACAGACATTGTGGACAGAGTTCAATTTAAATACTCATCTGTCTTTCTGGAAATGTTTTACACTGCCTTGTGGTTTCCCTGTTGTCTCTTTCAAAGCCGTATGTTTATTTTTTATAGCCCAGCCATTGAAAATGACTGTGAAACTTAACCGAGGTTTATATGTAGACTGTAGAATGAAAAGCCATGTTTTACTGTGCCCCTTGTTTAGTTTATTTTATTTTATTTGGTTTAATTGACAATGTACAACTTTAAAATACTTTCAATATTAGAAAATGTATGCATTGTACCAGACATAGCTAAAAGCTCATTTTGATCTGCAGACCCTGGGCAGTTGTTCAAAAACAAGACAAACATAAAAACGTTGATTAATTTGGTATAGTATGCTTGATTACTACTTGGACAAAGTCCAAACTATTTTACTTCTATGGGAACAGCACTTCTCTAGATAGAAGCACCATAATGTTGCTCAGTGTCAGTTAAGCATACTGTACCATTATGATTCACTTTCCCCCTAGAATGACTAGTTCAGTCTGAACACGTACGTACTCCTGTCTCAGTTCAAGTTCCTATCCGTTTCATTCAAGCTTCATTTGTACTTTAATTTAATTTATAGCTTGTAAATCAATTATTTACAATGTCATGTGACAATCCTTGGCTTCTCCAGTCCTGTCCAAGTGTCCTTGAGCAAGACATTGAATCCCAACTTCTCCCTGGGTGCTGTTCAATAGTTGCCCATTGCTCCTACAAGAGATGGGTTAAATGCACATGCCAATTACAGGTATTTGCAAATGTACTTGGCCACCTCCCTAACAACAACTAAATGGGACACATTTATTTCGAATTATTTATAAACACATTGTCACTGAATGGATGCTAGTATACTGATTTGTATTCATCAACCATTGCTCCTCTGGCAGTGAAAGACTGCCTTGGCCAGAAACCGCTGTTTTCTGGCCAGATGCAACAGTATACGATCTGCGGCTCCTCTCCTCAGGATGCACATAATGCTTCTGAAGCGCTTTGCTGGCCATCTGTGGCAAATGGGAATGAAATGGAGACAAATGTATTCGGTAATCATCTGTGGTCCTATGGTAAAAGGCTTCTCTGATGGTTCAAACGTTTAATTGGATCGGACGGCAGGTCAGATCAGCTGGATTCCATTAGATTTCCGGTCAGCTTTAGGGTTAGCTTTGGACTCTGAAACTCGGGATGAGGTTAATCATCCCAAATGACCTAAAGGTTGAGCTCTGCCTTAGGGTTTTACTTCTGAATTTATTGAGCTCCTTTTTCCGCTGTGGTAGAGCTCAGCTCCTTGCCAAGCTGCCTTTTTGGTCTGGAGTTGTGTCAAAAACGTTTGGCATTGGTCCTCCTGTGATGTGAGGCGGTGTGCTCAAACTTAGCCATGTTCAAGGACAACTCCGCCCTAAATCACTTCTAAGCTCACTTTCCTACTTATATTGATCCCAAAAGACTGTCCATGGGGTCTATTAGTCAGAACGCAGCAGCTGTCATAGCATAGAGTGGAGCCTATAAGCCTATCACATTTACACTATTTGTTGCGGTCAAAAGTGATTTTCTTTTTCATGAATGTGTTACTAGTTGTCATTACAAACACATCCATCCCTTGATTGTCCCACACAAGCCACCACAATCTCATAAATAATGTTTTGGGTTGAGCATTGGGCACAAATGCCGATCAAAGTGACTGTGCTGACCAATCACGGGGGATCTTTTCCGCGACTCAGGAAAACACATGAAAGCATAACATCTGTTTAGCAGAGTGTGATGGCTTGTGTGGGACAACGATGACATGGATGTGTTTGTAATGACAACTAGTACCACATTCATGAAAAATAAACTCTTTTGACCGCAAAAAATAGTGTAAAAGCAATAGGCTTATAGACTCCACTCTATGCTTTGAAAGCTGCTAGGTTCTGCTGGGGAAACTGGACAACAGGGGCATTTCTGCCTAATAGACCCCATGGACAGCCTTTTTGGATCAATATAAGTAGGAAAATGAGCCTAGAAGTGATTTAGGGCGGAGTTGTCCTTTAAAGGAAAACATGTTAGACAATAATGACTTTAAAATGTTTTCCCCTCAAAGTTTTATTTATTCAAGATTCAGGGCATACATGAAATAATGACGTACTTACATTTTGTGTAAGACACCCACATAAGGAAAAAGTAATAATACTTAGTCATTTAAATGCTATACTTGTAACTACAGGGCAAGAACAACATAACTTTCTAAAGATTTTAGATAGATACTAGGGCATTCAGTTCACGAATATCAAAGTCACTATTCTACGTTGTTCACCGAAGTCGAATATTCACTTATTTTTTAATTGTTTTAGTCAATGCCCCTTGAATTTGTTAATGCTCTATACCAGGGGTTCTCAAACCTTTTTAGGCTGTGACACCCAAAATAAATATATTTGAACTGAGGACCCCCACCCTGACAAGCACTCGGAATTGTAGGTATTACATTTAATGTGACACGGTTACGCAGATAAATGTTGTGAAAATAGCCGATCTACATGCTCACAACGCCTCGCAACGCGAGGCGTTGTGAGCATGTAGATCGGCTATTTTCACAATGTTTGCCTCTTGCTAATCTCTCGAGACAGCCTCAGAGAACGCTAAGCTACTGAGAGACAGACCGATAGGTGTCGCCCTTTCTTCTTTGACAATGGGTTCCCAGATTGGCCTCTTGCTTACTTAATATTTGACAGTTTGGCCAGTCCTGTCGAATATTCGACTATTCGAATACTTTGAGGTCGAATAATTCGAATACTAAAAATCACTATTCGTGAATGCCCTAATAGATACCGTTACGTACATAGCCTATTTTCGCTATTTGTCCTACGGTGAAGTATATAGGGTCGAAGTGGTCCAAAGTATGTGCCATCTTGTGCTGCTGTGTGAATATCAATTTGACCCCTTTCTTCCCTGTCGTTTCCTTTGAACAGCATCCAAAGGAGTAAGATGTCTTCAGGGCGTCTTGAGACCAGAGTTTGAACCGCTCAACAGCGCCAGGCAAAAGGCATCAGGTACCAGGAGGTGGATCGACTGTACCTCATTCAACGCACATGATAACGTATGGATCTATACATCAGGGAACATAAAGCCTGTTAAAAAAAAGACATTTATACCGTATATAGTTATGCTTAAATTTTTACATAAGCTTCTTTTTTAATACCGAATTTATCAGAAGCATCATGTTTAAGCTTTTATTTATCTTATGACATTTATTTAGCTTTATTATAATGTTTGCATGTATTATGTTTTACTTTATTTTTGTCGGGAGGGCATTGATGAGGCAGAGCGTTTCTTTTCATGCGACACCGTCGTGCGACGAACTAAGTATGAATTGGGTGTTATTTAATTAAAACTGACCTAAAGGTTTCCTCAAACACACTTTAAATTATTTGCCACACAGTGTTTGAACGTGGTTACCAAGGAATCCATGTTAACACATGGGCTGCTAAGGTTTATAACATTTATAGCTGTTGCTGCTGCCACCATTGACTTACGCTTTGTTTTGACGTGCCTCGCAAGCTTCGTGCGTGTGCACGTGCGTGTCCAGAGAAGATTGAGGAGGATAATCCATTTGTTTACAAACGCTCGCGAAACTAAAATCCAAAAATCGCGGTAAAATCGCGGTAAAGTGTCGCCGTGAAAACAATCAGCTCTCTGCTTCCATGGGGCTGTTTTCATCTCATTCTTGGATAAAGCCGTTCTTATGTTTCAAAGTAGAATCTAAAGCAATGAAAGTCCTTCCGTGATGTCTTCCACAGAGGGGCTGCCTGCACTGACTGGGTGACGTAATGGACTCAGGTCATGCAAAGGGCAGCTGCAGTCTCAAAAAGTTAACTGTTTGTTGCCTCGTCTGTCGACGAGATAACTTCCTGTGGCAGGGGGACACCTAGTGGCCATAACTCGTCCCTGAACGAGTTTGGCTCCCCAAGTGTTAAAATGGAAAATCAACCAGACCCCTATCATTTGTATAAATAAACTCAGTTGTTACTTTTTTTTTTCTTTTTTTTTTTAATGAGTTCAGAGGTTTGAAAGCATTGCACCATGGGATAGGTTTTGCAGAGTGAACAGTCATCTTTTATGCCGTTGTTATAACCCTCAGGCCCGTCAGTTTTCAGAATGTGGGATTTAATTGATTACATTTAAGGGAGCAAGGCAGTGTTTCTTTTAATCCTAGAAATATGTAATGTATTTGAGCTATAACTATTGTGCCTCATCAGCTGTATGCCCAGTAAAGGGAAGAACGGAAAACATAGGCCCTAATTCTGAGTCTGGTTTTGCCTTTTGTGGATTTTCCCAGCAATTAATTGCATTGGGGAAACAATTGAAATAATGACTGAAACTAGTGCTGGAAATGTTTCTTTGTTTGTTTGTATTTGTTAGTTAGTTTGTTTGTTTATTTGTTTACTTTCTCACTCTTCTCAGTGGAATGGTTGGAAAATGGAGCCATTTGTGTTCCACAACCCAAGCCAAAACACAGTTCATGACAGGAACAACTCTGCCCCGCAAAGACAAACAGCAGTAACTGCTTCTTGCATAGTTTAATAAATGTCAAAGCTCATAGCGAGGGATAGAGTGGATAGAGATGGCGTCTGGGAATCAGAAGGTCACAGGTTTGACCCTCAACTCACCCAGTTCCAATGTGTTGAAGTATGCCTGATCCACCTGAGCAGCCAGGGGCTGGGTAAAGGCATAAAAGTAAGTTCCCCCCGGGAGGGACCAGTAAATACTCTCTTTCCACTCCCATTCACACCCTGAGGTGCAACGCACGTTTTTGAGTGATGCAATATGAACAACAGAAGTGACGTTTCCTGTCAACACTTGTGAATGGACTTGTGAGAGAGAGAATTCTCTGTCTCTGCTAGTCTTACAACTTGTTCTCATTTATTTGAGCAGTGCTCCTGGAAGGAGATAAGCTCCAAAAAATGTCTGGGCCCTAAAGTAAACTGAAGCGTGGCCTACATATGGCCTACATCTTGGCAGAAACGGCTCAAAGTTTGTTGTACGCCCAGGGTCCCATTGGCCAAGCTTTGCAGGACGCACTGTGGCCAGTGGGAGCCTTGATGAAATTAACTTATAAATAGCGACGCTCACTACACTCTAGTTGTGATTTCTTTTTAAATCATGCTTAACATACTGGTCATAATATATGCGATATACTTATTGCAGATACTACCATGACCAAATTCACAAAATATCAGTGGAATCCCTGGATTCAAGCGACACAATTATCGTGTCTGGTGTGAATGCACCATTAGGCAGTTACTGCTCTTTGATTTTGCCGCGCAAAAATATTTCTCTGTTTAGAACATCCAGTGACTGTATGTTTTATCTGTAGTGATATGGCTCCCTGTCTCCCTGTTTGTCACATGTCACATCACTGCTTGAGTACACGCCTCATTTGGGACAGGCCATTCTTGATCAATGTCATTTGTGCTAACAGCAAATCCATTAAAATCAGTTTGCAGTACAGGTCTCCATGTCTCTCACTTCCTCCCAACCGTCGTCTGTACAAACACAAGCACTATAATTGTGAGTTCAGCATCAGTGACCATGGTAAGTCAATATGCCACATGCAATTTAGCCCAGAGAGTGCTGCGCTGCGCAAAGGGATCTCAGCTGATAGATAGTTTAAGATGGGTCTAATGAGCCAGTCAAGAGTCCTAATGACCAAAGCATCAATAACATTCCCATAAGGAGATTGAAAGGTATTAGTTCTTTGTAGAAAACTAATTATTTAGACCAAAGAATTTGGTTCATTATATATATATTTTTTTATTTCCTGTCACCTTCATCCATATAATAGATTTTACAAGATTTCTTGCAACGCCAATTAGTTTGGAGTCTGCGAGTGTAACCTGAATGTTGATTAGGTAATGCCTGAATTATACTTGTTGCGAGTAGATACTCAAAGTAGAAACGACCACACTCTGTCCATTCAAATTGTTTGCCTGGTGCACGGCTCAAGAAGACGAGCAATATAAATATAATAGACAGCACTCGGGTACTTTTTAATTAATAAGACACGGGAACACATGAATACACGTCAGCGTCAAGCCTTCATCAGCATATATAATACACATACACAATGAGGAAGGCTTGACGCTGAAGCATGTCCCCGTATGCCAGTGTCTTATTAATTAAAAAGTACCAGAAGGACTTTGTAGCACTGGCTATTCTTTTTATTTTTTTATATTGCTCGTATGTACTCACTGACAATAGCAGATCTACAAGCTCACAAGCGTGATGGGCTATTAGTATTTTTGGTATGCGACATCCACACACAACTACTGTAAGTATAACTCAGGGTTCAGTGTTCTCATGCCTCAGAGCATTTTGGTAAATGGTCTGGCCAAGTTAAAGTTGAGAGAATAATAATTCTGTCACAAGTAACCTGTGGTGGAATGTAACTTACTCAAGTGCTATTCTGTACTTAAAGGGGAAGACCACCCATTTTCAATATTGAAATATGTCATTAATATACCTTAAGTTAGAGGAGTTGTGTGGAAATAGAAAAAAAATCCCCGCCTTCTGTGTTGCCTAGAACTGGAGGATTGATTGTGGGGTTTGTATTGTAATTTACAATGTGTGATGTCATCAAGTTGTACTTTACAATACAAACCCCAAAATCAATCCTCCAGTTCAAGGCAACAAAGAAGGGGGGGGAACTTTTTTTCTATTTCCACACAACTCCTCTAAGGTATATTAATGACACAGTTCATTATTGAAAATGGGTGGTCTTCCCCTTTAAGGAATAGTTCACCCAAAGAATTACTTATTTTCTATCAATTACACCCCATGAAGCCTTGAATTCATAGTTTTCTTTGTTTTTATCACATTCCTGTACCAATAAGTTGATGACCGAGTAGCAGGTCAGTAGGAGACTTAATTCCACCACTGCGAGTAGCCAAGGAGAAGGAAGTGATGCAGTGAAAGTTCAGACCATAGATACTGTGTTACGAGGGAAGGGTACTTGCAGTTCAGCTTGTCTCTCTGTTTCACAGACACAGCACCCCCTGACATCACTGTATAGCCACTGATCAAAAGTAGGCAGTCACACTGACAGAGCTTGGCAGGACTTTTCCTTTAAAACTATCTAAATTATAAATATGGATTCTGGCTACCTGTCAAATGCTCCTTTCTGAGACACCTTTGCAGTGAGTCTGGGCAGTGACTAAGGCTGTCACACTCTCCACTTCCACCTAGCCTGTGGCCAGCTTCTCTCTCCCCAGTCTATCTGTGTGTGTGTGTGTGTGTGTGTGTGTGTGTGTGTGTGTGTGTGTGTGTGTGTGTGTGCGCGTGCGTGCGTGCGTGCGGCCGCGCGTGTATGTGTGATGTGTGTGGTTTCAGGCCGCTTTGCCGTATTGTGTGTACTCTGAGTATTCCTGGTGATTTAATTGTCGATGTTAATAGCTTTCTCATGATGTTTCCGGTTTCTACTCTCCAGTTCATGTCTGCCTGCCCATGTGCCTGCCTGGCTATTCGCACTGCCTGTACTGCTTGCCTGTTTGCCCTGCCTCGCTGCCTTGTCTGCCTACCTGTCTGCCTAGCTGCCCTCTACCCTGCCTAGCTGCCTTGTCTGCCTAGCTGCCCTGTCTAGTGTCTACCCTGCCTAGCTGCCTTGTCTGCCTACCTGTCTGCCTAGCTGCCCTGTCTGCCCTGCCACGCTGCTTTGTCTGCCTACCTGTCTGCCTACCTGCCCTGTCTACCCTGCCTAGCTGCCTTGTCTGCCTACCTGTCTGCCCTGCCTACTGTAGCTGCCTTGTCTGCCTAGCTGCCCTGCTGACCTACCCTGCCTTGTCCTCCTGCAGCCTCATACTCTTGTCATTTCCCCCTGATTAAAAACCTACTTGTATTTAATAAGATGAGACGATATGATATGAGATGAGATTAGATAAGATAAAATAAACCTTATTGATCCCCTGGAGAAATGCAGGTTTCGTAGCAGCAACAGCAGTAAGCATGAAATGGGCGGCATAGCTCAGGGGTAGAGAAACCGTTATTAGAGCACGAAGGGTTCCCGAAGGGTTCCCAGTTCGAATCCGGGCTCCCCCTGAGTTAATGTCGAAGGGTCCTTGGGCAAGACTCTGAACCCCACATTGCTCCCGGTGAGCAGGTTGGTGCCTTGCATGGTTTCCTCCGCCACCGGTGTATGAATGTGTGTGTGAATGGGTGAATGTAATGCACAATCTCTGTAAAGCGCTTTGGATAAAAGCGCTATATAAATGCACCATTTACCATTTACCATTTATGAAACACAGAGGATAGATATAGGAATGAGCAGAAAGATAAGAGTAAGAGACTTACAGTAGAGTCTGATTCTACAGTACAGGTCTGCACTCGGTCTAGCTGAGTTAAGATGTATATCAGAAAACATAATGTACAATCTGCTGTGAATATATGCATGCTTATACATCTATCTCCAGTGAACATATGAATGGATTATACGGACTATTAACAGTAAATATGAGACTGATATACTTTATGTACCGTGTCAGCAGGTACGTAAGTACATTGATAATATGCATAATGTCAGCAGCTGCTACTGTATCTGGGTAATGTGCAGTCTATCAGCAGTAAATATAAAGATAAATAAGTGGAGTAAATATACAGTCTGTCAACAATTCATGTATGAGTGAATAATTGAGTCTTACAACAATACTAGTAATGCATTGTTCTGTCGCTGTGTTCTGCGCTCACCAGCTCTGACCAACAAAGGCAGCAGCTCTCAACCCTGATCCTGGGGTCCTACGGCCTTGCTACACTTAAATTGATTTAGATAACAATCATGGCTACAATGAAAACCAATTGTAGGACTAGAGCTGAGAACCACTGTTCAAATACATTTTGTGACAATACACATATGTGTCATCATGGGGGCACGGTGGTAGGGATGTCGCCTCACAGCTAGAAGGTCCTGGGTTCCATTCCCGCTGTGGGCGCTGTGGGCGCTGGGGGTGTGTTCTCTCCTCCGTGTCATCAGTGCCCATACCCTAAGTGGGGTTGGCAAAAGGGCCTTTCTTTGTGGAGTTTGCATGTTCTCCCTGTGTCACCTAGGGTAAATGGAGGGGAAAGGAACTGGTTGGAATAACGTGTTCCTTCCACGCGCTAACTCCCCCCTGTCAGGTGAAAAGAAGCGGCTTGAACTGCTCATGCATAGATGGAAGCATGAGCTCAGTCCGTTGCTCTAGCACCCAGGATTACATTAGATAATTGGCACTGGGTGAAAAGTGGGTTGCAAAATCGTGGGATAAAAATTATTAAGAAAAAAAAACATATGTGGCATTACTGTGGCTGCTTATAGTTTAAAACAACTACTGTATATCTTGGAAAGTCTGCACAGCATCCAAGTTATAGTATGGGCATCATGTGTTTACACAATCTGTTATGACGGTGTTCCTCATTTGGGCATGCATGCCATAGGCAAAAATGCGCAAAAAAACTTCTAATGATTAAAAACAACAAGACCTACAAGCGATCAACACATCGCAATGTGATACATTGTGAGCTTGTATTGTTTGCTATTTTTGATATGGGACCTGGTTCAAATCTAAATGGAAAGTGGCTATCATGATTTCCTTAGAAATGTCTGGTTTCAATCTACAGTATCATTATTTGAAAGGTCACCACCCTTATTATCTTCATAGGAGGCTCTCTACACTCTGTCTTCATTCTGCTTAAATAAACCAATACATAAAAGGTTCGAGAAATATTGGGATTTACAACTTAAATATGAAGCCAGGAAAGTATTTTGTAGCTGATAAAACTAAACAGGGGTTGCCCATTATTCTGACGTCCAAATAGTCCGACAAATGTTAGGTTAGTGTGAGCTGTGTGGTTAGGGTTATAGGCTTAGTTATAACGTGTCCCATCTGACCACATACAGTATCTCACAGCATAGCCTATAGCAGGAATGCTAGGGCTTGCTTGCTATGGGTACAGTTTTTATATCCCCCACTGAGCCCAGTCCAGCATGCTACTGTACCCACTATTCCTACTACCACAGCAGCCTTAATTGAGCAAGAGAGCAACAGCTTAAATTCTGAAAATATACAACAAAAATGTGCTTGCCTATGCCAATGGTCAATACACATATCTAACACTGAGGAGAGAAATGGACGAGGACAGAAGCACAGATAGGCTTTTCTTCATTTTAATAGTAGTGATTAGGATAGTGGAATAGTAGGATTATTAGTAAGATTAATAATAGGATAGTAGTACTAGTAGGAAAGATAATAGTGGGATATAGCATAATAGGAAAGGATATTAGGATGGGATAATAGGATAGGATAAGATGGCTCTGTCCTGAATGTCAGCACTGTCGGTTCCTGTGCTGCTGAGTCATCGTAAAACACAATTTTAATCTTACACTTGACTTGATTCAGCAGGGAGTTGAAGATGGACCCAGCAACAGCTGTCAGTTCTCTTATCACTCATCTGTGGATAAAGAGCCATTCTCTTCTCAGTTCATTTGCTAGACAGCATGGACAGACACCGAGCCAGCTCTTCCTCTTTGTGTGCCCTAGTGGTCCAGATGGCAGCCGAGAGATAACAGAGTATCGACAATGAGGGTCCATCACGTACACACTCACCATGATGTTCATACATATGTATGAGCATATGTAGTTTTATTATGGCTGTGAATTGCAAAGGGACCAGACTGGATTGCTATTAACGTGTGTATATGGCGCCAGTACTCATCTGTGTGCATGCATTCTGGAGTGTTCATTTAACCAGTATTAGACTAGCACTCAGCCCCAGTACTTGAGTGAATGTATATTCATGGTCAAATACAGGCTATTACTCTACTATAAGTGAACGTTGTGATGTAGTTATGTTCAACATTGTGTATTCCATTGCTTCTTTGGAGCAGAGATGGTGTCATTTACAGATGTAACGCCCAAACTGTGGAGCAAGTTTCTACCCCATGTTAAAGCGTCTCAAACCCTGCCTGTGTTTAAATCACGTTTGAAAACTCACTGTACGAAAACGCAGGCTGAGAGTTACTGTTTCCACTAGTTAATGTGTCTACATGTCCTGTTTATTGTGTATCGTTTGCTATTGGTATATTAGTATATTGTGGCAAATACAGGTTTAACTGGACCAAACCATTACACAACACAGTTGCAGGTGCAAGCCATAAGGCGCGTTTATTCACAGTTTTGTTTACAGAGTGAAAGAAGCGGTGCAAATGCCAAACAAAACGTTCAGAGTAAAGGCAAACTGAAATAGTCTTCTTCTTTTCACAGAGGCATTTCACTTCATGCCACTCTCTCGGCCTCCTCCTGGTGGCGCGCTTACCTGGCAGAATTCCTCTTATGGAGATAGCACAATATACTGTATACAGCATTTTGTCTATGTGCTCTATAGACAAAGTGGATTGGATTTAATTGGTTTTACTTGAAATGGAGACTTTACTTGGTCCCTTTAAATGTGCAGCTGCTGTCAGAAGGACCCATGAAACATATTCTGCACAGCAGCAAGAAGCCAGAACTGGGAACAGCATGACAGTCAACACAAGTCCTATTCCCTCTCCATAGCAAGAAGCAACTCAGGAAAAAAAAGTGTTGTGTACACAACAAGTGTACTAATGCAGGCCCTGCACCTTGCGGGAAAACAGGAAATGTAATAAAGGTGAATAGAATGTCTGTGTTTTCGTAGAATTGACGTGAAACATGATGAGTCATAGTAACCTGCCATTGTGAGTTGTAAGCCCTTAAGGTTAATTAGGATGAGCCTGGAAAAGAAAGCCATTAACAATCCCTTTCAGAATGACCCTTTCAACATCTGACACATGTATTGACGCAAGTCTTGTTTTCAGTTTGTACATTAAATCTAGGTGAACTCAGCGATAGAGTGTCACCGCCCCGAAGGAGGCGGTGACGGCCTGTCTTCGGAGCACAGAGCGCCGACTGGGAAAGGACAAACAGCTAGCAGCCACCTACAAGGAGGAGATCCAGAAATTGGAGAAGGCAGGCTACATAATCAAGCTCTCCCCTAAAGAAGACAAGCAGTCACAAGAGTCATGGTACCTCCCTCACCACATGGTGTCCCACAATGGCAAGAACCGAGTTGTTTTCAACTGCTCCTTTACCTACAAGGGCAACAATCTCAACAATCTCCTGCTCCCGGGACCCACCTTAGGATCCTCACTCTTAGGAGTACTCCTCCGGTTCCGTGAAAATCGCGTGGCAATCAGCGGAGACATTAAAGCTATGTTTCACCAGGTCCGCCTCCTGACCAAGGACAAGCCACTCCTGAGATTCCTATGGCGAGACCTGAAATCAGAGAACCCACCAGAGATCTATGAATGGCAAGTCCTCCCATTCGGTACCGCATGTAGCCCCTGCTGTGCTACATTCGCCCTTCAGAGACATGTCCTCAACCATAGTGAACCAGAAGATGACGTTCGACATGCAGTTGAAAGGTGTTTCTATGTCGACAACTGTCTGCTGAGCACAACTTCAGAAGACAAAGCCCAACACCTAGTGAACACATTGAGGGAGATACTGGCTCTGGGTGGGTTCGAAATAAGACAGTGGGCAAGCAACGTGACCTCAGTTGTCAGCCACCTCCCCAAAGAGGCGAGATCAGAGAGTACGGAGCTGGGGATCTCAGAGTCACAAGCAGAACCTCAAGAACATGCCCTTGGATTGACCTAGCCGAGCTCCGAAAGCCTAAGTTCTGTGGACTGACCAAAATAGTTCCCCTCATGGCCGACGTCACCCAGCACTCTACCTTCGAGTCATTGGTGGAAGCCACCTGCAGATCCGGAGACGGGGCGGCCGACCAAACAGCCACTCTCACAGCCTTAGACTACCAGAAAGCAGAAACCAACATACTGCAACAAGCACAGATGGACAGTTTTGAGGAGGAGTACCAGGCTCTCAAGGCAGGCAAGTCCATCTCACCAAGCAGTCGCCTAATTATGCTGTCTCCAGAGTACGACCCCAGCACAGGACTCATCCATGTTGGGGGTCGACTTCGTCGTGCAGAAGGCCTCTGTAATGAAGTACAGCACCCTATAGTCCTCGACCCTAAGCATCCAGTTACGCCACTTCTAGTAAAGCAGTACGATGTCAAGCTGTGTCACCCCGGCCCAGAGAGGGTCTTTGCTGAGATCCGACGACGCTTCTGGATTCTGAGGGGCCGGGAAGCAGTACGTAAACACCAGCGGCTGTGCCCAGAGTGCCAGAAGTGGAGAGCCAAACCAAAGGTACCCAAGATGGCTGATCTCCCTCCAGCAAGGCTCAGACTCCTGAAGCCAGCCTTCTACTCAACCGGAGTAGATTGTTTTGGCCCGTTCCTAGTCAAGAGAGGGCGGGGCACTGAAAAGAGATGGGGAGTAATCTTTAAGTGTATGACGACCCGCTGTGTGCACCTAGATCTCCTCGCCTCCATGGACAGTGACTCGTTCCTGATGGCCTTGAGGCGCTTTGTAGCGCGTAAGGGGACTCCCTTCGAAATCTTGTCCGACCGGGGGACAAATTTTAGAGGAGGAGATAGAGAGCTACAGGAGAGCTTCACAGCCATGAGCCCTACCCTCCAAGCGGAATTAGCAAAGCAGAAGATCCGGTTCATGTACAACCCTCCTAACTCTCCACACTTTGGAGGCACCTGGGAACGAGAGATCCGGTCCATTAAAGCTGCACTCCATGCCACCATTGGTGTCCAGACACTGCCTGAAGAGGTCCTTAGGACTGTCCTGACAGAGGTAGAGGGCATTCTAAATGCCAAGCCACTGGGCTACGTCTCATCCGATGTATCTGACCCCGATCCCGTCACCCCCAACTACCTCCTGATGGGGCGGCCTGACTCATCATTACCTCAGGTGGTCTATCCTGAGTCAGAACTCCTGAGCCGAAAAAGGTGGCGACATAGCCAAGTACTGGCGGACCAGTTTTGGAGCCACTTCATAAAGAGATACCTCCCCACTCTTCAGACTCGCCAGAAGTGGCAAAGTGATGTAGAAGAGCTTACACCGGGCACTGTGGTCATGATCATTGACCATCAACTTCCCAGAGCTCGCTGGCCAGTAGGCAAGGTGAAAGATGTCCACAGCAGCGTCGATGGTCACATTCGTTCAGCAGACGTCCAAGTCAAAGACAAAGTCTACCACCGAGCAGTGGCCCGCCTGATCAAACTTCCAGCGATCCCTGAGAGCGACCATGACTCTGCACCCCCTACTGAATGTCCATAGCCTCTACAAGATGTACTTTCACATAGCGAAAGTAGGGGCGGCTGTAAAATAGAGTCTATGAACCTTGCCAAGATCCCGCGAGATCTCGGCATCTCGCGGGATTTCACCACGAGATCCCGCGACTTCTCAGGAAACAGGAAGAGACTGTGACAGAACGTTCCTCACCTAGTAAATACAGACCTCTCGTTTTTGTCTGTTATTGTTCTTGTTTATTTAGTTGGTTCCAGTTTCTATCTCAGTGGGGTACTTGTGTGCGTTACTGAACTAAAAGTAAGTGCATTCTATGTTGTTCAGTTGAGAATGTATAAGCTACAGTGATGTACAGTATATGCTATTAGCCATTAACAATAAGTGAAGGCCCCTTTCTGGAATGTGTACACCAACTAATTTTAAGAAGAGATTTGCACCTTACTGATTTCTGGAATGTTTGATGTTATCCACATGTTGTATAATTCAGCATTGTGAGTTCTTAGTTTACATTGAGCTCCACCATATTCCACAATAAGCATCCTACACAGTAATATTAGTTAAAGGGTATTTCTGTATGTTGCTTTAATTTGGTTATATTTTTTGTGTATAAAGCACTCATGTTATTTTGCTATTTGTGCTTATTCCCTTTTAGACCACATGTCTACCCCCACCCTAATCTTCAATAAAACTGGCTAAAGGCCAAAGACTATCTCTGCGTGTTCTTACAAACACCCGTGGCGACGACCACCCTACCTTGAACCACTCTAGCCAGGCTGAGTCAGCAATAGAGTGCATGTGTTTAATTGCAAGGGACGCTGGGTTCGAAGTTGCATCCCCAGCATCATGACGCCTCAAATACTGTAGTTAGTATGCATACCATGTATTCATGGGTTGCATTTGTATAGTCCTACACCAGCCATGTTGAGGACCAACACAGGTTTTTCAATTTGTCTGATTGGCATAGAACTAATGTTCTATGCCAATCAGAACACCTGTGCTGGTCCTCAACATGGCTGGTGTAGGACTACAAATGCAACCCATGAATAGTAGGTACTATTAATACTCGGCTCATGGCCTGTAGTTACATGTCATCTGCCCCCCCATCCCTCTCTCCTGTCTCTATCCCCCTGTGCTGTCTAATAAAGGATTTCCTTAGAGAGACTGAAATGTACCCAAAAGGTCACAGGTGTGAATCCCATAACAACCAGTGTTTTCATCTCTATCACATAACCTCCACCGGCCGTCCGTCCGTCCGTCGGTCACACGTCACACGTCACACCTTTGCCCAGTATGACATCACACCACATGTGTACACAAACCTTTGTGTATGTTGCTGTGGCAACAGTCTGTTGTTGCTGGTCTGTTAGTGTATGTTAGCAACCACCTTAGCAACCATGGTTTTACCCTAGCAACCAACTGTTTACCCTAGCAACCAACTGTTTACCATAGCAACCATGTTTTTTTACCCTAGCAACCAACTGTTTACCATAGCAACCAGATACGCAGAGCAGGGATCTCCATATATGGGCATAAACAGGTGACATCACACTGATGTCAGATACTCAGAGCAGGGATTTCTCCATAATATATGGGCATAAAAGGGATTCTGTTAGGGATCTCCATATATGGGCATAAAAGGGATTCTGTTAGGGATCTCCATATATGGGCATACAAGGGATTCTGTTAGGGATCTCCATATATGGGCATAAAAGGGATTCTGTTAGGGATCTCCATATATGGGCATAAAAGGGATTCTGTTAGGGATCTCCATATATGGGCATAAAAGGGATTCTGTTAGGGATCTCCATATATGGGCAAAAAAGGGATTCTGTTAGGGATCTCCATATGGGCATAAAAGGGATTCTGTTAGCTGTTAGTGATCTCCATATATGGGCATAAAAGGGATGCTGTTAGGGATCTCCATATATGGGCATAAAAGGGATTCTGTTAGGGATCTCCATATATGGGCATGAAAGGGATTCTGTTAGGGATCTCCATATATGGGCATAAAAGGGATTATATCCCAGATGATGCCCTGTTAGGAGATCCACACTAACAGAATCCATATATGGTCCTACCGACAGCTGCTATAAGCCAACCCTGGCGATAAGGTCTGAGTCGAAGAAATGCTTCTTTCCTGGCAAGAATTGCCCCTTTATACTGTAGGGCTCGTTTGTGTATTGTATGACATCACGCCACATCATCGGCTGAGGACTGTGTTATGTCATCATATCGCCATATATGGAGACATAAGTTGCTCATGCCCAAATATGGGCTGGTGAGGTCAGACTTAGTGTGATGCGTAGGTTATCTCCATATATGGAGATTCAACTTCAATGAGTAACCATGGCAAACTGTCAACTGCCCGTATGTCTTGATAATTGGTAAAACAAACTTTTGGCCTATTTGTGGAGATAAGCGACCAACGGTCGCTTATCTCCCGATTAGGGAGTCTTACTGGTGTTTAATGCTATGTTTCCTTTAGTTGGTAGCATGTCCCTCATAACTATTGGTCACCCACATGCCCCTATGCATTCCACGACAGCACTGTTACGCTGGAACCTGCCGTGCTTTCAAACACTAAAATAAAACACAATAGTAATCTTGCACAAGTATTGCTCCATTTGCCATATGTTGTCATGACTGGTTGTGCTACTGCAGCCATGAAGACACGAGCTGTATGAAGATCTAACTTATGGCTGGTCTGGGTGCAGCTGTCAGCCTGTCACTTCTCATTATCATAAATGAGATAGTTATGTGTAATGGGATATACTCCTGCAAGGAGGACGTAATGAGAGGGGAGTTTTTCCTGACACAAACACGCCTGAAAGCCAAGGGCAGCTAGCGGTACAAAAAGACTGCACAGTGCTGTGATTCACCGCAGAACCGATCCATTCAGAGACTTCCTGTCAGTGTTCTGTTCAGAGTTACTGGAAAGATTGAGATTTCAAGCTGAAGATGAGAGAAATGAATCTTTGCAAGAGAGAGTGTGAGTGTGAGTGTGAGTGTGAGTGTGTGAGTGAGTGAGTGAGTGAGTGAGTGAGTGAGTGAGTGAGTGAGTGAGTGAGTGAGTGAGTGAGTGAGTGAGTGTGTGTGTGTGTGTGTGTGTGTGTGTGTGTGTGTGTGTGTGTGTGTGTGTGTGTGTGTGTGTGACTGTGAGTGAGTTTGTCTAGCTATACTTATGAGGACTAAACGCATGTTCACACAAAGTCACCTGCAGGGGACCTCTGACAGTGTGGGGACAAAATAGTAGGTCCCCACAACGGTTAGGGTTAGGGGTTAGGGTAAGGCCACAGGACTTGGATAAAAATGAATGGAAGTCTATGTAATGTCCCCACAAGGGATGTAAATATATATATATATAGTGTGTGTGTGTGTGTGTGTGTGTGTGTGTGTGTGTGTGTGTGTGTATGTGTATGTGTATGTGTATGTGTATGTGTGTGTGTGTGTGTGTGTGTGTGTGTGTGTGTGTGTGTAAAGTTCCAGTTTGTACAAGTTTGTAATGCACGTATGCAAGTTTCAAGAGTTTAAGGATTTTAATATCACATGCTTACAATAGCCTACTTAGAGCTTCCTCAACATTGTGGATAAAAAGTGTGTGTTTTCTTTTTTTTTATGCAAGTGGATGTGTCCCTTTGTGTCAGTGTGGTTACCTAACAGACCTTTTTCCAGGGCACTGCTGTGTAGCTGCGGTGTCGGCACACAGCCACACACACACATAGGTGCCGTTGGACACCGCAGTTATGGTTGCCGCTCTGAGAAATCGGTCTATACTGTATGTGAGTGTGACACCCAAAACCCAGCAACAGTTAATGCAGTGCTTGTCTTTACCCTGGGCTATACAATCAGTGGCAAGCGTCACAGCATGGCACTTTTTCATGCATATAAATGCAACAAAAATAAGTCAAGCAGAAAATTGCCTGTTGTTCCCCATTATTACACTCCATCTGCTTTAAGTTAATATAAGAAGCCTTATCCAATCCACTTACTTTGCTAAAACTTACCAATAGCTTTTTTCATAATAGCAAACATGGTTCAATGTGTATAATTTAATATTATATTGAACGTCATTCTTATTCCTCCTGCAATGTTCCTATTTACAGTGAAGCGCTCCTTGAGCTTCAGGGGTTTGGGTGGCATTTGTATGCAGAGCAAGTAATGGTGAGCAGTGAGCACAGGTGCACTGCCTTGGCCAAGGACATGTGGATGCTATTGCTACAGGGATTCAACCTGTGACCTTTTATTTTTCTCAGGAAAGCTTAGATGGACAGTACAGAGACAGGAGAATGAGGACAGAGAGGTGGTTGACATACCATCCAGTCATCTAATAAATTCAACATAATATTATTCAATATTAATGTTGTGCAGTGAATCTACAGTAGTAGTAATATATAGTTGTAATATTTTGGAAAATCTGCCATTATGGCCCATGTATGCCTGAAAGAGAGATGTCACGTTGAAAGTGGTCGAGATGACCACATCAACCACTGAGGAACCCTGAATTACAAGTCTTCTTGGAATTATTACTGATGCTACAAAAGGAGGAAATGGATGCTGTTGGGAGCCTGAGATGAACTAACTGAAAGCTTTCCTCTCTCCCTGTGTCTGTGAGGCTGATGTAGTGTATCAATTATTTATGCACTGGGGTGTGATGTTGTTTATATACAACAAACAACCCCATCACTCTCTAATCCTAGGAGTAGATCCATTTCAGTTTGTTCTTTCATTTTGTCCGCCAAAGACCTTGTGTTGGATTTGGAAATCAGTCACCGAGAAAAACAAAACCTCTATGCCGATGTAATCTCCTACAGTACTGTAGGAGATTATATTTACTCCCCCTCCGTCCTTCCATACAGATGAGTCTGACCCTCAGTCACTCCTAACCTGACATTACTCACTGGTCCCGGAACAGCTGGGAGAAACAGCAGCGCTGGCCTTCCCAAACATAGAGATTAACGTTTTGTTGAATAAAATGACAGTTCTGAGTGTTTTCGGAATGGAAAGTTTGCAGATGTGGAGAGAGTGTTTAGAAAGTAGCCATTTTCAGTGTTAAGGAAGGGCGATGTATCGCCTGAGCCAAAGGAAGAGAAGGCGTTGTTTGACAAGATGTGTGTTCTGAAATAATCATTTGACTACAGGCTTGCCTTGTCATGTACTGCGTCAGCCCAGTGGCTCATCTTTTGTACATCATGTTCAATGCATTCACAGCACATGTAACACTTGAATAACCAATACGGCATGACCAGGGTTGTTAAGTAACGGATTACATGTAACAGGATTACGTAATCAGATTACAAAAAACAGGTAACTTGTAAAGTCTCATGTTACATTTTAAAATGTGTAATCTGGATTACAGTAACGGATCTGAATGATGGGGGTTACATGCTGGATTACATTCTCCCCTTGCCCTCATCAATTTTACAAATAAGTTATAAGGCCAAGCAATAAAATAATCAAGTCGAATCGGCGTAAAGTACTGCCACTTCGCTTAAGTAAAATTCTGTTGTCCTTTTCCTAATTTCATTGGCTCAATATTCTTGTCTAGTTATCAATGGTAAAACTTGTTTTATTTAATTAAAGAGTTTTGCTAAACAGTAATCCAAAAGTAACTGAAAGTAACTAGTAGTTACTTTTTAAATTGTGATAATCAGATTACGTTACTGACTACATTATCTTTGCAAGTAACTTGTAACTGTAGGGGATTCCTTTTTAAAAGTAACCCTAACAACCCTGGGCATGACTCACAGTCTCACATCAAGTATCTCTGTGCAAATGTTCTGTGGCACTGTGTCTGTCTAATGGAGTGAGCTTGACAATAGGGGTACAGGCAAAAGGCTGTACCTTGTTGGCACTTGGCACCAAATAAAAACATTTTGGGTCATGCTGGGCATAAATAGTGGTGCTAATACCCCTCTGAGGTTGTGGCCTGTTGACAGCCTGAAAGCTTTTAATCAGCACTGTGTGTTTCCTACCTGGACCGTGCGTCTATTACCCACATGCACATCAAAAGCTCCTGTGATTTCAGTGCCCCCACAGTCTTCTTCTAGTCATTACTGGGTCAGTTCATCGTGTCACGCTGTCGTGTTGAGGGAGAAGGTTTGAGATCACTTGCTAATGGGGTATTAAAGCTGTATTCAACACATTCTCTCTCCAAGGCCATTCCCCCCTCAAATAGCACTCCCCAGATGATTTCTGAGGACAGCAACACACCCAGCACATGTGGTACCATTCTTCGTTCAGGGAGGCAATATGTTGCGTCTGTAAAGTGCCAGCGAGCAATGTTCGTTTGTGAAACACTGCCACAGCAATAACTGGTTATCATCACGTTCTACATAAACAGCTAGAACACTGTGCTGCTGAGAACTTGGATGATGGGGTGGGGGGGGGGAGACAAACACTGCTCAGCTGAAACGGAGACACATTGAGGCAAGTATCCCAGCGGAGGGAGCATCTGGATAGCGCATAGCAGAAGCTAGTGTGTGATGTATCTGTGCATGCTGGGATGTTTTGAAGCATCTAGACTGCTGTGTAGCCATTTGTCAAGAGCAGCCCAGCCGCCACTCTCTCATCCCGATTTCAACACATTCTACTCCCCTGGAAAGCATTGTGACAGTGATGGAAAATAAATGTTTAATGATCATGGAAGTACAACACATGTACACTTGAAACACACTTATTTGCATATGTTTTGGCCTTATTTACAGTAAAAACATCATATATTATTCAAAAAGATAGCACAATATTTATGTTGCCTTACAAAATCAATTCAGAACCAGATACAGACAAGCTTCTATATTTTTGCAATAGCACAAGTTATTGCAGCTTGATAAATATAAATATAGCCTATTTGGCAGAATCATTAGGCCCATACAAACATTGCATTTTTTAGTTTTCCCACTTCTACACAAGTGTGGTTATAAGCTGAGCCAAAAAAGAAACTAAAACAAATTTTAGGAGATCATTTGTGAGTCTTAAATAAAGGTACTTCATGTATTTTGTTTCACATTTACCACCATATTCAACTTAGTGTATACAATGAAAGGGAGCCGATATCATTGTTCTAGCTTGAAGACTAACAGACAGTAATGGCCAGTGACAAAACGATTATTCTCTCTCTCAGTCTCTTTGTAGTATTTTTCACTTCTAGCCATCTCCAATATCTGCCTGTATTTCTTACACTGATGTCTGTGGTGTTGGTCTATATATACTCTAAAGCATTGTCTGGAAACACATAACATCAAGCCAGTGATTGATAGAGTTGTAAGAGTGATCTGCAGTTGGGGATAATATAAAGTTTGTCCTTTGCTTTCTGAACTGCTATTGCTAACCCTAAACCCTTGATTCATGCTGCAAGAGGATAACAACAAAAATGTATTCACTCCATAAAACATACTACCCCAGACGGTATATATTCTATACATACGAATGTGCA
Organism: Nannobrachium achirus; assembly: GCF_963921795.1. Taxonomy (NCBI): domain Eukaryota; kingdom Metazoa; phylum Chordata; class Actinopteri; order Myctophiformes; family Myctophidae; genus Nannobrachium; species Nannobrachium achirus. Next base: position 35,967,216 of record NC_137810.1, read on the forward strand.
CAGAGATACAAATACCTGCACACATAGGCTACCTACATACAGCCCACCACATACACATTTACACAAACACACAGACGCACGCACGCACGCACACATACAGTAGATGCATGCGGTAGTGTGTGCCAATACTGTAGTGTACACCTGTAATATGCTCTAGTCTAGTGAATAAACATGGGTTGAGTGGAACATGACAGACAGCGCATATGAAATCTAATCACAAGTTGAAGTGTGCTCTGTCAACATGAACCTGAGGCCTGATGCCAAATCACATAATAATGATAAGACTCATCAGTCAACACAGTCTGGAAACACATTTCAATTTCACAATTCTCAACTTATGAACACGAACCACTGACTATGGTGATGGAAGGTGTCCAGGAGTATAGGATAGGCACAACAATACAGTCAGCAAACAATGACACACAGAACACTGGCCAGAGAATCACATTGATTGTGTCAGCACAACAGTCTTTATTTCAACAATGATAACAGCAAAAACATACAAGAGAAGCAATTACACCCAGAGTCCCTGAGGGTGTCATAACCCCGCAGTCATTCATGGAATCGTGAAAAGAATTTTCCATTGTATATAATCACAATGGAAAAATGTATGTTGGCATCAAGTTAACTGGCGATCATTATTGCTGACAGTTATTCCATGTTTGAAGGACTTATACATCCCTATTTATGTTTTTCCCCCACTGTTGTAGCCTGCTTAAAAAGGATGAAATCAAATTGCTGGGCATTGATTCTGTACCTTTTGGGGATGAACTGTTTACATGAGTGAGTGGAACTTTTTAAGGTACAGCCTTAAAAGTGGGTTTATTTTGCATATTATGACTTTAGGGTGAGCTGACAGTAAAATATCAAAATGAACTAAACAGAAAAGAAGACCTTACTTTACCAAAATTATATAAACAAAAGGTTTACCTAACAACTAATGATACAAACAGGAGAAAAAAGGCAACCAGAAGGAATGATACCAACCACTACCAAACCTGACTGTTAAATAATTAAAAATACAATGAACAGAATTATATGTGCTATGTGGGATTTCCATGTTAGTTTGTCGTCCATTACCCCCAAAAAACAAAGTTCTGATACTCTTTCAATATCCACTCCATCTATTTTATGAGACACACATACACACAGTATAGGCTGCCATTTTTAATTGGTGAAAACATAGCTTTCACCAATGGATTGGATTTTTTTTTTCGTCATAGCGCTACATTATGGTGAAGTATTGTAGTGCGGGTAATTGCAACAAGTGATCTTGTGCAGAATGAAAACGGAACCGCCAAAAATCCAAAACCCTCCACGTTTCTGCCAATAATAATTTGAGACACACATCCGAGTTTTTCCCAGGCCAAACAATGAATCACGAGACATTGATAAGGAGCTTAGCGGCATTTTGGGGTAAAAGTGGGTAACCAGTGGGTAACCAGTGGGTAACCAGGGAGATATCACAACCAATCGGTGGACGGGCTCTGTCTCGCCTCATCCGCTGCAGGTTGTGGTGACAGCGTTATGTCAATGTACTATGAACAAACTAAATCAATTGACCAAAACCCAAATCCTATTTTTAGAAGTGAGGGGCACCGCTCCCCTGCGCTCCCCCTGTACTACACCCCTGAAGGCAAGCAAAACTGACAAATAAAGTGTCTATGTTCTGAGTGTCAGACAATGTGATTATGGCATTTTCAATGGAATAAGTGATGAACCTAATACTAACTAGTAAGACGCCTCAGGGAGACACGTGCCAATTCTTGGCAATTTTGATGACTAAGATTTTGGTTCATCTGTGTCTCCTTGCTCCTGGCTGTTTACAATTCTGGTGATGGAAGGATTCTGAGGGGATATGTCCATTTATGGGCATTTGGCAATAGAGTTCGTCATGGGCTCGATTGAGATCAGAACAGCGGACCGTAGTCTGAGAAGATTGAGACCACACTCCTTCCTGGAGTCGCGGTTCATCATTAAATCTGCATCTATAGGCCTATACATGGACAGTGATAAGGACAGAGTTTTAGGTTCTGTTGGGTAATGAACATTTATTTATCTTCTTTCTGACTCCTATCTATCTCCTTCTCTCACACCACTTAGTATACTCTGAATCCTCTGGTCTCGGTGGAATAAAGTTAATTAAAATATATTTTCAAACATGCTGAGCAGAGCTCTGGTCTGACCTCACTCACAACACAACCGGTTGCCGTGCATGCCTGACAACACTGATGTGCGCAGACTGCCGCCACTCCATATTTGGGCTAGAGTGATGTCATCAATATAACATTAACACCATGATGGAAGAGATCACGATGGAAGAGATCCACGTAGATGCCACGCCGTTTTCAGACTCAGTTTATTTATTTTTTCATTCAGTAATTATTGTGGTTGCAATAGGCAACACACTATTGTATTCAGTCACAGAATTTCAAAGTCAACCTGTGTTTTGTAAACTTTTTTAGTGGTTGTAAGGCTGCACAACAGAAAGGTGAAGCTTTTGGTCATGCTTCATTTGACTATACATACGGTAATATTTCATTTCCCAGTGGATTCTTCATTGCCTAAAAGACTCATGTACACTTTAATAGTTAGTTTTGCTTGCTTTGATATAGAATTGTTGAAGAAATATTTTAAAATTGGGAGTCATTTTGTTATGCAAATTAGACAGTTAAAAGCTGTCGAGCACCCCCTTGATTCGAATTATGTAAAATGGCCCAGTTGCCCACTTCTACCACAAAATGCCTCTAATAATCACATTTTCCAGTAATCCCACCAGTCTACGATGCCCTTCCCTTATTTGCTCATACTAGGAGTCGGACATGACATATGTGTATCGAGAATAGATAATGCCACCTTGTCATCCTTTTCCTGATTACCAAAGATCATAAACTTTGTCTTTTCCAAATTTAACGATAACTTGTTTTCATCAAACCAATTTTTCAGCTAAGTCTCGCAAATCATAAATCAAAATGTGTGTCATCTGCAAACAAAACAAAGTGTATTCTTTTTTGATATGTCACAAATGTCATTGATGTACAAATTAAAAAGTTGTAGTTCCTACAACAGAACCTTGGGGGACCCCACATTCAATTGTCATACTCTCAGATGTGTTACCTGCACACTGCACATATTGTTGTCTGTAATCAAAATAGCTTCTCATCCAGTCCAGCACTATTCCTCTCATACCATTTGTACTAACCAGTAAGACTCCTTAATCGGGAGATAATTAAGCGGCCGTCAGGTCGCATACACAAACCTTAGAAGGCAATGGTAGCCAATCAAGAGGGAATATGGGGAATGGGACCATGGGATCCATGTTGATGACATGACTTTAGAGAAACTGTGTACCGCTTTGTGTGATTTTAGGGCAAAATATGTAGGAGCAGTGTCCAAAAATGTGTTTTGCAAGAATCGGCCTGATGGTGGCACTAGAAGAAGGACATGTGAGTAATTAGGTGTGGATTGTGTGTGCAAAGTTTGGCATGGATAGAGGAAACGGTGGCGGAGATATTAGTAGGGCAAAAGTGTGGCGTGACAAAAGTGTGGCGTGACGTGTGACGGACAGACTGACTGACAGCCGGTGGAATAAACACAATAAGCCGGTGGAATAAACGACCGAATGTCTGTCTGTCCGATGTCTGTCTGATATACACACATGCTGACATCACTGATACTAAACTTTGTATTTTTATGTATGACCATGAATGCCACTTAAGTTGGTGAGAATATGATGGAATGTGTTGGCATATAGTAAAATGTACTGTAAAGATTCATCTTGTGAGCAGAGTTCCAAATGAGCTTCAGAACCAAGTAAAATGTATCTCTTCGACACTATAGGGTTCATGTGATTAAAATGAGTTTCAGAAACAACAAAAACGAATTCAAATACTTAAAACCAAACAGTATAACTTCAAGTTGGGGAACTGGGCGATTTGTCAAGACGGAATTGAAATATAAAGGTGTCAGACACTAAACTGTGTGCCTTGAGTCAGCAGTATGTAGTAGTAGCATGTAGTCCAGAGTAGATAATCTGGGCCCACAGCACTCTTGAATCATACGATCCTTTACTCATTCTGACAGAACTGCTTTGGTGTGTGATGACTTAAATAAAAAGCAACAACGTTTGGTAATACGTTATAAGAACCTTTCCAGTACAATAACCGAGGATGAGCACACAAGTGCACAATGATATTGTACTTAACACCGTGTACATTTTACAAATTGTGTTGTCAAAATGTTTGTGACACACCCTTGAAACAACATAATTTATTCATAGATTATAAATTGACAATGAATAGAAAAATATTATAATAAACAAGATAAGTAACCATTCTTTTAAAAAAGCCATTTCACGGTGATGTGTTAACCCAAACTTCCTGTTTACTTATCATAAAAGGACACATTGTATGCTGTATTGTAACATTGCACTATTGCCAATGGCACAGAAACCAGATGACAGTGAATTCTCACTTTGAAACAAAGTTATGTCAAAGTTATAACCTTACCGTATTCCAAACCCAAAGGAATATCTAGAATACAGTAGGCAGGCAGACCTCCTGTAGTCCCAAATTCAATGCATATTTGATGTATGAACATCTTTCAAAATCCTCCTCAGGAGTGAAACCAGAACATGAAAATATATCTTGCAACACACACCCAGTCCCTTGATTGTACAGTGTCACAAGAGTGAGATGACTGTTCGGCGATGGTACTTAAAATGAATGACATCAATCTTGGAGGAAATACCAACAAATGTATGATTGAATGTATGCATGCTTGTAATTCGAAGGCATCACACTTTCTTAAAGCCACACAGGGTTCAAATGCAACCTTGCACGAAGAATCAACATGTTATAATTGATTATGTTAATTTGATCAGTAATGTGGTTCCTTTCTCCGAAATCGATGGGCATGAAATCAATTTGAAACGACTCCCTGATTTGCATAGGGACATGCTGTGAAGCAAAATGTAGCCGCAATCGTTTGAACTGTAACTAAAGGCGTACATATAGCAAGAAATGGTATCAATGTCTCAGAAGCTAGATAAGAAAGATTCTGGCTTGTGGGAACTGATCTATCTGCCCTTGATCAACTATTTTCTTCAAACTGAAACTTCATAACATCCATATCTGACATTCATAATTTTGGAAGATGATGAGAAACACATCAGGTATTGCAGTTTCTGCATCTTGAACGAGATATGTTCCCTCAATAATTCTGGTTCATATCAACCAGAAAGACATGTGCATCACTTGGACATGATCGTAAAAAGCAAAGAGCAGTTCACACGTATTCAATTCACACCTCATTAATTTGGAATTTGCATTCCTGATGGTATTTGACAGAGAACAACAATAATTTACTATGCCATTAAAACGTGGCTTTACTCTGCGGAAAGCATGGGGCCATTTCTTCTTTTTACAACTGCAGGGCATGGATTGGAGATAATAGGAGTTTGTTATGGGCCACTGGTCCCACATTCATAGGTGATTTGTTTCCACAAACTCTAGCAGGGAAGCCTCCAATAAATCATTAACTGAACTTTTTACTTTTTATTTTACTTCTGACTATAGCTTGCTTGAACTGTGCCCTTTCCTTTGGAATGGATATAAAATGTAATGTCTTAAGTGCAATGTTGTTAAGGACAACCAAGCTGTTTCGCATGCTGGTGCATAGCTTATATACTCCTCAGTCCTCATGATAGGAGAGCAATTACTACTAGGCTTATAATTCAGATTTATGTGTTTTTACTTGCAGGTCTCTTTTACTTTTCACTTCGCCTGTGACCTTTTACAGGTGAAATAATGTACAGTTTTAGAGTCACTAACTAGCATTGGTTTTATGAGCCTGGTTCTACACTACCAAATGTAATGCATATAAAAAGGTTCACAGTCCTATATTGAATGGCCTGCTCATACATATTTGATCCAAATCAATTGAACTAATGAAAACTTGCTCCCCAGGCAGACTGCTCAGGACAGATGGGACATTAGCCTAATTTAACCTCACAGCAGACCACAGTATCCACTCAACAGGAATGGGTCAGCGCTCACCCATGGCAATGGTAGTTGTTTGAAGCGCACCATACTGTATATAGCACACACAGAGCCATCTGTGTTATGTGAACCACTCCACAGAACAATACATCTTGGGAAATGTCAATTGACAAGGCAGTGATTTACGAGAAACCAGAACTGCGATTATAGATTTCATTATGAAGTTAAAGTATCTGTGGCCATGTTTGAAATTGGGTTCCATGTATGTGTCCTCTGGCATAAAATCAATGAACTCCAACAATGCTGCCAACTAATCCATTGAAGCTCAAATTAGAGAGTAATCTCGTGTATTAAGGACAGATCTCTAAAGGAGTTTGTTCTTTCAAAGGAGAACTGCATGGTTTCTACACCTAAAACGAAATGGTGAAATCACCCCCTTCCCTAGCCTAGTACACAAGTGAACACTTATTTCCCACTCTGACATGTATCAGCTTTATGTTTGCATCAAGGTGATGATAATGATACTTCATTTTAACACTCTGACATTATTATGAGGCCAAAACATGTTAGTGCATAAATGATTTCTCTTTCTCTCTCCCCCTTGACATTCCCCTGACATGTCATCTCAGAATGTTCTTAGACTTAAAGCTTCTCCACTTTGAAAGCGTTACATTTACATGATTGGAAACTCTTTCGAGTTGAATTTTTGATCGACCCGTTGAGAAATGTTGGAGAGAAAATTACAACATACAGTACTGTATAGGCCCCCTTTCAGTGTGAGATTTCTATTTGAAAAGAAATCTGTGATGTTCTATGACTAGCAATCAGACCCAGAGTTACACAGCAGAACATACGCAGCAAGAACTGTCTGATGTTGACCTTATAGGAAAAGCGATTTGGTGTGTCGGCGATTATACCTGGTTTTATTCATGGACTGAATGCTAAAAAAGGCCTATATGTTTGATATTCTGCTAACATGCTTAAAGAAAGGTGGTTCCATCAATAATAACGGCAGATTAAAACTTGTGTAAACTGTACAAAAAAAAAAGAAGAGAGAATACAATTAAGTATTTATCTTCTTTAATTTATTTATGTATTAATTTATCATATGTCATCCACCGAGTAAATGAGCTTTCTCTTGGTACTTCATCATCTTTATGTCCTGATGAATGTTGTTGTTAAAACGAAGAAAAATAGATCTGTGGATAAATCCTTAATGTAGTCAAGGTGATTCTCATTTGTACTCTATTGTTCACCATTATTTAATGATGTTTGGCAACACACTCTCTCTCTCTCTCTCTCTCTCTCTCTCTCTCTCTCTCTCTCTCTCTCTGTACCCTTGAGAGGGATTTATGATCCCCTCTATTCTTGCCGTTCTTGCCATAAACCTGTGTGATGTTTCACTTTGAACAACTTTTCGGACTTCACAAAAGCATTAGTCAAAGTGTTGGCGCTTTAGAAACGGCTGTCATCAATCTCGAGGGTTATGGAGCCCACTTTTTAATAGCTCTTTGGGTTATATGTGAAGATTCAGTTGACTGTAATACGTATGCTGCGAGGGTGTATGGGGCTGATGGGTCACTACATTAATTAATCCTCTTGGATCTCAGAGTCATTGATTAAATGCTTTTGAAACAAGTCTATTAGTACAGCAACAGTATTGGAACAATATTTAACTTTGGAGCAACTTGGCATAAGAAAATTAAATTAGCAAACTCAATGTTATGTGCTTTCAAGTCTCTAAAATGATTTTTTTAATAATATATCCACTGATATACAGTACTTTCAGTAGATGCAGTCTGGGTTGTTTACTCTTAAAGTGCAGCCTGAGGCCAATTTTAGCCATATTGTCAAAGCTATATGAACTTTAACTGTTTTGGTGAAAGTCTCAAGAGTCTGTTATCAGACACAGACATCTCTCTTCCCTGTATTTAGGCTAACCTGTTTGTCCTGGAGATATGATTTATTTTGCTGAGTAGGGCCTTATCTCCATGTACCGGTATATTGTCAAACCCGGGCTTAATAACAAGATATTGTATTCTTTGCTTTGTAATGCTTCTGAGTTGTTCCTTTTATTTCTATGTATATTTTAATATTGCTAAGAAAAGTAAAATACCAATTTAGTTCTCACAATTAAAATGGAACCACATCCAAACCATATCCATCCACAATATCACTTTCAGGGGTATTTAAAGACAGGTAGATCACATATAATGCTAGTACTCTTTGGAAGTGGCTCTTAACTTTTATCAACATCTGTCAGTACTCACAGACCAGCCTACAGTACAGCACCACTGACAGCATAAACCCTGAATAATGTCAGCCTTTTGCAGCTCAAACCTTAAACAGACCAGCTAAATGATAGGCTGTCAGCATCCACCATGATATTAAAGCGGCACTATGTAACTTTCTTTAATCGATAAAATGCTATTTTGTCCAATTTGTATGGTAGATACAAATATACAATTGGGGTGGTTGTATTTTGTCTCCCTGCACTTCTATTGAGACATTTAGATTGTGTCAAATGTCATGTCTCACCTAGACACCGGATCTGACACGAATTTTGACCTGATGGTCAAGATTAAATGTATCCCCTGAGCGAGCAGGCAGGCTCCATTAGCTCAATGGTAAAATGTCTGCTCATGCGCAGGAAACCGGGTTCAAATCCAGGGTAGAAGAGGCCATAATGTTAAAGTACACCCCCTGGACATGATGCTATATCCTATCACAGGGACTTACTCCCAATCCAACCCTTGATGCTGAGTGCAAAGGAGGGAGGCATTTGGTACCATTTTTATAGTCTTTGGTATGACTTGTCCAGAGATAGAATTTTTCAATCTCAGGGTGGACACTCTAACTTACAGTAATGACCACTGTGCTGGTTTACTTTGGTACTTTAGTATATTTCACTCAAGTACATTTTGTAATACAGGCCTTTTACAAGTAGATTTTATCCTGTGGTATTGCTGCTTTTACTTTTTGAGAGGGCAACCACAGAGCACCTGGAGACAGAAGATGGAGACAGAGGACAGGAATACTGGAATGAGGCAGAGAGCTGCTGAATAGCAGAATAAATAGGCTGTGTGACAGGCTTGACAGTCGGACACTTTTTCCATTTCAAGATCACAAAGTAGCCATACAGGATCACAAACGTTGCGTGCCATGCTGTGGCACTAGATCTCAAGATCCTGTAGCTACATATTAACTTCACAAGGGAGAGCAGTGGCTTTCCCTGAATGTTTTTAGAGATGACTGATTTATCCTGTTGTACTTCGATTTCTTTAACGCATTTGTAGCCACACCCAGCTCCGAGTCCAGAAATACAGCATTGCAGTGCCACAGATAGAAAACCCATACATTTTTCCCATAGAGATTTCTGAAAATATTTATATAAATCAATTTAAGCCAGGAACCAAGCCACCCAGGCTCCTGGTGGATCATGACCATAAAACATGTGATTTTGTGTCCGAAAATGAAATGCAAAGAGTATTTATTAAATGAAATAATATCATTTTATATTGGCTTGGTTCCAGGCATAAAAGAATGTATATAAATATTAATATCGGAAATCTCTATGGGAAGAAAATGAATGGGTTTTCGAATTCGATCTGTGGCACCACTTAATGGCAGCCAGCTGCTATGCCCTATGCGAGGAGCGAAATTGGCTGAGGTTTTTACCAAAGCCATGCCCAACGCGGAAGTGCGTGCTTCTCTCGCTATTTTGGCCAAGTGACAAAAACATGACGGAGGCGCGCCGTCTCAGGCGACCATGACCCCCGTGAGACACCGCCAAGTGAACGGCAGCGAGCTGGTCGCCGTGTTGAGAGGTGCAAATGTCGCATTGAGCCGACTCAGCACCGTCTGAGGTATGTCATATGATATGGACAGAATAGTAAACATTCGTCCCCCCCAACTTTCGGCCCACACCGTTGTGCTCTGATTCGTTGCTCCCAAGCTCCCAAGCCACAAGGGCCGTGGCTTTGGTAAAAACCTCTGATGATTTCGCTCCTCGCATGCCCTCTAGTCATCCTCCATTCCACAAGGTGCAATGGAGAGAAGTTGTCAACACTTGCCACTGCCCCTGCCTGCCACAAGGAGAAACCCCTAGTGAATATAGCGTAACTTACTAGAACACAACTTTCTGTGCGACATTCCCATCACCACCAGAAGGTGTGTAATGTTGGATTAATGTGTTTACGATAATATGTAGCCTACTGATGCAAGTTCTTCATAGCGACCAGTAAACGTTTTTTTCCCCCCGTATGTGTACAGTACACACATTTAACCAGTTTGAACAGTAAGGATACAGATCTACGTCGACGATTAGGCCTATGATTTATGTTCTGCAAACTACTGGTAAAATCAGTAGACTTTCAATAGACAGAAATTCTTGTGTTTGTGATCATGCAATAATAGTAGGGAAGCAAAAAAATACAAGAAAAACGATTATCCTCAGTCAAGCTAATAAACTGCTGCTACATTAATCTGGGCCTGCAGCTTGGGCTGATTGTAGCCATATGGTAAGAGATCTCAGATCGACTCAGCCACAGGAACATTGATATGGATGAGTTTGTGAAGACTTCTGTGCAGTGAACAGTAAAAGTCAAGGTCCCACCTAGGTGCTAATTTGTTTAAACAGGAGACTGGGCTTCCCGGGGCTACATTAACAACATCTGTCGTGAGAGGCCAGTCGACACGTGAGGCAGAACATGCTAATCACTGTGCCATTCGTAGCCATTACAGTCAGGATTGATTAAGGAACGGTGCGAAGCCCTGCGTGATTTGAACTGAGCGCTTAGCAATTAGCAAACCCTATTTGGGGGGTTAATCCTTAGTATGGAAGCATGTGAGATGTGATTGATGCATGCGGTCTAGGTCACATGGGGTTAACATGCCATGCTGTTTTTCTTAAGAGGACAGATGGCAATGAATCAAAAATGATAAATGAAATCCTGTGCATCAGTCGTAACATGGGTGGTGGCGGTGGTGGGATGACCTTGTGTTTAGATAGACGGATATGTAAGAAAACAGTATAACAAAACGCACAATCCTGTGTGTTAATCTATGTCAAATCGTCCTTGAGAGAACAGAGAATTGCTACTTGCTGTAGGCTGACTAGTGGCTTCCACTGCACACTGAGCCTGCTGATGGAACACATAATATAGTGTATTTGTGTGTCTTACTCTGATATTTAACAAAGAAACAATATCTTGATTACACTGTGTGTAATATGATGATTGAAGTGGTCTAAAACTATTCAGACACATATTGCCACATCTGTAAATCACACTGGACAAGAACTTCATTTTGGCATTGGTGCATATAAAATAAAACATTTGCAAGTGCATGCATAGTAGATGTACCGGTGGCTCACAGTGTGCAACAGTAGGTTGAATCAGTGGAACTCTTCAAAGTAGCTCATTATTTCATTACCTCCTTCCTTTACCACCTATCATGGGGTAAAGGCTTTTCGTTGAAGACAACCCAGGCTATATAATCCACCAATTAATGAGCTCTTTCATGCATTGCACAGCTATCTGATCAAGCTAGCATGTGAGTACACTCGGTGTGCAATGCAATTAGCTTCCATTTGGTCCAGGGTCCAGGAATAAGACAGGCTCATTGGAATTCAGTTCACTGTCAGAGCAGGCAGGTGAAGGCCTGTGCTGATTTACTGGTAAGCCATTATAGGGAGAAGAGAACAGGAATGCCAGGAAATCATGAAGCTACTGGACCCTATGACAACATGATCAAATAATGAACACTATAAACCATAGGATCCTTTCGGGTCCCTGTGGACATCCTGGGAGTCTTTCAATGCCAATTGGGACAATGGGACATACTGTACAAGCCAGAGTTGTGTTTTTTTGTCACGTTCTGGTTTTGGGACTGGAGGTGAAACTGATCTACAAGCTCACAAAGCATTTCGATACAATGTGAGCTTGTAGATCTGCTATTAGGCCTGTTCACATTTTTTTTTACAAATTTCTTTATTGTTTTTTGGCAGATGAACAAGGTAAAAGATTAATCACAAAAATGTACGTTCACAATTTTTAAGGGATTTTTAAAATGTTCACCTATAATGATTAGGGAGTCTTACTGGTGATAGACTTCCAGGTTGAAAGTGCTTATAAGTCTGTCTGTGGGCTCCATCATTATTTAACCAATGAAAAGTATTAACAATAACTTGTGACTATATAATAACTACGGTACAATGGATATTGAAATTTGAAACACATGCTCTTATTTACATTGCCAGAAAAGTAACAGTTTTGGACATAAGGTTTCCGCCCAACAGTGTCAATCAAAGTGTAATTTTGCTCAAACTCTGCCTCAACAAAATAAACCAAGTGCCTGGGGAAAATGTCAGGTGTTTAATGTAGAAGGAGCAGCGGGGTCAGGGAGAGAGAAGATAGGCATCTATTCCAATCTTTCCATTTGCTTCAGTATGTTTTCCATTTTCTTATCATGACACATCACAAGTCACAGAACAGCCGCAGCGCTCAGACGTTTCGTTTCCAAATATCAGATTGTATTCATGGAAATAATGGGGTCACACGCGATGAGCAGAGCTTCTTTGTTGAATAAATGTCACCACTGTGGTGTCTATCCTTGTAAACGATACCACTCAAACGACATTGTCAGAACTGTTGAACTTCATGTTGACTGACAGTTGGGGCTAGTCTTCCTCTACAGAAGGCCGGTACACACACCCTCTCAGATCCATAGTCATGCTATTGCATGAGACTGATGAGAGGTAATTATACTAACATTGTTTAGTCATAGATCGGCTTTGTATTGCTCATAGGCCATGCATTATGAAACTGGGTTTGGGAAGCAGTGGTCAGCAGCTAATGGTAACAATATAACCAACCAAGCCCGCCATCCAGTTTAGTGTAATGGGTTTATGATTTACGGGAACGGTGTAATAGCCTCTGTTGTGACCTTCCTGTCGAAAGGCCGGTGTTCTGTTGAGCAAGCAATTCAGCGCGACGCACGAAAACTCTTTTAATTTCATACATCTAATTTGTCTGGATTTTCTACAATATTCGCCTCAAATAGTGATTTAACCATTTAACCATTAGTCAGACACTACATTACATACATACAATACATTCTCTCTCTCTCTCTCTCTCTCTCTCTCTCTCTCTCTCTCTCTCTCTCTCTCTCTCCATGCTCATAGCATTTGTTGCCAGGCAAACACAGGTTGCTATTATGTTTAAAAGGCTACCAAGTCCAAACAGCCTCTGCTGAGGGAAAATGTGAATACGCCTTGTATGAGTGCTGTGGTAGATCATTGTCAACAGATGAAATGATAGGCCTACAGCAGCAGGTGCCAACATTCACACTTAAAAATGACAAAATACGGAGGATCTCATGTCTGCAGAATCCTCATCTGGCCCCTATTTCAATAATTTAGCAGAGAGAGTGGAACAATGGGTACCGAAGAACTGCAATCACAATCAGTGTCGTATTCGGTGCTGTAATGTATACAGTATGTATTCTCAAACCGAGAAATGATGATTGCAGTGGTAGCTCTGACCCATGAGTACCAACATTTTGGAGACATGGGGAATTGGCGACGCAGACAGTAACAATTAAATGACAGATTAATCATTATGCATGCATATAATGATGCCTAGCTCTCACACATTTAATTTCACTTCATTTCACTCATTACTTATAGCTCCGCTTCATCACAAACATTGATTATAGAGGGGCATGTGCACATTTCTAGGTGGAATGTGATTTATAAAGGGAACATTATCTGCAGGTGTCTGTAGGCACGGTTCAGTACATCTGATAGTTATTCAGCACAAACTATTTGGCTTTTGAGCCAGGCGCGCGAGAACTAATAAATCTCAGGGTGGGCTGGGCGCGCGCGCGTGTTAATTTTGCGGATTTTTGGCGGGTTTGGGTGATTTCTATTGCGGTTTCGGGGGACTTTCATTGGGGTTTTGGGTGATTTTTCCCAGGAAATAACAGTTATGCTTTCTGCATACACAGCGGCAGCATAAGAAATATATTTCTCCAAGGGGGAAGGAGGGAGAGAGAGAGAGAAAGAGAGCACAGTATAAAGTCATTCTTACCTTGTTAAAACCCCCCTTTATCCGATAGCGTACGAACTGTCCATGATGTCATGCAATAATCCCTTGGTAAGAGCTTTGTTGCAAATTAATGAAGCAAAACACACAGTCCACCATAATGCAATGTTGTTTGTTTACATATGCCTGGAGCCTGCTTCCGGAAGGAACGTAAGCACAAGGGTGGGGGCCAGTGGGCAAGGAGGTTGGGAGCGCTTGGTTGTATCCTCTTGGACCGCACGGGGGTGCCGAAAGTCGGGGGGACGAAGATTTACTATTCTATAAAAAAATAAATCCCCCCCCCCCCCCCTGGCCCAGGGGGGGCTGGGACGCTTCCAGGGGGGGCGCCAGCCCCCATAGCCCCCCCCTTCCCGCAGTATTGTTTTGAGCGCATACACTTTTAGATTGGATCATACCAACCTTTTTTAAATATAAATGAGGGCCCTCGTCCACCAATGTACATTTGCTCTAGCCTGACTGCAAGCGCCAGACTCAATCACACACTTCGTTTTGGGATTGAGTCTGAGCCTGGGGACGGAGATTCTACTTCAGCGGGGGCGGGGTAAAGCCTATTGACGTCACACACACACACACATACACACACACAGCCACGTGTGTCGCCGACGGCGATGCGGCGTGACATTGCAAAAATACGTTATTTCTCATAACATATTATATGACTGCATGTTTACGTTAGTGCAAAATGGTATTAAAACGTAATGAAACAGCACTTTTGTATTGTTTATTAAAAGAATTCGAGTCGAGTCTGACTCCGCCATGACAGTTTTCACGGACCAATCAGAGTCCACTAGCGGCTCACGTGGGCAGAAGAGCACCAATCAGAGTCCACTACGGAATCTCACGTGGGCAGAACAGCTCCGAAGGGAGGGGGCTGGGACCGGACCAGCATACCACGTGCCTCAAGTCTACAGCCCTGATTGGCCCATTCAATGCGCCCGCTCTTCAGGCGCGCTTGAAATAAAATAAAATATCTCCGGGTTCAGTCCACACTACACACCACCCACCAACAGGGGGTGGTGATGTGCAGACTGAAGTATCAGGCTACATTTGCTCAGTATATTTCCATTTTCCAGTTAGCAGGAATCAAATCAAACTTTGGCACAGGCCCTGTTATTTCCAGATCATGACACACTTTACCCACCTGTAAAGCAATAACGAAGCCATTAGTGGAATGCAGGCATTAACGCTCATGAGGGGATGTGGTGTAATAAAAACTGATTACAGGCTAGGAAATTATTTTATTACTTTATTAGTCTGTCCATCTGCATATAAAGTCAAAATTCCTCTGTGACACTGAGGTGCACACATTTTATTATCTTTTTATTTCTTTACTAGAGGCTGACAGGGATCTACTGTACAGGTTTGAGGGCCATCCGAGGTGACTGCAAGATTGGTCTCAATCACTGACCCATACCGTTATGGGGAGGGTGTTCGAGGAACCAAAGAATTTCATCCGATACACGTGGCATCACCAGCTGCTTCTCTTCACCTGAGAGGAGTTTCACTGTGGAGGATTCAGACACCAACCTCCACATTGGAGGACTTGAACTTTTACACCTGTGCCACCTAGATGCACCAATCATTCCCGATCCTGACAGTGTAGAATTATTTGAAAAAAAGCCAACAGTAGTTGGAAAAAGAGCAGGTTAGGGAACGGTTAAACCTAATTTGAGGTTAAACTCTGTCACTGTCCAGGTTACGTGACTTATAACAGATGTCAGTTGATGTGATACATATTGATGAATTTGTGTCTACTGGAAAAAGCTCCTCTGTTGAATATTCTTAGCATCACTTGATATACTGTATTGTTCACAGCACTAAAGGTTAGTTTAGTGAAACACTATCATTTAAACACCAACTTAACAAAGACTGACATCAAGCTCTTCCCGTAATAAGGTATTAGCACCTGTCTTAAAGTTTATGTGCTGTACAGAATAAAATGAAAATAAAAAAATCCAAAGGTTAAAACAACCAGATCAATGAGAGAACACATGCAAGAAAAGAAAGAAAACAATCTATCGGAACCTTCAATTCAGATTTCTGGTCATCCTTGGTCAAAAAAAAGTTGAAGAAAAAAGGAAAAAAGATCACATATATATTGTCTTCTTTCTAACTGCAGGACAAAAGGCATCTGCCAACGCAAGTATAAAGGAGCATGCCTCAACCATCCGTTTTGTTCTGCTTATCCAGGGCAGTGTTGTGGTGGCAGCAGGCTAAGCCAGATAGGATATTCCATACGTCCCTCTCCCCAGCAACCTTTTCAAGGTACTGTATACTTTATAATCCCCTTGGGAAAATGTGTCCTCCGCATTTGACCCATCGTCCCATCCTAACTACAGGTGCAGTGTGCAGCAGGCTGCCTTGGGATATTATTCTCAGTCTCAAACTAAGCCGTTTTTGTTGTGATCTGGCCACATACTGTAGCATTAACAGTACATAGCAGTCACTCTCCCTCCCCTCCCATGTATTACAGAACTCTTCCCATCTTCCCCCCCACGCACACACCCTATATTCCACCACCTTTAATTGATTGAAGAATGTATTAGCAGTTTGCAATAGAAAAAAGTACAGTTTCATGACAGCACAAATCACTGGTACAAGGTCAACTAAAAGGAGATCCTAGAAAGCCTTACCGCTTATTTACACAGGAACCACACTTTATGTATCTCATATATCATTGAAAGACAGACGGATAGAACATAGTACTTTATCTAGGATAACTTCAATTTCAAAAGCAGAAAAGGGGGGGGGGGGGCTTTAACTTCCTTTAAGCGAGCCCACATTGTTTCTTCGGGAACAATATTATCTAGTTACAGACAGTACATGTGTCTCACAGAGGCAGGGCCGTTTTTAGCTATAGGCGGTATAGCGCCATCCTAGAGGGGTCGCCGAGGGGGCGCCGAAATGGATGGAGTGGACCCAAACCAGCCCAAAACCGACTGAATTCACGTCAAAACCCGCAAAAATCGCACGCGCGCTTTGCGTGGGGGGGCGCATTCGAGAGAGCTCGCCTAGAGCGCCGATTAGACACGCTACGGCCCTGCACAGAGGCACATAACTATGTCTAAATATTCTCCTGAAGCAAACCAGATGTTTTTTAACTGGAAGTTCAACTGACTCATGAAAATGAGAAAGTCTACTTATCTCTTTCTTCTGTTTCATTTGTAATTGTGTAATTTGTGTTTATTTAACATAGACGTCTGATAAGCGCTCTGGAAAGGAAAAGCATATGATTATACAAGTAGTTTATAATTTAAAAGCATAAGGGGCTTCATGGACGTGACTGCACCCCCCCCCCCCCCTTTTATTTTTTACTCTTTTAGTGCTAAAACCGAACAATTTCGGTTATTTTTTTCAATCCAATCCAATATTATTTTGCTATTTTACTTACCCTGAGCTGCTAGTAGCGACGTGGGTGGTCCTGGCTCGTCCATCGCTTTCCAACGAGCCATGCTACATGTTGCGACGATTTATTCCATTGGAAATCTTTTAGAATAAAGTTTAAAGCCCCCCCAAAAAAACTCTATTTTTGCAAGACGTATTAAGGTTTACAAAAACCGAAGATTTTCGGTTTCTTTAATAAAATGAATTAAATTATCGGAGGCCTCAACGAAGCCCCGGTCTAAATCTTGATCCAAGCCGCCTACCGAGCTCTCTTTCCACCGGCCCGTAATCGGGTAACGTCGCCGAAACGCGCCGCCCAATCCAATACATAGTCACATCTTTAGAGCTCATTTTCTCTGAAATGTGTTCCTAGTGCAGCGGAAAAGTTTTTTTTGCGGCTAAATAGCCTCCGATCGGGCTTCTAAAAAAATAAATAGCCGATAGCTAACTGTTAGCTCTCGGCCTCCATTTCACGTTCATAACACTGTTTGCAGAAAAAACACAAGCCACTTCTTCGTGGTTAACCGGATGTTACTATGAAGCCTTATGGAGGAATGGCTGGCACTCTAGCGGCACCTTGTGGCCCCTGGCAGTCATCGTGTTAAACCTCTACTGTATTTAACCAGTAAAATCATATTGAGACAGTCTCTTTTACTGTGTGAACTGTCCAAGAGGCAGAAATAAAATTACACAATCTTTGCTATATATGTCACGGTTATAGAGAAACGGTTAGATAGAGAAACGGAGCGCTCGCCGTGCGGCACGGGGCGGAACAAGCGGTCGCCACAACAACGTCCTCCAGGCGGAGCCGCTCGATTGTCCACGACATTGCAAGCGGCGCGAAGGCCAGCGGACCTTGGTCCTGCTCTTCGCCCCCGAGCGTCGCAGGCGCGAGTGGCCGCGAAGAGCGGGCCAGGGCCGCGTGGCCGGCGAGTTACGAAGCCGTGGTGAATGCAATCGTTATATTTGCCCAGGCCTTACGGCCTGGGCAAGCTAGGCTAGGCTAGGCTAGGCTAGGCTAGGCTAGTAAATAAAGAAAGAGAGTCGCAAACGAGTGACGTCAGCGCCTTCACTAGTGAATGGCTGTCGTCGCCATCTGGTGGTGATTGGTGTGTGGTGAACGACAAAACAAGCGCTCTTACCACAGTCTAACCGAGTTACCCAAACTAACCGTAACATATACATACAATAAAAAGAACAAACAATTAAATACACTTGCGTAAAGTGATACACTTTACGCAATATAAAAAAGGCAATTTTCATTCAGAAAACGTACCAAAAAAAACAATAGTTGATGAAAATACTGTTTACATCATTGTAAAACTGCATGCCTAATTATCACAAAGAACATGGTTAATTGGATGTACAGAGAGAGGTGTGATGTGTGAAGCATGTGTGGGTTTTTCATTGAGGGGCTTTAAGTGTTTTGTACAGAATGACTATGAATTAATTTACAGAAGAAAGGGTTGACCCTCATTTTTCCTGAAAGTATAAAGCTTATGTAACGTAATAGAACATTGTGTCAACCTGTCCAGTGGATAGGGTTAAGAGTGGGGTGCTAGATACAGTATGGATGGATGTGTGTGGGTGGGAGGGAATGGGTTTTTATGTACTTTGTGAATGTGGATCTGACCAAGCCTGGATGAGCTGACTCATTTTACTCTGATTTTGGTCCAGAACGGTTTCTCAGCAGAAGCATAGTTACAGCCAAAACTTAAAACTGAGAACACAAATCTTACATGGTCTCCTAAGTGGTCGTCAGCATCTGACTGCAAATCTCGCGAAAGTCCTATGTTTACTGGTGCTAGATCCCGCAAGAGTGTGTTACTGGGACAGAGAAAGGTTGATAATAAAGTAGATTTTCTCCTTATTTGTCTCTGTTCACCTTCACTCTCCCATTGGAATGAATTGACTCAAACCTGCTTCCGGTCTCCTAAAAGGTGTCAACTTACTTCAAGCAGATACGGGAAGTAAACCAGAGATGGCGAGTCTTGCTATTTACGTTTTGGGGGGGGGGGGGGGGGGGGGGGGGGGGGGGGATTGCAGGGGAAGATTAATTTCCTATGAAGTCTGCGGAAATCTTGCTCTTTCGATGTGTCATTCTTTCGACAACCAGTGGTTTAGGCATAGAGGTTAACATTCACCCTCATCGGCAGGTTAGCTACTCACCCGCGTCGGCAGGTTAGCTTTTCACCATGCAGGTTAACATTCACCCGCATCGAAAGAATGGACCGTCGAACAGATGCTATGTCGCAATATCGACACGCTCCCACTGTCCATTGCTGGGGTATGGTTATACTGGCTATGCTGTCAAAACAAATAAAGGTGGCTATGCTGTCAAAACAAATAAAGGTTAATCTACTCCTGTAAACAATAAACACATATTGTACTCTTGCTAGAGTACACATCTACTGTAGACACTTTGAGAGAAAACATGAATTTCTATTCTCTTGCACCCAAAAGACCAAGTGTGAGTCTGGCTTGTGTCTGTGCAATATTCAGCTTCCTGGCTCTGATAGGATAATTGTCCTCTGACCTACAGTATGAGAAGGACCAACACTCTGGGGGTTCTGTCCATGAGGACATGAACATGGCATCAATAGCCTGGACTTTATGATGAAGCCCAGCAGTCAGTGTCTGGAACTTTTCCACTCCATTTCTGCCTAAATGTCTCACCCTCATTGGAGTAGTGTCGACTCCATATCAATTAAAACATGGAGACCTCATGTAATAGACAATATGCCGCCACAGGTTTGCCCTTGCAAGAGTAGACCTATACCTGCTGTGCTCCTTGTGCTGGGCATCTATTGATTAGAAAACCCTGAATAGAGAAGTTAAGTGCCTAACATATAAATAAATGTGATGACAAATCTTTTGCTGACTTAATCGTACTGAAAATGTTATTACAGCAGATCTCCAGATGGATTTGAGTCAGGAGTGGCTCTACAGAAAACGTTTAGTGTCTGTGGTGGCTTGGTTCCAGCTCGATCGAATGGGCAATTTCACAATTTATGCTCCCTTTTTAGAGCCCCTTAACGGACGCCCGTCATGGAGTGATTGCGGTCTGAAAATGCATTCCAATTTATTTCAATGCAGTGTCACACTAATGGCTACCTAACTTTTTCCCGGTCATTAATAAATGAACTGTGTAGACACACACAATGTATCCTAGCAGGATATTCAGCACATTCAACACAATTAAAGTTGAAAGGTGCATTTGAATATTGATGAGAGGTTATGTTGCTTGCTTTCTCTGACGTTTTTGTTTCATGTGCTGCACCGTGCTGGGAAAAATGGAAGACATTTACTTTCCCTCTAATGAATATAAAATTCCAACCAAAGTGTTCTGCAGTCAGAGATAAATTGTATTTATCAAATTTAAATTATTTAATATTTCAAATGAAGACATTGAAAGTATACTGTATGAATAAATGCATGAACACATTACAATGTCTTCGAAACAGACCCCCATGCCCCCCTAGTGATTTCTGCAATAATCAATTTGAGGAAATGAAAACTAAAATAATGCATGACTTTTATATTAATTTTATTTGTACTATTTTACAAAGGACAAAGGAGATCCATACGCCAGTGGTTCTCAAAGTGGGGTCCAGTGACCACCATGGGTCCTTGAGGGGGTTCCAGGGGGTCCCCTGCAAACTGTATGTTATGCATTGGCTATTCAAACATAGCAGATCTACAAGCTTACAACATGCATCGCGACATGTGAGCTTGTAGATCTGCTATAATGATTTTGAAATGATGGTCCCTGGCACAAAATGTTTTCAAATGGGGTCCGTGACCAAATAAAATATACATTAGGGGATTCTTGACATGAAAAGGTTTGGGTTTACCATTGCCGTACACTACCCTTAAGTGCTAATGTATTGGCACATCCAAACAGTGTGGCAAAACACTTCAATGAGCTACAGAGAGGATCTCCTTTGTTACTTCCATGACTGTCTTCTTTCCAGCATTTGATTCGTGGATCTATATTATTATTTACTATACTTAACTTTTTCCTCCCCCCATTTGTTTCCTTTTATTTATGTAATCAAAAACGTAAATACAAAAAAGAAAAAGTGACTTGCAAAACATCTTATGTTTTCACCCAGGGCTAATCTCGCAAACCGTTGGACTGATAAATCCTTTCAACATTTAATAGAAGTCAGTGGGAGTTTGACCATGCTGAGACCATGGCCAATATGGTGTCATACATCATGTCATAGATGACAGACGTCACAGACTGCTGTTGTTGTGACCGTAGGTCGCTATTTAGTATGAAAACTTGCCTCTCATGTCTGTCTGTCTGTCTGTCTGTTTGTCTGTCTGTTGTCACACCATATGCTCCATTATGGCCAAGACACTTGCAAATTGACGTCTGACATCATAGATGTCTGACGTCATAGACCGCATGAGACTGACACAATATGTCCATACAGTATATCGTTCCCCAATCCCCATAGACCACATGAGACTGACACAATATGTCCATATGGGCATTCCCAGATGATTCCCTGTTAGGTCAACCACACTAATACCCTTTTATGCACATATATTGAGATCCCTGATGTCATCATCAACATTAAGCCTCATGTGGTCTATGACGTAGGACATATATGATGTCAGATGACATCAGGGATCTCATCAATATTAAGCCCATATCTGGGAATGCTCATATATGGACATATTGTCTCAATCTCATGTAGTCTTCTAGTCTATGACGTCAGACATCTATGATGTCAGATGTCAGTCATCTCCATATTTGGGAAAATATGGACACATTTTGTCCAACTTAAACAACCAACCTGGTCTGTGATTTTTTTTGGTCAAAGTTGATCCCATGCCAAATGGCCAGCGCTCGCCCAACAGTCTGCCATCAGGGGCACATGGGCCCCCTCAGGGCGTCTTTCTAGGATCCATACTGACTCACCTGCCAGTGAGGAGCCCCCACCAGGAGGACGTAGAACCTTTGTCCTATGCCCAACACTCCTTGCTGTAAAAATGTTCAACCTCCCCGCCCGACTTCCCTCCCCTGAACACAATTGTATTCACGTAGAGTCTACGTCGTAGATGCTCGACAAAGCCGGATGCATCGCGGTGGACCAGACCTTCGCGGTGCTTGGCAGGAACTTTACCACTGCGCCACCAAGCGCCGCTGTTTTTAGCATGTACTCAAAATAAGAAATGGTTTATAATTTATTTTACAAAAACTAATGCATGCATACAATATATTGGTTGAGTGAACTTGAGTCTGTAGTAAATGTTAATTTGCCATGCTCTAACCTACACAATCTTCCTTGGTAGGCTTTGAAGTGAAATGAGTTCTCCCCATGCTCACCCCCGTCAGCGGCATGAGATATTGAATATGTAATAGCCTCACGCCATAGGGAACATAGATACATCCCAGCATGCTTTACCAATCCAAGCACCAGTTATAAGGCTGATGTTCTGTTTATTTCATGTTGGCCAAACTCAGCAGTGACTGTATTTCCAGAGACCTGCTGTAGGCCTACGTACAGTATATCTTTAGTATAAAATGCTTTGTGTTTTTTTTATTCTTTTGCCAATTATATTTTATTTCTTCAGTTTTATGTGAAGCAC
This sequence comes from Nannobrachium achirus, assembly GCF_963921795.1. Lineage (NCBI taxonomy): Eukaryota > Metazoa > Chordata > Actinopteri > Myctophiformes > Myctophidae > Nannobrachium > Nannobrachium achirus. Next base: position 35,990,308 of record NC_137810.1, read on the forward strand.
TCTGTATCCTTATTTTCATAAATGCTTTATAAATAGTGTTATTATTTAACCTTGATTTGAATGAAATAGAGACAATTTTGTTGATATTAGAAATTAGAAAAGATAAGGAATAAAAACCACAATGCATTTGTACCAATCGATGTTGCATAATGGAAGTGGACCATAAAAGCAAATACTGCAAATACTGTAGTACTGCATGTCGGTATGCATACTACTTTACTTACATCACATACAGTAAACTGTCACTAGGAGTTGATGCATTAAAGGAACAAAGCTTGTGGCGAGGTGACGATTGGATCTGGCTAAAGACAACCCTATAGTGGAGGAATACTTTATTTCTGTCTTCCATGTGATTAATTACCTTTGGCCCACAGACAGAAACTCTGAGCATCACAAAAATGTTCCGTTCTTCCATTCCTCAAGTCAGCAACAATACGTCAGCATGAAGCTGCTCTGTTGGGCCAGCTGTGGTAAGTGCCTGGATGCCTCTTTCTTATCAGTGCTGCATACCGTATAACTTGTTTTACCTGCACACTCTGATTTTGAATTATCCAATTCTCTGTCAGATGATTGATGATTTGTAACTTTGTGTGCTTTTAAACTGACAGTGACATATCACTGTTGACTGTACTGAGGCTGGGCATAAAAAGGATTTTAGTAGCATAGAATACTATTGACTGAACAGGTTTGATCTTGGGTCAATTAAAATCATATAGGCCTAATGAAAACATGATTATCTCTAGCTACACCAATTAAATCAAAACAATATTAATGCAGGACCCAAACACAGGAAAGAGCAGGCAGCAATTGGATTTGTGAAACCAAATGTACTAGCTTCCACAAACGGTTTGAAGACGAATACACAGCCATGTACTAGATGGAGACCACGGGTGCAAGCAGTATTCACACACTACATACAACAGGCTAACAATAACTGTCTGGCACAGACTAGCAGTAACAGTAATATCTGATAAACACTAAGGATATGCATAAAAACTTGGTACTAATCACAGGCCAAGGCACAGCTGAAGAGGGCAGCGACCAGAATTGATTGATTTGTTCATTTGGATCACTTTAAGTCCTATTGGCCTATACTTCCTAAAGTCCATACAACACAAACATTAACATAAACAGAAGCATACTACAATATACAATAACAAAAACACATTCAACACATACTGATGGTACAATACACACAGCCTATACAGTTAATAATGCACATAATTAACAGGGGAAACATAAGAGGATTGGGTAACAAGATGAGTTTAGGGTGGGCGGCAGGTAAAACAGTGTCAGACTGAGGAGGCTAACACAAGACAGGTGAGTAGGGAAAGGCAGACTGGGGACGAGCCATTCCACCAGACTATGGAGCAGTTTCCACCTGTCAACCACCAGGCTGTTTAACAATTCCTGAGTCCTGTCACCATGTCAGCCTTGACGACACATACCATCATATCAGGTGTTATCACTGTATAATGTATGTGTCTATGAATATATTCATTTACTGTCTGCTGCACTGGCACGATTGCCATGCATAAACTTACATGTCTGATATCTGCTTCTAAATGATGTCTCTCTCCTGCACAAGAGACTGATTCTATATCTTCTGCTATTTATATCTGCCTACAAAATGTCCATACTTGCACAAGAGGCAAAATCTGTCTAATTTTTTTCACCGTATGTATATTTGACATAATATTCGTCATTGTTATTTGACTCCGTTTCGCTTGTTGACTTTGTTTAATTTGTTTCTTTCTTATTTCTCAATTTCTATTCCATTACACTTGTATTTACCAGTAAGGCTCCCTAATCGGGAGATAAGCGACCGTAGGTCACTTATCTCCACAAATAGGGCAAAAATTTGTTTTGCCAAAATCTTCCTGATCCATGTTGATGACATGAGTGTAGACATACTGTGTAGTGATTTTCGTGATTTTAGGGCAAAATCTGTAGGAGCAGTGTCCAAAAATGTGTTTTTAAAAATCGGCCTGGAGGTGGCGCTATATGGGAGAGATTCATGTTGATGGGATGAGTGTAGACATATTGTGTACCGATTTGCGTGATTTTAGGGCAAAAATTGTAGGAGCAGTGTCCAAAAATGTGTTTTGCAAGAATCGGCCTCATGGTGGCGCTAGAAGAGGGCCATGTGAGAAATGAGGGGTGGGGTCTCCGCGCCGGCAAGGCGGACGAATAGGTACGGGCCCCGGCTGTCCCGGTCGCTCCTAGCCGGAGTTACGGCATTTTATGTGAGCTGCAGTGTAGGGGGTCCTCCACTGGGGGCGCCACCACTTTTGCATCCGTTGTGGAGCAGCAGGAGTTGGTGGTCCCCGGGAATTCCCCGTGAGCAGGCCGGTTGGGGTGGTCATTTGGTCATTTTTGCACATTTTGGATTTTTTTTTCATCTGGGGGTCCCCCAGGGACATGGGGGTCCCTGGAGCTCCGGGGGTCTTTGGAGGTTGTAGTTTGGCAGGCAAGGAACGTGTGTGCAAAATTTGGCATGGATCGGGGCAACGGTTGCGGAGATATGAGCAGGGCAAGAGTGTGACGTGTGAGGTGTGACAGACAGACGGAGGGACGGAGTTACACTTTGTGGTGGTTTTGATAGTAAAGTGCGACCTGACGGTCGCAAAAACTGCAAAACCTTGGGAGCTTGTACACAAAATACTCTCACTCACTCTTTTAAACCTCTATAAACTATATCTGTGGCAATACTAAAGAGTCAAGAGGGTTTATTTGTCACTCACTCATACAGGCACAAGCAGCAAAATGTAATAAATGTACAAAGTAAAGTTGAGAGAGAGAGAGAGAGAGAGAGAGAGAGAGAGAGAGAGAGAGAGAGAGAGGGATCAAAGAGAGACAAATACAGAAAGACATGGAGACTGAATCTAACAGTATAACATCCACATTGAATCGACAGTTAGCATACAGTTCATGCTCACCCCTTTAAGCCCCTATCAGCTCCTATTCTAGAGCAGACAAGTGGAACAGTTACTGTAATTTTCTTTAGTGATTAGTTGTCTACCCTTGACAAAGTAATTTAGCTGGCTACAGAGTCTCCAGCATCTATGAAGTTTAATTTCACCTCTACATTAAAGTGTTCTTGACATGTTTTCAAAGTTGCGTTCAACAACATCAGTACAGCATTTTGAAAAAATGTTGGAGCGCAAGTAAGTTTCCTTAACGAGTGCCGACTCAGACAGGGAGGGAGTGAGTCTTATATTTTACTGTATGTCAGACATGTTTAGCCTTATTAATTTATTCGGTTGACTAGTCCCAAGTCCACTCACATCTGTTCTCACTTTTATGTGTAACATTAAGCTAGACAAATGTACATTATAGATTAATCACCCACATTTAGATTTAGAGGCTTTTAAACCCAGGCACCCTCAGATGAAAGAGCAAGCAGCGGTAGAGTGCAACTGCTCTATTGATCTGCAGAAAATAAGGACTGGAACACCAATGAGGTGTGGTGGAATAAGTGAGGTAACTGGAATGAAGCAAGATGATCATAAATAAGCCATCTGCACACATACTGTAGCAGGGTAATATGATAACACGTATGAGACTCAAAGGAAAAATACATTTGCCAAGAACTTTGGTCTGCCTGAAATACGCCAAGGCACTTAGTTATCCCCTCTGCATGACATCCATAAATCACATATTTTATTAAACTTTGGCACTACAGTCTTGTCCTCCATTACAGTCCAAGCCAAACTTTCCTTGTTTTATGGCATCAGTAACAGTGACAAAACTTAAACTTACTTTCTGGAACTTAAACACATGAGCTTGAGTCCTTTGGCTGGGTGTGAATACCACACTAAAGTACACAGGAGAAACTAGAAGCAGTGCTCTACCGAGCACAGGTCTCCACCATGGTATTACTGTAGTTATTGTGGCCTCCTGGTGGCACTAAATGTGAAAAGGGTGCAATGTCTTCTTTGGCCTTTAACGACAACGCTGGATGCATGATTTGAGGCATTTTGTTCCAAAAATTAGTTTGGCAAAGTCGACCTGCATGCTGGTGGCGCTATAACAGGCCAATGTGAAAGGAGTGGCATTTGTTCCTTGACCTATAGTGGGAATGTGCGTGCAGCATTTCTCTGTAATCACAAGCTGTTCATTATTTAAGTCATTTTGCTCAAAATGGACCAATACTGCAAACTTTGGAAGCCAGTTAGCCAATTAGGGTGTAATATGAAATATCGGACAGATCCGTCTTGATCACATTAATATAGAGATACTGTGTACTGATTTGCACGATTTTTTGATAAAATCTCAAGGAATAATAGGAAAGAAATTGTTTTACATAAGTCGGCCTCCTGGTGGCGCTATAAAAGGCAGATATGAAAAATGCAGTGCAAAGGTTTTTCCTTGGCCTCTAGGGAGTGCACATAAAAAGTTGTACGCTTGATGAATAAATTATTAGTTAAATAAATATGGATATGGATAAATCCATAACCAAAATAAGACAGAGACGAGCCAAAGGACTACCAATAAATTGCTGTATTTGAAGTCAGACAAGGAGACAAACAGCTGAGCATACCCTCCTGGTGGCAGCTTTGCTAATTCTCTCTCTCTTCCAAGATGGAAGTTAACATACAGTATATAAAGAGTACAGTTATGACATTAAGATCGATGGGGCTCATTGATTGGTCCCCAGATCATAACAAGAAGACAGACACGTAGAGTGTTGGTAACTTTCCACTAGTGACATACCGTATATTATTATTATTATTATTTTTTTTTTTCTCTTAAATTTTTATCCCACGATTTTTGTAACCCATTTTTTCACCCGGTGCCAATTGCCTAAGCTGTGATCCTGGGCTCTACTCTCCCTCTGCCAACCTGGGGAGGGCCCCGAACTGAGCTCATGCTTCCTTCAATGCATGAGGAGTGAGCAGGCCGCTTCTTATCACCTGACAGGGGGAGCTTCCCCGGTTGGACGTAGCGCGTGGAAGGAACACGTTATTCCAACCAGTTCCATTCCCCTCCATCAGGCGCCCCGGCTGGCCAGGGGGAGGCTTTATAGAGACCAGGATTACTGCATGTTTTTGTGAGGGTATCTACCCTAGGAGACACAGGGAGAACATGCAAACTCCACACAGAAAGGCCCTAACATACCGTATATTATAACCTGATTTCGTAGTCAGTAATCACTAGCCTGAACTCACAGTACCACCAAAAACATGGTCTCCTATACTGTAAGTTCAGTTCATAATATAACCTTATGGTCATATGAGCCTCATACACAAATCATACAATTATGTATCATAATTCATATCCAACAACGCTGATCAGTGGAGTTATAGGTAAAAACACAAATGGGCCTGTTATAGCGCCACCATGAGGCTGATTTGGATTTTCTTTTTAAGTGGCATTTATTCCTCTGCCTATTGGGAATGTGCATGCACAATTTTACCAAAATCGCACACCGCGTTCATGATTTCAGGTATTTTATTCAAAACGGACCAATCCTGCAAAGACAGTTTTAGCCAATCAGGATGGAATATGGAAAATCTGACAGATCCATGCCGATCACATAGAGATACTGTGTACCGATTTGTGTGATTTTTGGAAAAAATCTGTAGGAGTACTGGTAAAAGTTCGTTTTGCATAAATCGGCCTCTTGGTGGCGCTAGAACAGGCCCCTGTGAAACATTTGGGACAGAGGTTCTGAATTGGTATCCAGGGAGTGTGGGTGCACAGCTTGTCAGCGACCGGGCCAACGGTGCCGGAGAGTAGCTGGTAACAGACGGGCGGACGGACGGACGGACGGACGCACGCACGCACGCACGGACGGACGGACGGACGGACGGACGGACGGACGGACGGAGTTGAAAACATAGTCTCTCCCATGCCTTTTGGCTGCTGGAGAGCACTGGAGACAATAAGCCATCCCCACACACACTCGGGAGGAGAGAGCCTCTGTCATGAGGACAGTATGCTCCTCTGGCTTGAACCATCTTATTTCTGTGTGGGGATAACTGTTTCAGTTTATTCATGGCAAGCAGCTGAGTTTGTTGTCTTGGTGCACCAGAAAGAAAGAGTTTGAATGAAACCTGTGCCATTGTCTGTTCCGAGCTCTCCTACAGACACTATCAGGGTATGAGACTTACGCGATTTCTAACTGTTTATGTAATGTTTTTCATAGTATTGTATATTTGTCTGTTGTTAAATGTTTTGATGAATTGAGTAGGCCTACAATGGACCACAATAGAAATATGCCATAGGCTTTCTTGGGTTTAAAATCCTCTTAGCAGACCTTGTATTGAATTGTACTTTCCTTTGCTCTTTTTTGTTTTGCAAACTGCTAAAGTATTCAATCAATCAAACCAACTTACAGTATTTTAGATTAGTTTAGAAGTCACTGCAGGTCCGGGGGGTGCATGTTGTTCAATTCCTCCACAGTGCCTCTGGCTTGGCTGGGAGCTCTGACTGGCTGCTGAAGCTGTCAAGGGAGGGCAATTCATCTCCTACAGGTTGTTTGGGGCTCAACAGGGGGCAGCACTGTAATGAACAGTGTTTTCATCCACACACTTCTCACTGTCCGTGTCAGGTGTATACCGGTATGTTATAGTCAGTTTGGGTAACTCAGTTAGATAGGGGTAAGAGCGCTCGTTTTGCAGTTTTGCCGCATGACGAGCGCTCCTGTTCTCAATTTCACTGAAACTCAAAAAAACTGTGACATATATAGTCCGGCAGCCCATGAGGTGGCGTGTGAAATTTGGTATATCGTTTTTTTTATTGGCCTAAAATATTGTCTAAATACTGTAGGCCTACATACATTCATGAAACCACCTGACAGGCTGTCAGCAAGCAAACTAGCTCATTTCGGACCAGAAAAAAAGTTATAAGTAATTATAACTATATTATAATAATTTTCTTTCACAGACCATTTCTATTAAGTCACCAGAACAACATACTAAAAGTTGTAAGAAATCCTAGTTGAAATATGTTTAATTGGCATCAATCCAATAAGACCGCCAAATTATTGCCAAAAACCCATATAAAATGATGGTGAGTCGAGTTTTCATTCATCTGAAAATTCAGTTGACTCCCAAATACATTTTGACGTAACGAATTCAGATAAAATATCAAAACAATCATTTGAGATATTCTTTAATCAATATAACAGAACTACAGGATGTTATTACCAGATAATCAGCAAACTAGCACCAGCCAAGGAGTCCGACTTATGGCTGACTTATGTAAAACACATTTTTGGATATTACTCATTCAGATTTTATCCAAAAATCACACAAATCAGTACACTAACTCTACAGTCATGTGATCAAGTCGGATCTGTCTGATATTTCATATTCCATCCTGATTGGCTAAGATTGGCCTTCAAACTTTGCAGGATTGGTCAATTTTGAACAAAATGCCTCAAATCATGAACGCAGCTTGCGCTTTCCACACATTCCCACTAGGTCAAGGAACAAATGCCACCCTTTTCACATTGGCCTGTTATAGCGTGTGAGGGACCAGAGTTGGTCAGCAAGAGAGACACAGCGACACTTGTGTAGTTTTCATAAAATGTATTTTGTTTCTTTAAGGTGGACATATAGACAACTGCACAGCATGACAATACCTCACCAAATGAAACATGAGGGGAACATATATAGTGGTTGATCAGACCACTCTTGACACACAGGGGGAAAACCAAAAGAAAACATTTAAACACTACAAATCCCTTCAACATAATCCATTACAACATTAACACATATTAAACAAAGCCATTACCTACAACTGAAATATTCAAATATATCTCTTCACAATTGTAGTAAATACTTGTAACTCATAATAACCCCTGCCCCTCCCCATATGCACAGGGGACATGGTGCAGTCCAATTGCCCAGCTCATCTGAAGCAGCTGTTTCTAATGCCAGCCATTTTAACTTCAGTAACTGATAACATAACACCACAACTTAAATGATTCCTGATAAGCACAGATGGCGTTGACAACAGAAACTTAATGGCCATATAAACCGTCCATAACTTTGTCACCAAACTTGCATTAAACAGAATGTCAATTAACAGTTGAGTGTCTTTGCATGAAGTATGTAGTGTTCAAAATAATAAATATAACTTAAACGAACAACTCAAACACTTATGTCCACCATTTCTTCACCAACTTTGTGGCTGCTGGTGATGGCCATCACATGTGGCCCTCACACACTCCCCCCCTTAAGAGCACACTGGAACAGTGAGAGCTTGTCTGAGGTCACCTTGAGTCCATGGGATGTGCTGCCCGCAAAACAGAAGGGTAGCCTGGCTGGCCTGGCCAGTACCACCTTGTGTTGCGTCCATCCATGGTGTTCTGTGTTCAACCACTTCATCGCCCGGAGAGATTTAACATTTTGCTCCTGGCATGATGATGCCTCCCTCAGACGAACTGTCCAGAAACCCTGCTCCTCCATGCGGATACGAACAATGCTAGCCAGGTCCACCAGTGCTGGTTCTCGGCTGGCTTCAACCTCCACACTCTGTCTAGTGGCTCCATGGGCTGCACCCTTAGCTCGCTCCTCTGGATCTGCCTGTGCTCCACAGGGTCCTCTCCCTCTGCCACGCTCCATTGTTCATCAGTGGGGCTGGGAAGATTCTTAGTATTATTTTTGCAAAAATATCCTGTGCTCTCTACTGGATGATCCCACCACTGCCACCATATGTGAGGGACCAGAGTTGGTCAGCAAGAGAGACACAGCGACACTTGTGTAGTTTTCATAAAATGTATTTTGTTTCTTTAAGGTGGACATATAGACAACTGCACAGCATGACAATACCTCACCAAATGAAACATGAGGGGAACATATATAGTGGTTGATCAGACCACTCTTGACACACAGGGGGAAAACCAAAAGAAAACATTTAAACACTACAAATCCCTTCAACATAATCCATTACAACATTAACACATATTAAACAAAGCCATTACCTACAACTGAAATATTCAAATATATCTCTTCACAATTGTAGTAAATACTTGTAACTCATAATAACCCCTGCCCCTCCCCATATGCACAGGGGACATGGTGCAGTCCAATTGCCCAGCTCATCTGAAGCAGCTGTTTCTAATGCCAGCCATTTTAACTTCAGTAACTGATAACATAACACCACAACTTAAATGATTCCTGATAAGCACAGATGGCGTTGACAACAGAAACTTAATGGCCATATAAACCGTCCATAACTTTGTCACCAAACTTGCATTAAACAGAATGTCAATTAACAGTTGAGTGTCTTTGCATGAAGTATGTAGTGTTCAAAATAATAAATATAACTTAAACGAACAACTCAAACACTTATGTCCACCATTTCTTCACCAACTTTGTGGCTGCTGGTGATGGCCATCACATGTGGCCCTCACATAGCGCCACCATAAGGTCGACCTTTGTAAAACAATTATTTTGAATAAAATCATGCATGCAGCGTCTGTGAGCTGGCACCATATTCACATTGGGCTATTATAACACCACCAGGAGGCCAGAATAACTTTCCTGACCTGGTGGAGACCTATGCTCGGAAGAGCACAGCTGCTTCTAGTTAATTTTATTTTTAGATGACCCAATCTAAGATGACCCTGGCCTGTGGTATTTTCCCTGATCCTGTGGTATTTTCAATAGAAAATAATTACTGCAATTATCATTAATTGCAGTGATGTCAGATTTTGGTTCATGGGTGGAATTGGCAATAAATAAATTGGGGAGAAAAACAAAACAAAATGGAATCTCACTGACATTGTTTTACCAACCTTTCCAGGAACAAACCTCCGTTAATATAAGCCAATCCCTTGTATTTTAAATGTATTAACACTCAAGCACGAGCTGTGTCGCCTAAACCTGCTGTAAGGCACTGTGGCCTGAGAAGCTTTGTAGTGTAACACATTACATGCAAATATCTGCTGCCAAGCAACAAAATAGATATTCCACTCCAGTGAATGTGACTTTGTGGCGGAGATACTTCAGTTCAGAAACTATCATCACCAGTGAATTATTATCTGAGGTTAGCAATGGAGGAGGACAGGCTGAATAATATAATCTTGATGTCCCTTGAAAGAGACTTTACTGCTGTAAAGCTCATTACTTATTTCACTTACACAAATCAAGAATAAAACAAATTATCACAGGGTATATTAAGGCATATAGGGTGCTGTGTATACAGTGATCTTAGACTAAAGTAGGTTGCTGTGTGTGAGGTGGTCAATTAGGTCAGTGTAAGTTCTTAAATCTGACGATATAAGCCCCCCCCCCCCCCCCCCCCCCCCCCACAGCCCACACACACACACACACACACACACACGTTTTTCAGACATGTTAACCACTCAACGGCTTTGTCGCTACAGAATCAGGAGATGGACTCCAGCCCTATGGGCCTCATGGCCCGGCAGGGCTTACTTACATATATCACATGTAAAGCTTAGGTTTTGTTCAACAGTCTGACTGTTGAAGGTCTTATAGATGTTGAAGGTGTTATTGATACAAACAATAGTTACTCCGGTATCGTTTGCTAGGAGGTGAGTGCTGAGCAGTGGAGTGAACAGACTATGGCTGGTGTTACGTATGTCCTTGATGATACTCTGAGCCTTGGCTACACATTGTTTTTCATGTATTTCCTGGAGGGAGGGAAGCTCGCCTCCTACGATGCGCTGACCTGACCCCAGCGCTCTCTGCAGAGCCTTGTGGTTGAGGGTGCCACAAGGCGCTGATGCCACTCATAAGGATGCTCTCGATATAGAATGGATGAGAGGGCTCACTCTGAATTTGTTCAGGTGCCGGAGGTAGTAGAGCTGCTGCTGAGCCTTTTTCACCACATGCGTTTTGTGCATGAACCATTTCAGATTCTCAGGGAATTTAAAGTCACTGACCCGTTCCATCTCGACACCGCAGAATGCCTCTTGAAATCCACTATGCTCCTTGGTCTTGTCGATGTTGAGAGCGAGGTTATTCTCCTGACACCTTTGTGTCAGTGAACTGACCTTGTCTCTGTAGGCTGTTTCATCCTCACTGTCAATCAGGCCCACCGCCATTGTGTCTTCAGCATTGACAATGATGTTGAAGCTTTGTGTGGCCATACAGTCGTGTGTGTACTGTACAGGGTCCAATCCAAGTTAGAATGATGAAAGAAAGTTCAGTTTGTGCAATGTGTTTAAAATGTAATTACCTCATTCACTGCCATTAATGGCGCAGAACCATTATAGTTTGCTCTTTCTTCCTGCAGTGACACAACTGTGCCATGCATCCATCCATCCATCTTCGACCGCTTATCCGGAGTCGGGTCGTAGGGGCAGCATCTGCAGCAGAGAGCTCCAAACTTCCCTTTTCTGAGCAACATTAGCAACACATCCCGGGGGATCCCGAGGCGTTCCCAGGCCAGAGATGTAATCGCCCCATCTGGCCCTTTGGTCTGCCCCGGGTCTCTTACAAGTGGAACATTGATACTTAACTCTTATACCGCTTTGGACGTTCCAATTCCCAAGAGACCTCCGCGCCAATGCGGCGCTCGTTCGCGTTCGTTCGTTCGTTCATTTACCTTGTTGAAGCTGATGAGGGGTCGCTCCGCCGTGTACTGTAAACACATTTTCCGCGGTGATGGTGTAAAAAATCCATTATGCGTTAACATCAACGGAGACCAATTCACTTCCTTGTTGATTTCTCTGGCTGTGAGGCTCTGTGGCCAGTGACTGGTCTGAATGCACGTAACAGGCAAATCACATTCATTCTCAGCATGACGCCGCCCTCTGCTGCCTGGCAGACCAAAGTGCACTATTGCACAATAAAAAAAAAAATAATAATAAAAAAAATAAATGTCTATCTATCTACTATAACGTCGCAAAGGTAAGCCGCTTTTTGATGGCACCAGACCCAATAAATAAATAAATAATCTGGCAGTAGGAGAGTTAAAAACAGACGCAAAAAAGACACAACTTTCTACATGGCCAAGGGACATTAACATTGCTGTATGTATATTTTTGGGCTCTATCTATTTAACCACTTTAACCCCAGCATTTATTTTGGTTAAAGTGTAGCTAGCAGGAAAAAATAGCAGACCAAGTACAGAGATAAAGGTCAAATTTACTGAGTATTGAGGGTTTACTGTCAATATTCCAGGATGACCTCCCACTTGGGTAATGACGCCCCCTGGCGATCATTCAGAGAAACTACTTCAGCTCCCGTACTAACGTAGGTAGGAAGGGCCTGTCACTCAAACCGGAGTGACCCGCCTCCAGGCTATATAAGCCCCCGGAGGCGGAAGTAACATCCTCTTTTCACTCTCTGCGATATCACATTCAGATAAGTTGAAACTCAGCCTTTGTATTATTATTCTTCGCGCATTAGCCTAAAGCGGTGGCATTGGAGTCACCCACCGGCGAGTGTTGAATTAACCCGTACTTAAGAATACTTATTCTTGTCCCGTCCTAAAACGACGGTTATTTCCTTCTATAACAAAGGATTATTACTGCTTGTTCAGGCCTCCGCCGAAGCAAGCGTGGCATAGCATTAGCCGTTAGCTTGTTAGCTCGTCTGCTATTTGTTAACGTTAGCTACACTGCTTACCGCTTGTTCAGGCCCTGCCCGAATCAAGCGTGGCCTAGCCTTAGCCGTTAGCTTGTTAGCTCGTCTGCTTCTTGTTAACTCTATCTACAGTGCTTCGCCATGGATCCTCTGGCCTTCCTGCCGAGGCAATGTCCAGGCTGTCCAGGACTCATCGACGGACAGGATCTTCACCATCTCTGTGTCGGCTGCATGGGCGTTGCACACGCCTTCTCTGCACTGAGTCCTCAGGGGAGAGCAGGACCTTTCTGTGACTTCTGCGTGGCCTACGACCACGATGTACTGGTACACCGGTTCTACCTAGCCAGGGCAGGCCTCGGGGCCTGCGCTCCACCAGGTGGGTCCACTGCTCTCAACCCCACAGCCCAGTCTTTCCTTCCCCAGGCGGCCCGCACCGTTGGTCAAGGTGCGGCGCTGCCTTCCGGAGATCCGTTTGGCAAACAGCGCGCCATTCCAAGTCAAGATGGCGCCGTGCTACAGGAGACACCGCCTGCCGCGCAACCGACCGCAGCTAGCTCCACTGTCACTGGAGCTGGCGGGTCTGGTGAAGTCGCCGCTAAGAAGGCGACCAAGAAGGCTAACATCCCTCCGGTAGCCTTTTCCCCTTCGGGCGCGGTAACCAAAAAGAAACGCTCGGATGTGACCGTCGGGGACGTTCCCCTCAACGTTAGCATCACCAAAACAGTCCAGACTTTCAGGCGAGAGTCGGACCTGAGCTCCTGTCAGAGCGAGGGTTCTGGTTCTGAATACTCTGGATACACGGCCGAGGAGGAGGAGGACTCCGTCGAGGACGATGGTTCTCGACTCACGGTCACAGTGAAAGGTAAGGCCCCTGCGGCTCCAGCACGTCAACTGGACGCCGCAGGGAGCTCCCAGTCCTCCTCAGGCACCACTGCCCCTCCACCCGCCAGTCAAGCGGGTGAAGCGGGAGCAGAGGACGTCGATTCTGCAGCAGAAATGCTGGATCATCTCACGGTCTACATGAGAGCTCTTGCCAGAGTTGGAGAGGAGTTGCCACCTCCTCTCCCCTCTGAAGAGGCCGAGGATGATGACGAAATGCCCGGGCAGGAGCCTTCGGTTCCCGCCCCGTATGTCCTCTCCAGGCTGCCGCTGGTGAAAGGATTCACCAAGGCCCTCCATTCCTCATGGAAGACACACAAAGACTCCAAGCTGAGAGAGCCCGCTGGCTCGACTATGTCGACCTCGAGCCTAAGAGGGACGTGGGCGAGAAGCCTGTGGGTCCTCGCGGGGAGATGTATAAATCCCTCATCAACATGGAGAACAGTCCCACCACCCTCATGGGCGGCGGTTTGGAGCTGCTGCAGGGCAGAGTCACGTTCTTTAAGGCTGCTAAGGACATTGTCGAGTCCACTACAGTGCCACTGGAAGAACCGCAGCAAGCTAGGAGGGCGTCCCGCTCCTCCCGCGCCAAGGAAAGGGGCCGCTCTGCTTCTTTTAAGAAGCACTCGTCTTCCTCCAGGGGAGCCTCTGCAGCCAGGGCGCCTGACAGGCCCCGCAGCAAGGTTGTGGTTCCCGAGCGCGCTCAGCCGCGCCGCCCGTCCAAGGATGGCAGGCAGCAGTCTTCCTACCGCGGTGGCCGCGGTAGGGGACAGCGCAAATGACACTCGGAAGAGGGGGATTGTGCTGGGGCGGGGGTCCGAGGTGTCTCTCGGTCCCCCTCCCCCCAAACGAGGGCGTTTTTCTGTACCCCGTGTTGGGGAAATGAAAATGTTGAATTGGATGCCTCCTGTGTCGGCAATAAATATGTTGAAAGAGCAAAGTCTGTCTCTGTCCAACTCTCTCGCACTAGCACAGACGACCCCATCGTGCATGCCTCCTGTAGTAATGATGAAGTCCTGTCAGGACTCGATAATCAATCTCAGGTTTTATCAGCAACCAGTAATGTTATTGTCAAACAATTATGTGGTTCCTCAAGCGCGCGAGTGGGATATCCCTCGCGTCGACAATATGACTCCTTTATGCATGCCTCCTGTAAGAATGATGGAGTCCCGTCAGGACTCTTTAATCAGTCACAGGTTTTATCAGCAACCAGTAATGTTAACGTCAAACAATTATGTGGTTCCTCATGCGCGCGAGTGGATTTTCCCTCGCGTGAGCGATGCTATGAATTTAACCTTGAGTCAGAAATTCTGTCGGCCTACTATGAGCCCGGGTCAAGGGACAAGCATAAAGGCCTTAGAGCAGGTATTAAACGTAAAAGTTCCTCTCCTGTCAGGAGAGAATGCTTTAGTTGTGGGCGAGTCTGTTTATCAGTCGAATCGCTTTGCTCTTCCTGTCGCTCTATCGAGCGAAAACCGAACGCTTCCGGTTTCACCGGATACGGATTCGCTAGCTCCCCGCTTCCGGTCCGGCCGCAAAAAAGCTCCGCTAGTCAAGCGGTACAATCAGAAGGTGTTCCCGCCTTGCGGCCTATTGAACCCCTGCGCTCCGCATCCGGGTGTTCCGGATACGGATACGCAGGTTCCCCACTTCCGGTCCCGCCGCAAAATAGCTCCGCTAGTCAAGCGGTACAACCAGAAGGTGTTTCCGCCATGCGGCCTATTGAACCCTTGCGCTCCGCATCCGGTCGTTCCGGATACGGATACGCAGGTTCCCCACTTCCGGTCCGGCCGCCAAAAAGCTCCGCCGTCACGGAAGCACAGTGGTGGGGTTTCTCTCGCTCAAAACACGCTAGCACGCTGCGCGCGCCAGTGGAAGTTATGCAACCCGAGCCATTGGGTATTTCGAACGTTAACCAGGGGTTACAGGTTACAGTTCGCAGACATACCCCCGCTTTCGAGCAGGGTTATTCATACCAGGGCACGTGGTTTAAAAGCAAATCTTTTGAGAGAAGAGATCAGCTCCTTGCTAAGCAAGGGTGCTATAGTGGAGCTGGACAGGACCCAATCCCGCATGGGATTTTGGAGCCGTTATTTCCTGGTGCCCAAAAAGGGGGAGGGGCTACGTCCCATCCTGGACCTAAAGGCACTAAACGTGTACCTGAAGAAATACGTTTTCAGGATGCTAACTGTACCCATCATGTTACGGTCGGTCAGGCAAGGGGATTTCCACTGTTCAGTGGATCTGAAAGATGCTTATCAGCACGTCCAGATTTATCCCCCACACAGGAAATTCCTACGGTTCGCCTTCGAGGGTCGCCTGTACGAGTACACGGTACTCCCTTTCGGTCTGTCACTGAGCCCGAGGGTTTTCGTGAAAGTGACCGAAGCAGCCATCGCCCCGCTGAGACAGCAGGGCGTCAGGTTGGCGACGTACATCGACGATTGGATGATTTCAGCGAGCTCCGCCCACGAAGTGGCGCGTCACACACAAGTGGTTTTGGCTCACCTGAAGGCCTTAGGTTTCATAGTCAACCACGGCAAGAGCATGCTGACTCCAGCAAGTCGTCTTACATTCATTGGGGTCCTTCTGGACTCATCCGACATGTCGGCCCGTCTCTCAGAGGAGAGGGTGGACAGGTTTCGGGAATGTCTCGACTCCTTTCAAGTGGGCCAGGAGGTCACTTACAGGAGTTGCATGGTACTGACGGGAATGATGGCTTCCGCAGTACATCTGTTGCGTTTGGGCAGGTTTCATATGAGACCTTTTCAAAGATGGATGTTATCCCTCGGGATCCCGCCCTCCTTGAAGTACAAGAAGGTTACGGTTTCCCCTTCCTGCGCGATCGCCCTGTCTCCGTGGCTGGTGGAGGGGTTCCTCACCAGCGGAGTCTCGATTGGCGAGGTGGTTTCCCGCAAGTCGATCACGACAGACGCCAGTCTCAGTGGATGGGGAGCCACTTTCGAGGGGCGCACAGCGCAGGGGCTTTGGCCTCTGGAGATGAGGGGTCGTCACATCAACTATTTGGAGTTGATGGCTATACTCCTGGCGCTCAAGCATTTCGAGCCTTGGATTTTGCATTGTCACGTCCTGGTCAGGACAGACAATACGACGGCCATGTTTTATGTCAACAAACAGGGGGGCCTGTCGTCGTTGCCACTGGACCGTCTGGCTCGAGAATTGACGGTTTGGTGCTTGTCGCGCCTCAAGTCGATCAGGGCCTTACACGTCCCAGGTCTCCTCAACAGCGGAGCAGATCTCCTGTCCAGGGGAGGTTCTCGCTACGAGGATTGGTCTCTCCACCCCAGGGTGGCGAACCAGATTTTTCGCAAGTTCGGTCAGCCAGTGGCGGACCTGTTTGCGTCAGCGGAGAATACGAAGTGTCCGTTGTTCTTCGCGGTGAAGGGCAGTCCTCCCTTGGGGTTGGACGCCTTAGCGCACACGTGGCCGAGAGGTCTACTGTACGCGTTTCCCCCCTTCGACTTAATCCGACCCACTCTGGAGAGAGTCAGGAGGTTCGGTCTGGAGATGCTCCTGGTGGCTCCCTACAAGGGCACGTGGAGGTCGGCGATCGCCCCTCTCCTTTGCGAACCGGGTTGGCAGCTGCCTCAGTGCAGGGATCTGTTGAGTCAGGCCAGGGGGGAGATCTTCCACCAAGACCTGCAGGTCCTAGACCTGTGGGTTTGGCACGTGAAAGGTTAAACCTGCTGGCGGCTGGTTTTTCTTCTGAAGTGGTGGCTACCATTCAGAGTGCTAAGGCGCCTTCTACGAGGGCGTCTTATGATGGAAGGTGGAATGCCTTTGAGGACTGGTGTGAGTCGCGTGTTCCACCGGTGGTGGCCCATGTGGCGTCAGCCCAGGAAATTCTGGAATTTATGCAGGACCGCTTGAGAAGTGGTCTTGCATTTTCTACCCTTAGGGGGTATTTGGCGGCTATTAATGCCTGTCACCTGGGGGTGGCGGGCAAGGCACCTTCTAAAGTCCCGGAGGTCATCAAGTTCATGCAAGGAGTTGAACGTTTGAGGCCGGTGACTAGGTCTTTGTTCCCAGTTTGGGATCTGCAGGTGGTTCTAGGGGGCCTATGTCGGGCTCCCTTTGAGCCGCTTGTAGGGATGCCTTTGAAACTTTTGAGTTTCAAGACGGCTCTTTTGCTGGCTTTGGCCACGGCTAAAAGAGTTGGTGACCTGCAAGCTCTCTCGGTGTCTGCGGAGTGCATGCAGTTTATGAACAATGATCTCAAGGTGTTGCTCAAGCCTCATCTTAAGTTTGTTCCTAAGAACATGGTGGTTCCTAAGGAGCCTGTTGTTCTTCTGGCTTTTCATCCTCCTCCGTTTGTCTCGGTGGAGGATGAACGGCTGAATTGCCTTTGTCCTGTCAGGGCATTGAAGGCCTACTGTGACAGGACTGCTGGTTCTAGAGCTTCTTCTCAGCTCTTCGTGGAAATGGGCAATGTTCTTGTCAGAAAGCCGGTGTCTAGACCCACTCTTTCGAGGTGGATCGTGGATGCTATTAGGCTGGCTTACTCTAGTGCGGGTGTGGAAGTGCCGGCGGCACTTAAAGCCCATAGCACTAGAGGTGTGGCTACTTCGTGGGCACTGGCAAAGGGAGTCTCCGTTCAGGAGATTTGTGTTTCGGCGAATTGGTCTTCGCCTTCTACCTTTGCAGCCTACTATCACCTGGATATCGAATCCTCTTCGCTAGCGCATTCGGTTCTGGGTGCAGTTGCCTCCTCTACGTCATAGAGGAGTCGGATCTTCCCCTCCCACAGGTGGGCATGTAGCCACCTGGGGTATTTTGGGGGGACCCTGTGTTTTCCTTATATAGTGTGTCTTACTTATAAGGCGGACTTGTCCTTTTCATTTAGTTGAATGAGGCGGACTTCGGTCTGTCAGGGTCTCTCCTTATTTTCTCATGCCTTCACACCCAGGTCCGGTGGGCCTGGGACCTTCTGGGTGATGGGTCACGCCCGTTTGGGCTGTGCTCACCCGTATGAGGGGTGTGTGGGGGTATGAGAGTAGGTTGTGGCTTAGAGGGGAGTTTAAGAATCCCAAGTGGGAGGTCATCCTGGAATATTGACAGTAAACGGTAGGTTCCGTACGGAACCATTGTTTACTTAGATATGGAAGGATGACCTCCCACGTAATGCCCCTCTGTTTCACTGAATGTGGCAGAGAGTGGTATTAAGAGGATGTTACTTCCGCCTCCGGGGGCTTATATAGCCTGGAGGCGGGTCACTCCGGTTTGAGTGACAGGCCCTTCCTACCTACGTTAGTACGGGAGCTGAAGTAGTTTCTCTGAATGATCGCCAGGGGGCGTCATTACCCAAGTGGGAGGTCATCCTTCCATATCTAAGTAAACAATGGTTCCGTACGGAACCTACCGTTTCATTTGTAAACCACTGTCTGTGACAGGTGTGTATACTTTGACTACGTTGGAGTAGGTAGGGAGGGTGTAAAATAAAGTGTTGTCCAAGGGCCCCGTGGCCCTGGGACATTCTGCATAATGAGTAGCCTACTTTTACTTTTGGTACTTTAATTGCAGGAGTTTTACTTGTAACGGTGTATACAATGCTGTATTGATACTTTAAGTAAGACGTGAGTAATTATATTTATGTGTAATTATATCATGTGATGGACAGCAGATTCAACAAATTATAAAACAATGTGATTAACAGTATATTGGCTCATGACAGGCCCCTGGTCTTTGTATGCCTGTTACTGAAGCCCCTATAAGCCTGTGCACTGAAGCGGCCTAGAACATGAGTCAGCATATCCTGCCACTTTGCCTTTAATAATGTTAATAGGACATTTCAGTAGTAAATCCTGGAGGGTGCGATTACACCCGCTTGGCATGAGTAAACTTAATAAGAAGAGATGGGGTTTTAACTTTGAAGCAGAAGGCCAGACAGTGGAGTCATTTCGATCCACTAATATGGTACTGAATGCCTTGCATTGTGATGAGCATAGAGACAAAGTTTGCATTCAGAGTGTGGAGATCCATAAGCATGTACTGTATGTCTCTGAGGATAACCTGAGTGATGGGAGGTGACCCAAACTATAGAACTCCTGTACAGTACAATACATTGTCAGTGTCGGGCGGAAACATTGTACAGACTATAGTCAGTATGTCACCTTACTTTCCAGGAAATTGAAAAAATAACCTGTGATCGAACTGATCCAATCGAGTTGGATCAGCCCTTAAAGCCGGCCATGCCAGGCCTGACGAAAAAGGATGGTCATTTTGTATTTTAAAACAAAATGCCAGACACCAGGGTTAATGCATTTTATCAGTTAAATATTTATAAAAACCTGCAGATACATACTTTCAACCTGGCGTCCCCATTTAGGACACGTCATTTCATTGCAGGTGAACATTTTCAAAAGGTTTCAAAAAAACGTTTACTTTTATAAAGTTAAGTAGGGCTGAGGGCATTAAATTATGACAATGGAGAAATAAGCCCGGCAATAACAATATGCCACTGGTGAGTATTTAAGACATTCCATTATGCAAACTGCTGTTGTTCACACTTTCAGTGAAACAATTAGTTTCTTTGCTCATGCTGTCTATGTGTCTGTGTGTGTGTGTTCCTAACGAGCTGCCAAGTGAATACAGTGTCTCCCCAAGGAGACACTGTATTCACTTAATTGAATCTTAACTGGGACTACTGTAACCCTACCTTTTAAAACTGCTGTGCATTGATTTGAGAACTTTTCTAACAGCAGTTGGCTTTCTCACAATAAACATGCTGAGTTTTTGCTTTGTCCAAGGTATGTGTAAATATATTTATTACTGTTTGTATAATGATGAACTGAAAATGTTAAAAGGAAATAATGAACTGACTCTTCATATGTTAAAGCAGCCTTTCTTTATTTTTACCCCATTGTCTCACTTTTTCTTTGAGGAAAAGTAGTTTCTAAACAAGACAGATTTTCCTTTGCTCCCTTTGCGAAGCTATACCATGCGTCACTATCAACGTGCTTTACTACTGTACTGCTTGCTGTAGTCCAATTAATTATATCCGTCCTCCCAACAATATGGATGACAAAGGCTTTCTGTAGCCTATCCGTATAAATGCTTCAGCGTTCCCATCAGTCGACATGAATATCCCTTCAGGCTCGGTGAGGGGGAAGCATTTGTTGCTAGCTGTACAGTAACTGTCGAGCTCTGATGGCGATGATGAACAATGCTTACTATTTTCTGCCCATTCTGCAAATTCTCCTGTAAGAGCTGGCTCTGGTTGTGTGACTATGTCCAGAAAAGCTGCAGACGTTGTAGAGAAGGGGGCTGGGGAACTTTTCTTAATGTTTTCTGTCATGTTAAATGTAGTGTTATGGGACTTGACTGTATGGTACAGAGTCCTTTTTATTTCCCATAGCACATTTAGAGTTAATGGTCACGCATTGAAGGGTATTTCCCTTGTTTAATGGCTTAATGGGAATCAACATTTGTCAAACTGACCTGTGATTTCTTTAATGGGGAATTTGCTACATACACAGTTCCTAATAGAGAGTACATTTAGATGTAATTACACTTTAGAACAGCCCATTAGACTGATTGACAGGGTAGAAACAAACCATCCTTTTTCCTGGGCTGTGCACAGGACGTCTTGTCTCAACATGGTACGTAACCATGACGACATGTTCAAAGGTCAAGACGTCCAGTCTAGTCTATTTAAGTCAGTGTGACATTTGATTGGTTTAAGTTTATCTCTGTAATAGCAAAGGTATTTTATATTAGTTAGCAGTCAACTCCCCTTTTGTTGTTTTTCCTTATTGAAATTGACATAGTGGAAGCTAAGAGGGACAGTGTATACAGTCTTACAGTGATTACGCATACATGGACCACTAACCTATACCCTCGTGTTGAAGTAGTTAATATCTCAATAAGATATTATGTTGCTTTTTTCCTTTAATTTGTCAATTCAATTCAATTCAAACTTTACAGTTAAAAACCATAAAATCATAATTAGAGGCTGACTCTCCAGTGTTTACACAGCCTAGACTAGAAGCGGAGACAGCTCTTCCCAGGATTTACTAAATCCTCAATTATACACCTACTGTTCTGGGACTCATCCAGGCGAGACATGAATCCATGCATAGAGTGCCTTAAGAGAGCCTCACATGTGTGGATTCCACACGTTACAAACAGGTGACTGGCTCTATGCCATCTAGGGACCTTAACGGGGGCCTGTCACCTAAAGGGTTACTGTCACTTTAAGAATCATCTTAAAAAACAAGTTAATATTTTTATATTGTCATTGTGGGGATGCGCAATTATAAGCCAATCAAATGAATTGTCTGTATAGCCTGACTGTATGACTACTTACTGTACTGGTCGGACTGTTGTTGGGGGACAAGGGGCAGATTACACTGTGACATGAGCTTCAGACTGTTTCAGACCGTTTTCAGAGAAGTGCATCTCACAGTGTAATCTGCACCTCAACCCCTTTAGGTGACAGTACCCCTTTAAGTAGAATCCATCATTGTAGGCCACTTCAAAATGCTTTAAAAAGTGCACATTTGACAGGACATGAACACATACTGAACCAGCAAAGCAGCATTAGCCTTGCATAAAGTTTGTAGCACTGTCTAGAGATATCTCTATCATCATGGAGATCATCAGTGAAAATGTGGCCAAGGTTCTTGATTTCCTGCTGTCACCTGTCTGTATGCCTCATTATACTCTTTTTTAAAGTTTTTGTCAGGCAGTTAGTTTTGGCACTTTCTTTTCTTTATATACAGTATGAGAGAGACAGGAAGCTGAGGATCGACAGGGGAACGGATGTGCAACACATGGCTCTGGCTGGAGTCAACCCCATGGCCGAGGCACTGTCCACCCATCCACTCTATGTGTATTTTATATTCTTATATTAATATCATACATTGGTAACCACTGGATGAGCTCATTATGTCTACTTTTAAACCTGTATAAACCCATACTTCATTGACCAGGGTCCCCCAGGAGTCTATACTTGGTCCCCTCCTTTTTCGCCTATTATGACTTGCCCAGAATAGGGATGCTAGGGTTCATATGGTTAAAGCTCAAGTCCTATGAACCACTGAGTGAACTGCACTGATCATGTTCTCAAATTCTAAATGAGAGATACTTGCAAATAGTAATGACACCCTTATGTAAATAAATGACACCATATGACATGAAAATAAATAAACTGCTCCAAAAACTCCAATGTACTTATTATTTACTGTCAAGCTCTTTCTAAAGCTTTTTTCATTGGTTACATTTTTATAAAGCCCACAGACAGACTTTGTCCACATTCAACCTGGCATCCCTATTTTGGGAATGTCATTATAGGTGAATACTTTCAAAAACCTTAAAGATTTTAAAAAACTTTCTGGAATAGCTAAAATAGCATAAGATCTATGTTAAATTTTACTGAACATCTGGAAATCTTCAGCCAAGTTCAAACAAATTGAGCCACGAGTGCTTCAGTATTTCTTGGAATTGTCAGGCAGTTTCTGACTCTGTCCTCTGCATGTTATACCGTAGCTTCAAAGCTTATGTGCATGTGTTAACTTCAAAGCTTACTTTGATCTGAAAAGGATGGAATTTGAACACATGACACTTGGACACGGTTCTGGTCAACCAGAAGGGCTGCCTTCCTGGACCGATGTGTGATTCCCATTTCCAAGTATGTTGATGATGTACAGTAGGTTGAATTGGACTTTTTTTAATTTATTGTCTTTTAATTCAGACAAGAAATGTATAAAAACATAACCTTTATTTGTTGTCTTTAAAGAAAAAAACACTGTTTTATTTAATTTGATGTAAAAAAAATAAGGATTTTTTTTAAAGGTGCACTAAAGTGATTTTCTTCTATTGAAATAAGTGTTAAATAGTTCTATAGTGATAGTAATTATTTCTAAAGAGTGTTTGTTCAGTAACAGGGCTCTTCCCATCGCTCCAGCTCTCAGAGTCATAACAAAGACTATAAAATGGTATCCAATGCCTCCCTGCTTGGCACTTGGATTGGGGGTCACTGTGACATACTAGCATCATGTCCAGGGGGTGTACTTGTACATGATGGCCAGGGGATGTACTTGTACATCAAGCTGACTCTAGTTACAGAAAAAGAAGAGAAGCTCCTGACCTATGGGCCACATGGCTTGGTTCCCAAGGCTATACTATACATTGCTGCCATTGAATTTCGGACTAGCCATTTTACCACGTTAATCTGATGTTATGATGTCCTTGAACGATCGGTAAATCTTTTCTTTTTTTCATCTCGAGTCCACGGCAACTCCAACTGCGAGTGGTGGGATTTAATAATAAATCGATTATTTGTATTGCTTGACAATATTTTTTTTGGATTACATAATAACTTTCATAATGGCTGAAATCTCTCTTAAACGTTTTGACAGTGTGCTGCTGCTGTAAAGAGGCTAACTGCCATTAGACCGATCCCATTTCCGGTCAGACTCTATCACTTGTTAATGAATGGAATAACATCAGATTACCATAAAATGAGCACTCCTCCGAAATTCCCCTTTAACTTCCAACGAGTTGCAGCCATCTGCCTTATAGCATTGCATGGTGGATCATTACCGTAGCTGCCCTGAGGCATTGTCAAAAGATCTCGGCTTAGTTCTACAAGCTGGTGAAAGAAAAACCACGAGGGAGCCACTGGAGGAATGGAAGTACTGTAAGCCTTGAGGATTATAAATGGTTCCACAAGAGTTAAAGTTAACCAATCCAACAACGGCGTTAGGCTAACACAGAGACGTTTTATTTATATGCAAGATCTTTTCATCACCACTAGCATCCCTAGTTGCAGTCATGGTGCTTTGTGAGCTTGTAGATCTTCTATCTTTGTTTGCTATAGAGGCAAAAAAGAGGGGGCCTAGTATTCTGCTCAACTAAGTAGGGTTTAACTACTTTCAAACCTTCTTCACAAAGCTCAAAGCTGCTTCGTGCTATAGTTGTAAGTTGTATGTTGCTGGCCAGTGGCCACTGAGCAACTCGACAGCAAAAAAATAAAAAGACTCAAGAGCTTGTGCCATACTTGCTCAGGGGCAACTCGACAGCAGAATATGTTCACAGACAGATCCATTTCAAATGTCACCAGATGGAGATGACACAACAGGAACATTAGTCATTAATCATCCAGACTCACATCTGGCACCCACAAATAATACATTTTGAATTACCATGGATGCAAAACAAGCATTGAAAAGTGGCCACACGACAGCTGATATTGCTGGGGCTTAAGGACTGTTAGTGTTACCTAAAGAAATGAACAGACCCCATGGGTATGCCAATCAAACTTGGAGCAAACAGGGGGGTCTGCCATGACAATACACCAGGGTCCATGGGTGGCCCCCAGGGGCCATGTTAGGGACCCCAGGGGCCACAGGCACAGTGTTGCTCCAATCTGCACCAAACTTCAGGGATCTGCCATGACAATAGTCACACCAAAAATATAAATAATTTGCACATATTTGTGGCACTACAGGCCATAACTCGGTGATCATGTTCTGATCAGCACAATATCGGACTGGTTTTGAAGGCTGCATAGCTGCATGCCTGAAAATCTAGTTGTATAAAAATGTTATGCTGATAACATTTGGGATTTACTGAAAACGTAATGACTGCAGTATAGGCCTAGCTTAAAACACACTGTTCTTTTTTGTTTGTTCAATATCCTCCACATTCACATAAGACAGACAGTATACGTAGAGCAGTGCCAAATTTATGCTTGGTTGGTCTCTGTTTCATGCACTAAAAATATCTGATCTACAAGCTCACAGTGTGCTGCAACACACTGTGAGCTTATAGATCATTTTCTGTGCAGGACACTGGCGCGCAACAAAGTGTAATCAGGCTTATAGTCTGTACACTTTGTTCTTCCACAGAGTGACCTTTTAGTGCAGTAGCCCCATTCTGTGTGTCTTGGACGGTTGTTATCATTCTTGAATAACTGCCGTGATAATTCATGTCTGAGTACAAGTCCAAGTGGTTGAACTTCAACATAAATTAAATAATATTTCATGGACTCAATAGAAGAGTTTCTCTCCAAAATAAGGCATGGACCAAATTCATTGGAATAGAAGATGGAATAGTATTTAATTATTTGATTACTTCTGAGTCATAAATTAGCAACTCAGGGCCTTGGTTGACAAAGTAATGTTTTTGTAAGACTCCTTATATAGGCCTCTTTGAGATACTGAATGATGATCCTCTTGTTTCTTCCCCCAAATAGATTAGATTAGATTCTATACATTTCAGAAATATATTAGTAATGCCTGAAATAACCATGAACTTTGACTTAGCAGTAGTGTTGTCCTTTGACACTGTCTCAAAATGCCGCAGCCCCTCAACACTCAAAGCCTTTGAATCTCATCCGTCCCTAGTGCTTTGCCACTGTGGAGTTGTTTGACTTCCCTCTGAGATATGGATGTTGATCTCCCATCTATTCCAGGTAGAGTATGTGACCTTAACCCAAGTGAAGGAGCTGAAGTATCTCAGGGTCTTGTTCTTGAGTGAGAGGAAGACGGAGTGGGGGAGATCAGCCAGAGAGCTGCATGGCAGGAGCAGTATTTCCTTTGCTGTACCGCACTGTTGTGAGGAAAAGAGAGCTGAGCGGGTCATGACCAAAAGAATAAGATTGCGGGTACAATCGGCCAAAATGAGTTTTCTCAGGAGGGTGTTAGGCATCTCCCTTAGGGATAGCTGCGGGTAAGAAGCTCGGAGTAGAGCCACTGCTCTTTTACGTGGAAAGGTGCCATTTGAGATGATTCAGGCACGTCCAGCTGGAAGGAGACCAAGGGCTGACCAGGGACCAGACGGGGGCATTATATCCCCCATTTAGAAGTAGCTAATGTGGCCTGGGGAAGGGAAGTCTGGGATTCTATGTTGGAACTGTTAGTCCACGACTCGATTCCAGATACTTTTTACGACACACACACACACACACACACACACACACACACACACACACACACACACACACACACACACACACACACACACACACACACACACACACACAGGTCAGCGGCAAATTATTTTCAAGAAGTTTGTTCTCTCTTTAACAAACATCCTTTCCCCTGTTACAACAGAACATCACAGATGTGTAAGCAGATAGAGGAAGACCTGGAAATCACCCCAGCCGGTTGACCGTGTACCACAACATTAACTGGCAGCCCAGTCTGAGGGATGGAACCTTGAGTGTAGACTTAATAGGCTGATGAGGCTTGCCTGGGTCCTCTCTAAATAAATACTGTCATGAAGACAGGGAGGATTGACATGTTTCCTGCCATAGTAACTGCATGGTCACTGTGACCAAGGTCACGGTCCAACCCCACACACATGCTCTCTCTCTCCATCCCTCTCTCTCCCCCCTTTGCTTCAGACGCGCGCACACACACACACACACACACACACACACACACACACACACACACACACACACACACACACACACACACACACACACACACACACACACACACACACACACACACTCTATATCTTCTTTACACCCCCTTTTGCACTCAGAGGGCAAGGTTAGGTAAAGCAAGGTTATTTGTATTGCATGTTTCATACAGGCAAACCAAGTGGTTTACATAAGGCATCAAAAGATATAAAATGCATGGCATAATAGCTGGAATAAAGAATAAGACAAAATTCATTTTTGTTAGTGTTTTTCTTTCTCACACTATCAGATTCATCAGCAGTGTGAAAGAGTATTTCATAGCCAAGAGCACTAAAGCACACGACAGCCCTGTCTTAATTCATTGTGGTATGGAATCAAGATGCTGAATGTCCATGCTGCTGACTCATATGCTTCCAACAGCGGTTTTGAGTTGGCTGGTATTGGAGCCCTATGCCAAATAGCTTGTTCCATCTAATCCCATAGTGTTCATTTGGATTAAGATCAAGGGCATTGCATTGCACTAAGCTGAATTTATTGCCATGTTCGTGGAACCATTCCTGGACAATCTTAGCCTAGCTTGTGGCAGCCAGGGTACATTATCCTGCGGAAAGAAATCCAGTTGCAGATAATTATTACACTGCTGCCATGAATGGATGCATCTTATCTGGTAGTCAAGCTTTGCTCCACTTTTATCAAGGAGCCCCATGTGTGTCATGAAAACACCATGGAACATAACCACCACAAGACAGCAATGTTGACATGGTGTATGATGGATGCAAGGGCTTTTCTGTTGTATCCATTCCCTAAACCACGTGTTTTCAAAGTGAAGGTTGCCAGAGCTGCAGGGGATCGAGGCAATTGAAAGGAGAGGAGAAAAAATAAATACACCTCCTACAGTGTATGCCCAGCTAAAAGCCAGTAATCTCAGACCTTTATCAGGGACTGATGACAAGTAAGAAGACCTCTATACAGTATGTCAAAGAGAAATGGGAAGCAGGACTTGAGGTGCAGATTGCAGAGGAGGACTGGTATAATATTTGTAAGACGGTGCACAGCCACAAGTTCTAGAGTGTGTGGGGAATTTTACTGGAAGAACGCTATTAGATATTTCATAACTCCAAAGATCAGAGGAAAAGTCACAGCAGAGAAACAACCATGCTGGAGAGTATGTGGATAAATGGATGCTGGCCACTAACATATATTTTGGAATTAGGCCTAGTATTGGGATGATGTGTGGTCAGTAATAAAGGAGATATTAAAATACGAAATACCGAAGAGTTTGGTGCTGTATCTAGGAAATTTGATGCAGGAAAACACACATGGAGATGACATGTATCTGGTCAAGGTTCTGCTGGCAGCCAGCAAAAAAAGCAATAACAACATTGTGGTATAAAGGTGACCCTGCAACTTGTGAGCAGTGGCTGTGCATTGTGGAGGAAATATGTGATGGAGAGATTTACACACCAACTCAGGATACAAGAAGAACTGTTCCTTGAGAAATGGGAGAAATGGACTGAATATAAAAACCCAACAAACAAATATTTGAAATGGACTAAAGTGTGATAATCAAAATGATGTAACAATGTTGACCCTGTGATGTTATGTACATGTGACAAACTGCAAATAAACATGAAGTTAAAAAAGCCAGTGTAATCTTTTACTTCATGTGTCCATTCTCCCTCAAAAAAGATAATCCATGTCTCAAGGCTTAAAATCCCTTCTGTCAGCAGTGTCTTCCCCTTCATCCACAATGATTGATATTGATTTAACAGACAGGGGAAATTAACTAGGGATAATAACTTCCATTTTGATTCACCTGGTTAGATTATAAAGGAATGAGCAGGCATCCCCAATAGATCATCAATCCAACATCTGATCTCAATCTAATTATTCTAATTGGACCATTTCCACAACTATAGACTCCTTGATCATTTTTTCCATACATTGAACATTGAAAACACACACACACACACACACACACACACACACACACACACACACACACACACACACACACACACACACACACACACACACACACACACACACACACCAATAGCTCACAAGAGTATTGCTCCAACTAGAAAAATATTGTTCCTTCGAAACAATTGTGGGCTCGCTTCAAGCCAGAAAACAATGGCTATAAAAGCACAAAATGTCGAGATCGCAGGCAGTGCTCTCTTTGACGTTACTGACGTCAAAGATTGGTCCATTTTGTTCCAAAAATGTGTTATGCAAAAGTTGACCCGCTGGTGGCGCTATAACAGGCCAATGTGAGAAGATTGGTATCTGTTCCTTGACCTATTGGGAATGTGCTTGCAAGATTTCACGCACATCCCAGGCTGTGTTCATGATTTGAGGTGTTTTTGGCTTTGGACACTTTATCGCTGCTTGCAGCTATATTTATTATTATTATTTTATAATTTTTTTGTGTGCACTTCATAGGCATGTTAGATAAAGGTCCTTAGATTGCGTGTAGAATGTTTCATGCAAATTGCAAAAAAAATCCTAGAATAAAAACGGGTTTAAGCGTTTTACAAACTGCTCAAAATTATATAGCGCCCCCCTTTGGCCATTTGGGGTAAGATTGGTTTCAGTGATATTTGAACTAACCCTCTACACTATTTTGTCATGAAAATGTGACTTTGCATGTATGTTTTAGAGGCAGAAGAATAATTTGCATAAAAATGCAATATTGTTTGAATTATTTAAAAAAGCATGTTTCAATGTTAAAGAAATCCGATCTGACAGATCTTTAGATATCGGTCCAAAGTTCACGTAAAAAAAGTTTTGTGCACGTGACGCGAAAATTCCAGAATAAAAGCGGGTTTACGCGTTTTACAAACTGCTCAAAGTGGCGGAAAATCGAAGGGCGGAGCTTACTTAACAACGACACAGATGTCTTCCGCTTGAGTCAAAGCACGCGTGTAACAAGTTGCATGTCTTCAAACGAAACGAGTCATGACTTATGCCCGTTTGAAGTTTGAATTTTCAGACGCTTCGTATAGCGCCCCCCTTTGGCCGATTGGAATAAAATTGGTTTCAGTGATACTTTGACTAACCCTCCACATCTTTGCCAAATGCCATGAACGTGTAACTTTGCATGTATGATTTAGAGGCCGAAGAATAATTTGCATAAAACCGCAATATATATTGAATTATTAAAAAATCATTATTTAACGTACAAACTTCTCACCACATAGCCTGTGTAGATATAGGTTCAAAGTTCATGTGAAAAAAGTTTTGTGCACTTGACGCGAAAATCCCAGGAGGAGATAGATTTTTACTGTTTTTCATATAATTCCGAATTGTGGGAGACCTAAAGGTCAGAGGTCAAAAGTTAGAGGGTAAAAGTTGTTCGGCATGAGGAGACGCATAAGTGTATACAGGTTTCATGGCTGTATGTATAACACAGCATGAGCTATACCTGTTCAAAGATCGCACTTTCGAAGGCTTCCTACAGCGCCACCATTTGGCCGATTGCTATAAAAAATAATAGCACACTTCGCCACTGTAAACTGAACACATTGATGTTTTTATTTTCATTTTCTCACTAAGTATGTAGGAGTAGAAAGGAACCGAAGTTTTGAGGAGAACTTGATCTAGTATGCCTGCCTGATAGATAAATAACTAGAAAAATATTGTTCCTTCGAAACAATTGTGGGCTCGCTTCAAGCCAGAAAACAATGGCTATAAAAGCACAAAATGTCAAGATCGCAGGCAGTGCTCTCTTTGACGTTACTGACGTCAAAGATTGGTCCATTTTGTTCCAAAAATGTGTTGTGCAAAAGTTGACCCGCTGGTGGCGCTATAACAGGCCAATGTGAGAAGGTTGGTATCTGTTCCTTGACCTATTGGGAATGTGCTTGCAAGATTTCACGCACATCCCAGGCTGTGTTCATGATTTGAGGTGTTTTTGGCTTTGGACACTTTATCGCTGCTTGCAGCTATATTTATTATTATTATTTTATATTTTTTTTGTGTGCACTTCATAGGCATGTTAGATAAAGGTCCTTAGATTGCGTGTAGAATGTTTCATGCAAATTGCAAAAAAAAATCCTAGAATAAAAACGGGTTTAAGCGTTTTACAAACTGCTCAAAATTATATAGCGCCCCCCTTTGGCCATTTGGGGTAAGATTGGTTTCAGTGATATTTGAACTAACCCTCTACACTATTTTGTCATGAAAATGTGACTTTGCTTGTATGTTTTAGAGGCAGAAGAATAATTTGCATAAAAATGCAATATTGTTTGAATTATTTAAAAAAGCATGTTTCAATGTTAAAGAAATCCGATCTGACAGATCTTTAGATATCGGTCCAAAGTTCACGTAAAAAAAGTTTTGTGCACGTGACGCGAAAATTCCAGAATAAAAGCGGGTTTACGCGTTTTACAAACTGCTCAAAGTGGCGGAAAATCGAAGGGCGGAGCTTACTTAACAACGACACAGATGTCTTCCGCTTGAGTCAAAGCACGCGTGTAACAAGTTGCATGTCTTCAAACAAAACGAGTCATGACTTATGCCCGTTTGAAGTTTGAATTTTCAGACGCTTCGTATAGCGCCCCCCTTTGGCCGATTGGAATAAAATTGGTTTCAGTGATACTTTGACTAACCCTCCACATCTTTGCCAAATGCCATGAACGTGTAACTTTGCATGTATGATTTAGAGGCCGAAGAATAATTTGCATAAAACCGCAATATATATTGAATTATTAAAAAATCATTATTTAACGTACAAACTTCTCACCACATAGCCTGTGTAGATATAGGTTCAAAGTTCATGTGAAAAAAGTTTTGTGCACTTGACGCGAAAATCCCAGGAGGAGATAGATTTTTACTGTTTTTCATATAATTCCGAATTGTGGGAGACCTAAAGGTCAGAGGTCAAAAGTTAGAGGGTAAAAGTTGTTCGGCATGAGGAGACGCATAAGTGTATACAGGTTTCATGGCTGTATGTATAACACAGCATGAGCTATACCTGTTCAAAGATCGCACTTTCGAAGGCTTCCTACAGCGCCACCATTTGGCCGATTGCTATAAAAAATAATAGCACACTTCGCCACTGTAAACTGAACACATTGATGTTTTTATTTTCATTTTCTCACTAAGTATGTAGGAGTAGAAAGGAACCGAAGTTTTTTGATACTTGCACTGACTGCCTGCCTAGTAAATAATGACAATATCTAAAGAAAGCAGTTCCTGCAGAAACTGCGTGGGCTCGCTCGAAACTGTTATGAAGTAATAGTAGAAAATGCATTTAAGCGCAAGGGTGTAAAAAAAAGTTTTTTGAAAAAAAAAGTTTTTTGAAAAAAAAAGTTTTTTGAAAAAAAAAGTTTTTTGAAAAAAAAAGTTTTTTGAAAAAAAAAGTTTTTTGAAAAAAAAAGTTTTTTGAAAAAAAAAGTTTTTTGAAAAAAAAAGTTTTTTGAAAAAAAAAGTTTTTTGAAAAAAAGTTTTTTGAAAAAAAAAGTTTTTTGAAAAAAAAAGTTTTTTGAAAAAAAAAGTTTTTTGAAAAAAGATTTCTGAAAAAAAAAATATAAAAAAAAATTTTTTTGAAAAAAAAAATTTTTTTTTTCAAAAATGTTCTTTTTTCAAAAAAAAAAAATTCAATTTTTTTTTTTCAAAATCTTTTTAACTTTTTTTCAAATTTTTTTTTTCAAAAATTTTTTTTTTCCAAAAAAAAATTTTCAATTTTTTTTTTTAACTTTTTTTCAAAAAAAATTGAAAAAAAAATTTGAAAAAAAAAAGTTTTTGAAAAAAAAAAAAAAAAATTTGAAAAAAAAAAAAAAAAATTGAAAAAAAAGATTTTTTGAAAAAAAATATTTTGAAAAAAAAAATTTTGAAAAAAAATTTTTTTGAAAAAAAAAGTTTTTTGAAAAAAAAAGTTTTTTGAAAATTGAAAATTGGTATGGAACTGCCGATGGAATTAGATCTACAAATCATGGGGATGGGACTGTTTCTAGAATTAGATCTACAAATCATGTGGATGTGACTGGTTTTAGAATTAGATCTACAAATCATGTGGATGAGCTACAAATTATGGTATGGAACTGCCGATGGAATTAGATCTACAAATTAGATCTACAAATCATGGGGATGGGACTGGTTTTAGAATTAGATCTACAAATCATGTGGATGTGACAGGTGATGGATTTAGAGCTAAAAATTATGTTATGGAACTGCCGATGGAATTAGATCTACAAATCATGGGTATGGGACTGGTTTTAGAATTAGATCTACAAATCATGTGGATGTGACTGGTTTTAGAATTAGATCTACAAATCATGTGGATGAGACAGGTGATGGATTTAGAGCTACAAATTATGGTATGGAACTGCCGATTGAATTAGATCTACAAATCATGGGGATGGGACTGGTTTTAGAATTAGATCTACAAATCATGTGGATGTGACTGGTTTTAGAATTAGATCTACAAATCATGTGGATGAGCTACAAATTATGGTATGGAACTGCCGATGGAATTAGATCTACAAATTAGATCTACAAATCATGGGGATGGGACTGGTTTTAGAATTAGATCTACAAATCATGTGGATGTGACAGGTGATGGATTTAGAGCTAAAAATTATGTTATGGAACTGCCGATGGAATTAGATCTACAAATCATGGGTATGGGACTGGTTTTAGAATTAGATCTACAAATCATGTGGATGTGACTGGTTTTAGAATTAGATCTACAAATCATGTGGATGAGACAGGTGATGGATTTAGAGCTACAAATTATGGTATGGAACTGCCGATTGAAATAGATCTACAAATCATGGGGATGGGACTGGTTTTAGAATTAGATCTACAAATCATGTGGATGTGACTGGTTTTAGAATTAGATCTACAAATCATGTGGATGTGACAGGTGATGGATTTAGAGTTACAAATTATGGTATGGAACTGCCGATGGAATTAGATTTAAAAATCATGGGGATGGGACTGGTTTTAGAATTAGATCTACAAATCATGTGGATGTGACAGGTGATGGATTTAGAGCTACAAATTATAGTTTGGAACTGCCGATGGAATTAGATCTAAAAATCATTGGGATGAGAATGGTTTTAGAATTAGATCTACCAATCATGTGGAAGTGACTGTGTGTGTGTGTGTGTGTGTGTGTGTGTGTGTGTGTGTGTGTGTGTGTGTGTGTGTGTGTGTGTGTGTGTGTGTGTGTGCGTGTGAGTATGCATGTGTATGTGTGCATACATGCGTGCGTGCGACCGTGCGTCCATGTGTTCCCTGGACCACACTTTGAGAACCAGATAAATAGCCGATCTACAAGCTCACAAAGTTACACAGTGCAACTTATTGTGAGCTTGTAAATCATGTGAGACCACTGACTCAGCACTGTAATTAAAGTTAATAAGGAGCACCTTTGCTTCTGAGCTGTAGAACTGTTTGTTCCATATATGGGCCATATCCATTGGTTTGAATAGGTAGCGCAAGTGTACGAACTGATCGCTCTCCCGGAAACACGAAAAGTTGAAAACACATAGTCTTTGCTCGGGGAGTGGCTCGGTGAGTGGCTCTACGAACATTGCGATTCTGATGTTAAAAGGATCAATAATGTGCGCATGAGAGCAAGCTAGAAATGTTTGGGGGAAAATACAAAAATTCCGAAAACCAGAAAAAAAATGACTTGAGGTGAATGGGGCGTCTGAGGCGCGACCCAGCACTCAGAGGGCCATAGATGAAATTCTGTAAGTCTCTGTTTTATTTTAGTTGCACTTTACGAAACACGACGAGCGTGGCTACAAACGTGCCAAAAAACATGCATACATTTTAAATATTCTGGCCGTGAGGACGATTCGTTCAGAGAACTTCATTACTTTAAGAACAAGTCTCCCACACTCTAGCTACACTCTAGGACTGGTTTTCCCGCCAAAAATATCCCCAAAATACCCCAAAACGCTCTACCTTTGGACTGCGATTGTGGAAGAACGGTATGACGTTTTCGAATACCGTTTGAACCACGATGAAGTCCAAAAGCGTGTGAGCGTTTTTCAAGTTTGAATCGCGTTCCTACGTAAATGTATGCCAGAGTAATGAGGCTATAAAGTTTAGTGAAAAAGTAAAAATGTTAAAGTCAGATCCCATTCATTCTCTATGGGATGAAAGATTTATGAATAAAGTTAAATATTTCAAACAGTATAAACTTTTTTTCAAAATTATTAAAACAACAATGAAACTTCAAACCTCGCTGAACATTTCAAAGTTGGAACGAGGTTTTTATGTGAAAGTATGAAAGAGCTATAAGAGCACACAGAATTTGCACCAGAAAAGTGGGCACTTTTCTACATAGACTCCCATTATAAGGAGGAAAAATTAAAGTTTAAAAGTTAAATATTTCCAAAAATATGAAATATTTTGAAAAGAAAAATATAAGCACACATCACTGTAGAAAGCTGAACATGTTGAAGTTGGAACGAAATTTGTAGCACAAAGTGTGAGGGAGTTGAAAGCGGACGAAGAAAGGGTACGGAACCTTGGAAGTTAGAAATAAATATAAACTGGGGTATAACAAGCTGGACTCGCCTTCAGCGAGCCCACAACTAGAAAATATTGTTCCTTCGAAACAATTGTGGGCTCGCTTCAAGCCAGAAAACAATGGCTATAAAAGTACAAAATGTCAAGATCGCAGGCAGTGCTCTCTTTGACGTTACTGACGTCAAAGATTGGTCCATTTTGTTCCAAAAATGTGTTGTGCAAAAGTTGACCCGCTGGTGGCGCTATAACAGGCCAATGTGAGAAGGGTGGTATCTGTTCCTTGACCTATTGGGAATGTGCTTGCAAGATTTCACGCACATTGCAGGCTGTGTTCATGATTTGAGGTGTTTTTAGCCTTGGCCACTTTATCGCTGCTTGCAGCTATATTTATAATTATTATTATATTTTTTGTGTGTGTGCACTTCATAGGCATATTAGATAAAGGTCCTTAGATTGTGTGTAGAATGTTTCATGCAAATTGCTAAAAAGAAATCCTAGAATAAAAACGGTTTTAAGCGTTTCACAAACTGCTCAAAATGATATAGCGCCCCCCTTTGGCCAATTGGGGTATGATTGGTTTTAGTGATATTTGGAATAACACTCTTTGCCAAATGCCATGAACATGGTACTTTGTATGTATGATTTAGAGGCAGAAGAATAATTTGCATAAAAATGCAATATTCATTGAATTATTTAAAAAAGCATGTTTCAATTTTAAAGAAATCCGATCTGACAGATCTTTAGATATCGGTCCAAAGTTCTCGTAAAAAAAGTTTTGTGCACGTGACGCGAAAATTTCAGAATAAAAGCGGGTTTACGCGTTTTACAAACTGCTCAAATTGGCGGAAAATCTAAGGGCGGAGCTAACTTAACAACAACACAGATGTCTTCCGCTTGAGTCAAAGCACGCGTGTAACAAGTTGCATGTCTTCAAACGAAACGAGTCAAGACTTATGCCCGTTTGAAGTTTGAATTTTCAAACGCTTCGTATAGCGCCCCCCTTTGGCCAATTGGAATAAGATTGGTTTCAGTGATATTTGGACTAACCCTCTACATGTTTGCCAAATGCCATGAAAGTAACACTTTGCATGTTTGATTTAGAGGCAGAATAATAATTTGCATAAAACCGCAATATGAATTGAATTATTAAAAATTAATGGTTTAACGTACAAACTTCTCACCACATAGACTGTATAGGTATTGGTCCAAAGTTCATGTGAAAAAAGGTTTGTGCACTTGACGCGAAAATCCCAGGAGGAGATAGATTTTTACTGTTTTTCATATAATTCCGAATTGTGGGAGACCTAAAGGTCAGAGGTCAAAAGTTAGAGGGTAAAAGT
Organism: Nannobrachium achirus; assembly: GCF_963921795.1. Classification (NCBI taxonomy): domain Eukaryota; kingdom Metazoa; phylum Chordata; class Actinopteri; order Myctophiformes; family Myctophidae; genus Nannobrachium; species Nannobrachium achirus. The sequence goes on from NC_137810.1 coordinate 36,026,925, forward strand.
TGTTCGGCATGAGGAGACGCATAAGTGTATACAGGTTTCATGGCTGTATGTATAACACAGCATGAGCTATACCTGTTCAAAGATCGCACTTTCGAAGGCTTCCTACAGCGCCACCATTTGGCCGATTGCTATAATAAATAATAGCACACTTCGCCACTGTAAGCTGAACACATTGATGTTTTTATTTTCATTTTCTCACTAAGTATGTAGGAGTAGAAAGGAACCGAAGATCCCGTCTACTGATAGATAAATAAACAAATAAATAATGACAATATCTAAAGTGTGCTCGCCTTTAGGCGAGCCCACAATGACAATATCTAAAGTGTGCTCGCCTTATAGGCGAGCCCACAATGACAATATCTAAAGTGTGCTCGCCTTATAGGCGAGCCCACAATTAGCCACAGAAGCTAATTAAGTATTGAGCATGCTATGTGTGCCCCAACATTTTGTCTCTAGATTTATCATCAGGGATGTATTAAACATTGGGCCGATGGGGCCGTTGCCAGGGGCCCTTGGCTCTCAGTGGCCCTTGGGGGAACTGGGCCGCGTGGTCATTGACAATTTACTCAAATTAAATGTATACGTTAATTAAATATCAAATGTGTGGGCCCCTCCTCTGTTGTCTACAGGTGCTTTCTTGGCCCACAGATGATCATCATGGCTTAAAATCCGAGTTGGATAGTACGCATTTGGAGGGAGGGGGGGTTATGGGGGCCCTAAAAATATTATAGGCCAGGGGCCCTCGCGGGAGTTAATCCGTATCATCACAACAATATGAAAAAAGTCCATCCACTTCCACCTCACATTAATTACCATCTCATGCCATGGAAGCACACTAATTAGCTGTATTGATTAGCACAAAGAGAACACAATGGCACTACGAGAGGTCATCAGATTTCAGTCACACCTTGGGGAAGATGAAGTGATGATGACTAATGATCATTGATTAGGAAACTCTGAAAACACAAATATCTCAGAGGATTACTTTGCCTCCAGTTGCGAATCACTGAGAAATTTGAATTCACAATTTCCTGCCTCTAATGGAATGGGTGAGCCATCCGATAAGAAGTGTTTGTCCTTGTGAGCATCTTTGTAAACAAGACCAGAGGAAATATTATAGTAGCTTCTTTATTGCACACTTCCTCATGGTGACGCCAGATAGCTGAGGTATTGTCTATATCTGATTCAAGTAAGTTTGTGTGCGTGCAGGTGTGCGTGTGCGCGCGTGGTACGTGTTCACTTGTGTGTGTTCATTTGAGAGAACGTGTCTCTTTGTTCTCTACTCAACTGTTTTGTGCTTGTGCATGTACTGTGGGTAATTATGTTCCTTCCCATTCGTGTGCATACATACAAATACAATGTATACAATGTGCATTCACGCCCATGGATGTGGCTGTGATTGTACATGTTTCCTGGGAAATAATCAAGCCTTTTCCCTCACTCTCCATTTCCTCTAACTCATTTTCTCATCACTAATCCTCAGGGTGCCTGTAATCAGCAGGACACGTGAGACCTGCTGAGAAGACACTCTTCCCCGTCTTCCCACACTCAAAATAATGACAGATGAGATAACATATTAGATGACACTGGCCCTGTTGGAATTATAGTGAAATTGTAGTGATATTCTATAGTTTTAAGGTGGTTTATAATTTTGGTAGAAACATCAGGGATAGTAATGGATTACGTCACATTCATATGGAATATTGGATCAATACTAAAACAAAAATGAGACAGGATAGATTACTGGACCATGAAATACAGAGTAATAAGTGACTATGGGTTTGATTACGTACAGTATATGTAAAAAAGATAAAGTGCATTCATATTTTGCATTTGTTGATAGAAAAAAAACTGTAAAAAATGGGGGGAAAAACATAGTAACAAATATGGAGGTAAGGTTTCTGCCCGACAGAAACGTTTTGTTCTTTCAAGATCTGATTGACCAAGAGGAACAACAAGTGAACTAGAAATTGCAAGTGTGGTTGCATTGATGCAAGTCGCAAGGAATCCACTGGGAAATGAATTTGCCGTGTCTTGCCATTTATATTATATATGTGTGATGTCAAGTGAAGCATGGCCAATCCTGTCTGATTGGACATTATATTGTCCAAAATATTTGGCCTTACAACCCAGATAACTTCAGTTAAAAGGTTAACAAAAAACAGGTTCACTTTAGCTGGCATAAAAGTTCTCGGGCCTTGAACAATCGTGTGTTGCCTGTACAACCATCACTAATAATGACAGAGAGAATAAGTCAATGGATAACAAGAATCTGGGAATAAAATATAGCAAGGTGGAAAGAAATTAAAAAGAAATGGTGAAACATGCAACTATGCACAGGTAATGATATGCACAGTAACAACATAGTCTTTAAATATACCGATACAGTAGGGAAAACACAATGAGACACTAAAGATCTCTTTCACCTATAGGTGTGTGAATTCTCAAAAAGGATATAGGGAACAAACAAACACAAATGTCACAAATGTTATTCCAGTGTGGTTAAGCCATGTGAACCACATGGTATATGGATTTTCAAGAGAATACATTAAAGAAATTAAGTAATTAGATTGCATTGCTAAATTTGAGGATTCCAATTTAATCACATTACATTACTGTACATCCAATTTGTATGGCATTTATCTGATTATTTTCATGTACAACCACTGTCAAGGTGCCCTTGGAAAAGGCACCTTGCCCCAAGTGACTCCAGTGGATCTCTCACGTGGTACAAAAGAACAGCTAAAGGGGTTGGTGGGCTGACAACGCCGCCCCCTTCGCTGTTCTAAAATCACAGGAAACCACAGCCTTATGGGCCTTATACTGCTTTAGTGTTATCATGAGTGGTGGTGGTTTAGATGCTGTGTAGATCAGTTCTCAAAGTTGGGTCCGGGGAACCCCAAGGGTCCGTGAGATTGTTTCAGGGGGTCCCCTGCAAAATGACTTAACATACATCAAAATCAGTTTTAACAACTTTAACCCTATATACACTGTACATCTGAAAATAGCCGAAGTACAAGCTCACAACGTGATACTTTTTTTAAAAGCATCTAAAGGAGATAAAAAAGGAAAATATCTGAATATCTTTTAACGTTTTAACAACACAAATTGGTCTGCGGCACAAAATATTTTCAGGAGGGGGTGTGTGGACAAATACATACTTAAGTTAGGGGTCCTTGATATGAACAAAGTTTGAGAACCACTGGTGTAAATGATGCACGTTTAGTATGTAGTTGCTGTTAACACCACCGCCATGCTACCAGCTCATGTCCTGTTGCTGCCCAGACCGCTCTAATACCCCGACTCCTTATTACCGCTCCACTGTCAATTAGAAGTCAGTTAGTGTGGGTCTCGTTTGGCCCCGGCCAAATTAGACCGTGGTGTGAAAGCACTTAGTGGACTGCACCAATATAAGCATGTGCAGGGGAGATGCAGGTTGTTGTTTACTCTCTGGGGCAGGGGTGGGCAACGTTGATGATGGAGAGGGCCACTATATTTCCACACTCACTCCAGAGGGCCACATTGCATATGTCGGGCAGAAACCTGTTATCTCCATATTTATTTTATTTTTTTTCGTAATGAATGCCCTCGTTCTATTATGTCACACATAAGTAGCAAAAATAGCCGATATACAAGTTCAAAAAGCTCGCACTGCGCCGCGTTTTGAGCTTGTATATCGGCAATTTTTGCTATTTTTGAATTGGAATCCTGAATTACTTTTTTAATTGGAATTATGAAAAGCTTTCTTTTTGTACGTAATTTGCATTTAGTTATACATTAACTTTATGAACATAAATACAAATAGGCTACATTGGACATAAAAATAATTACAATAAAATTGTAATACTATAGTCATTAAGCTACTAATGAAGTAATTAAGCTACGACTGAAGTAATTAAAGCGGGTCATGTTTGCATGTTTGGAATTGTAACAGCTGAAATCAATAATAATCGGTATTCCAAAATTAACCAGCTGAGGGCCGCAATAAGTGACGGTGGGGGCCGCATGTAGCCCCCGGGCCGCCAGTTGCCCATGTACAGTATGCTCTGGGGCATAGTTCTGTGTTTTTTAAGGTGGAATCGTTTAGAATTCTATTTATAGCTGGGGGGAAGGAGAAGAATGCTGATCAATATGAGAAAACGATGTGTGGTGCAAGCATTAGCGTTTACTGGCAGTCTTCAACTGGTTAATGTATTGGCTTCACCACATGGTGGTTGGTCATGTACACGCTGATTTAATGTAAACATTAGCACATGTACACATACTACACGTGTGTTACACAAGCACATGTTGCTCACACATTTAAGCAAACACACACACACACACACACACACACACACACACACACACACACACACACACACACACACACACACACACACACACACACACACACACACACACACACACAGTTCAGTCTGATCAGTCATCATTCAGGAGAGTAATGAAGCTCCCAGGACTTCATCACTCAGACTGTAATGAACTCGTTAAAAAAGATCTCTTCCATGCACGTGCACACATAGACATCAAAGGTGGCTTGAGCCCCTGCCCTTTTATCCATCTGTATAAATTGCCCTCTCCAGACCATGAATGCAGTTTTTACTATGGTGAAAGAAATGCAAACGCCCTCTTTCCATGCCATACTTGAAGGCAGCATTCAAGAGTCCTTGTCCAAACTCTCCTGAACTTGAACTTGAATGCAGCGTCAATTATGTTGAAAGAATTGCCCTCTCTGTGTAGAAATCCATGCCGTTACGTCACATCTCCAGTATTGACTTGATTATGCTTGGTTCAGTATGGTATCAAGCACCAAAAATAGCCGACCTCCAAGCTCACAACGCGTTGCGCTGTGGAACGTGAGTTTGGGGGTCGGCTATTTTCGGTATTTCCACCAAAAGGGCCTTATAGAAGTTTTAGCCCCTGCCTGTCTAACATTCTCTGCACATCACTGGTCTCTTCTCAACCTGGATCATGTGTCAGGTTGATTCCCCCCGAACATTTTAAACCTATTTTTGCAAAAACAGGACTTTCCCTGCAAAAAAAATTATAATTGTGGTTTCAACATTTTCACACGTATTAATTGTTTGTAATCTGCTGTTTTATTTTTAACTGTTTTCCCAACTTGAATTTGTTTTTAGTTTTTATTTCCTTATCTCCCTCAAGAGGCCTTGCGTAATTTGCCATTGTAAGTAAGACATTGCTCTTAATGTCTTGCCTGGTTAAATCAGTGGTTCTCAACCTTTTCAGGACGTGACCCCCCCAAAATAATACTTGAACTAAAGGGACCCGCAACCTGACCCGCACTTTGAATTGTAGGAGTTGAGGTATCGCATTTAGTTTGACTCGGTTCTACAGATAAAAATGTTGAAAAGATCTGATCTACAACAAGGTTTTGTGAGCTCGTAGATCAGCTATTCTCCTATATTATTTGACAAATTGGCAAATGCTGGACCAGTTTTTATGGTATAGTTTGTTGATTACTTTTGATGCAGTAATGGTCCCTCAGCCTCATGTTACAACCCTCCATCCCTGTCGCTTCACTGGAGAGATAATTGAATAGACAAGATCTATAAGACAATATGTTGTAGCTACCTCGGCACCTCGGAGGTCAGCTGAGCGGGGATTTTTATGAGCGTCGGAATTTTATGTTTCTTTTGATTGAATATGAGTCACCAATCGGTGTCTTGAGTCTATACAATACAGTACATGTGTGCTCCAACTGTAAGCGGCCCTCATCCGCACAACAGATAAGATCCTATTCCTTCGTCTTGGAATGAATCATCTCATTCAGTGAGCCAGACGATAGTGATCCTAAAGGATAACGATTTTCGTTACATCTCAACCTCCAGAAGCTTACGGAAAACTAATTGCCTGAATGATCATTTTGGAGAAATTCCAATTTTGGTTTGTACTTGATGTAATTTTTCCACTGCTGGGCACCTCCTGCCACTCCCTCAGTCCTGGAAGTTATTGCAGGAATCGACACAATGCCTCAGGCTTTTGGGGGTGGGGGGTCTAATGGCTTTATCTTTACGGTGCTCGTTTGTTTTCCTTCAGCAAAAGGAATTGCACCAACCTATTGTCTGTTTTCCTCTGAGGTCAGACATGCAAGGGAATCTCGTTTTTACGACACAGTTCCATGGGAAAAACTAAAATGGACATGTGGACATGCAGTTGTGTTTATGAGTGTGTGTGTGTGTGTGTGTGTGTGTGTGTGTGTGTGTGTGTGTGTGTGTGTGTGTGTGTGTGTGTGTGTGTGTGTGTGTGTGTGTGTGTGTGTGTGTGTATTGGGGGGGGCTTTCCCCTGTTCTCTGCATCTCTGTCTTAGTGTGTGTACCCATTCCAGTGATATTGAAAAAGCCATTACATCTGGAACAAACTGAATTATGGATGCCAAATGGTCGATAGATTATGTAAAAACAAACATGAATGTCATTACAAAGCAAAAAACGCCAGTCAATTGGCCATTTCAGAGATGAATAAACCACGAGCCATAAATCAGCTCTGTATACGTGATTTGGCTCCTTCATTTGTTGGACCCGCGTCACCATACCCTTCTGGATCTAGCTGGCATTGCAGAACAACATTTTTATGGAAACTCATCGCCAACATCATTAAATAGTGTATTGAATCATCTTTTATTTATATTCTATTTTATTATAATGGAGTTTGAGTTTAATCAGCATAAGAAAGGGTTCGATCCAGGCCTTGCAGACATTTTAAACACTCACCAAGCAATATTTGTATTGGAAAAATGTGGTTCTGCCAAATGAGACCTTGAAACTCTGCCCATCAAAAGTGTTTTGCCGTTCAGATGGGAATTGGAACTAGGGATGGGACGATATGATATTATTGTGACCAAAGAAATCGCGATTTACGATATTATCACAATAATCAAAATCCATTATCCTGGGGCGGAACGTTTGCCAAAAAATAGCAGTTCTACAAGCTTGTAGATTGGCTATTTTATGGAAAGGCATTTGATAGAGTGAAAAAAAGACTGTATCAAGTATGTATATTATAAGTACCTTTTACCAAATATAGAGGGTTTAAGTAAATTAAATCTCCACGATACGATTATCGTGAGTGTTTTTTATCACCATATAACGATAATATCGCTTATGGTCCCATCCCTAATTGGAACCTGATCCTTGAATAGGTGAGTAAAACAATTCTGATACGTAAACCATTACTGTTTGCACTCCACTCACACATCCTGCTACCCACCACATAGCCTGGGATCGCTTCCAATTTCGGGCTTTTGATCCGGTCGGGAACGGATGACGTCCTACGTCATTTTGTATTCAAAACGGACTACAATTTGGCCGGAACTACCGACCGGAATCAGTTTTAACCTGGTTTTGCGCATGCGCTAACTGGGATAAAACTGATTCCGGTCGGTGGTTCAGGCCAAAGTGTAGTCCGTTTTGAATACAAAATGACGTACGATATCATCCGGTCTGGACCGGATCAACCAACCTGTTTAGTAAACGAATACCAGAATTTCCCCCAGAAGGCCTGGTGAGGCGAGGTTACCCACCACATACATACCCATTGTGAAAAGGTCACTATGATCCCCTTGACAGTCAATATCTAAGGGATATACAATGTGGAAGGATGGTGTCCCTAGGGGTGTAGGCACTGCAACTTTCATTGTAATGAGTGGGCGGAGAATTTTCTGTACCCTCCAGACCCTCCACAGCTGTATGTAGGTAGGCCTACACCAGGGGTTACATGGCAGCGGGGATGACCAGCCAAAGCAAGTTAAAACCCCCCTGGGCTTATACAGCAGAATACTGAATACCCAATCAGCAAGGCAGAACATAATTGACCCTGTGCAACCTCTGCTTAACCTAGAGCTTCAGCAGAGGAGCTCAGCAGGATATGATAGAGGAACGGTTCAGAGAATGGCATGCCAGCAAATACGTACTCACAGTGTTTTGAGCCAATTCTAGGGAATTCCAGTGGGAATAAAGCATTTCAATCACTGGGGGAAATTCCTTGTTGACAGATATGTTTATCAGCTGTGCCAAACTAAAAATTCAAAATATCTTTCTCAAAAAATAAAAGGTAAAAAAAATACATATTGAATGAGTAGTGAGAGCATTGAAAATTCATCATAAAACTACGATGGTTAATTGAAAGTGTTGATGACATTTTGTCACGTTAGTTGTGAATTATACTGTAAACAACGTAATGGATGTGATAAGCATTATTATCACCCAGCATTTGTATTACTAGAAGCTGGGCCGCCCGAAGGGCGGCCCAGCGTCTAGTCGGCGACCTGGCCAACTCGGAACAATGTAAATAGGGAATGAATGCCCCGCCCTTTAATGCAAACCCCATTATACCTGTTTTCATAGGACCCGTTTTGACCATCTGTCTGCCTGTGTCCATTTATGCCCATATATGGAGATATCTGTATCTGTCTGTCTGTCGGCCTCCATTTTATGTCCATATATGGAGATCACTGCAGTTATAGTTCTGGGTCCATTTTATGCCCATATATGCCCATATATGGAGATATCTGTCTATCTGCGTCCATTTTATGCCCATATATGGAGATCTCTGTATCTGTCTGTGTCCCTTTTATGCCCGTATATGGAGATCTTTGTGATTCTGCGTCCATTGTATGCCCATATATGCCACATATGGAGATATCTGTTTATCTGCGTCCATTTTATGCCCATATATGAGATCTCTGTCGCTTTTTCAAACAGATGGTCAAAACGGGTCCTATGACAACAGGTATCCAATTTATGCCCATATATGGAGATCTTTGACCATCTGTTTGCCTGTGTCCATTTATGCCCATATATGGAGATATCTGTATCTGTCTGTCTGCATCCATTTTATGCCCATATATGGAGATCTATGCAGACACAGTCCCAGTTCCGGAAAATCCATATATGGAGAACGTCCATTTTATGCCCATATATGGAGATCTATGCAGACACAGTGCCAGTTCCGGAAAATCCTGATGTCAGACATCAGAATCCGAACCTTTCGTGCTGGTTCCAGAAAATCGTGTATCGGGTCGGGTCGAGGCCGAGCACTGCACTACCTGCTGCGGTGCAAACCCATGAATGCCCCACCCTTTAATGCAAACCCCAACGTACGTGATGTCAGAGCCTTTTATGAAGTGATGTCACAATGAGTCAGAGCTTTTGCCGATTTCCTCAGAAACAGCCTGATGTCAACAATCAACCCCGCATAAGGAGATTCCGAACGTTTCGCGCCGGTTCGGGAAAACCGCGCGCCGGGTCGGGTCGAGACCCGGCACTGCACTCCGTGCCGCGGCGAGGAACGCGCGTGCCGAATCTGAAGCCAGTGGGACGAACGGTTCTCGAGATACGCGGATTACAGACACACACACACGCAGAGACTTCTCGCATTTATAGATAGATTATTGTCACCTTGTATTATCCAACCTGGGACAAAACCACATCCTCGCCTCACTTCGCTTGTGCAATGATTGATTAATGGCTGGGAGATACTGTAATTAATATGCAAAACAGTGATTGGCACTGTCAAACGATGAAGTATAAATTAGGCTTGAGGGAGGGAGTGGGGCAGACAACTATTACTAGTAAGACACCTGAGGGTGGAATGCGACCTCAGGGTGACATGCGCGCCAATTCTTGACTATCTGGCCAACCACAGCGTTTCTCTGACGATTCTAGTTGTTATCATTCTGGGGGGAGTTTGTTCATGTTTTTGTGAGGGTATCAACCCTAGGAGACACGGGGAGAACATGCAAACTCCACACAGAAAGGCCCTATCGCCAACCCCACCTAGGGTGTGAGCGATAGGGCCTAAACATGGAGATGTGGAGAACACTATATATGAAGATAGTCCAGTCCATCATGTCATATGGGACTACCGTCATAGACAGTAGCCATTGTTAGGCCGGAGTCAATGGCTGTCTGTCTGTCTGACTGTCTGTACAGGAAGTGATGTCACATGACATACTTTTTATGCCCATATATGAGTCATTCTGTACCACATCTCCATGTTTAGGCCAAACAGGTTTTCTCCATTTCTCCATGTATAGGTCCAAATGACCTCGCCCTAAAGGGCGAGGTCGCGCCAATTCTTGACCATCTGGCCAACCACAGCGTTTCTCTGACGATTCTAGTTGTTGTCATTCTGGGGGGAGTTTGTTCATGTTTTTGTGAGGGTATCAACCCTAGGAGACACGGGGAGAACATGCAAACTCCACACAGAAAGGCCCTATCGCTCACACCCTAGGTTGGGTTGGCGATAGGGCCTTTCTGTGTGGAGTTTGCCTAAACATGGAGATGTGGTACAGAAGGACTCATATATGGGCATAAAAAGTATGTCATGTGACATCACTTCCTGTACAGACAGTCAGACAGACAGCCATTGACTCCGACCTAACAATAGCTACTGTCTATGACGGTAGTTCCATATGACATATTGGACTAGACTATCTCCATATATAGTGTTATCCACATCTCCATGTTTAGACAGCCAATGACTCCGGCCTAACAATGGCTACTTTCTATGACGGTAGTCCCATATGACATGATGGACTGGACTATCTCCATATATAGTGTTATCCACATTTCGTGTAGCCGCCCTGTACAGGAAGTGATGTCACAACTCGCTGACATCACACTGACATCACAGAGGATACGGAAGGACGGTCACGAGGATACGGAAGGAAGGAAGGACACTCAAGTGACACGGTTCTTCAGAGTATATGCGACCTTCGGTCGCAACAAACACACATCTGATGCAGTCTGTTCCTGCCTGGGCAGCGTAGTGCTCTTCCTCATGGACCTACTTGTGGATTATACCAGTGTTAGTCTACTTTATGAGGATTATGCGGTCGACACATGCTGACATTTTCCACCTTAATCCCATGTACAACACACCATCTTTTGTCTTTTTTGTTTATATATTTGCCAGACCCATGAAATGGGTAGGCCTACACAAGCAAATGTCTGTCCGGGTTTTCTATATAAAGGGATGATGATGACATGATGATGACATGCCTACAAAAGGCATGATGTCATAAATGATGATGACAGACAGGGGGTCTGGCACAACCAGGTTGACCTGGTCTAGTTTTTTATATATTTTGTTTATATCTCATCTCAGGAGTAGTCACTATATATACTATATGCTTGCAGAATTCCTACCACTAGGGGGCGCTGTTTTAATTAATGCATAATTAATTAGATGGATTAAAATATTTTAATTAATGAATAAATTAGTATAAATTAATTGAATAAAAATTTTAAAATCTGCATATTTAATATAATCATAACTAATATTTTATAGTGTTTTGGTTTTATGTTTTATATTGTTGGTTTATAAGTTTTTAAAAAGTACTACAGTATGCAAGAGTGGAGGAGAGATGAGAAGACAGGAGAGAAGAAAAAAAAAAAAAGGGGGAGAAGGGGAGGGGTGGTGAAAGGGAGGGGGTTGGTGGGGGGTAAAGTGACAGCAATCATGGATGTCACAATAATCGGTTGACTGTGTGTGTGTGTGTGTGTGTGTGTGTGTGTATGTGTGTGTGTGTGTGTGTGACAATCAGTCAATGGTGTGGGTTGTTTCTAACTGTAACATTACAGCAACATGATTGGGGCAATGGAATATTGTATGATGTGTATGTAATAAATAGATAATGTACTACATCTAGGCCATCTGTGTCTGTCCATCTGTTTGCAATATTGCACCAACTTCTTTTTCACGTTCCAACGTACGTTGTCTGTATAAAGAGTGATAAGAAAACAATACCTACTGTATTAAAAATAGTCAATCTACAAACTCACAACATTACACTGCAATATCATATTATGCATTGTGTATCTGATATTTTAGGCATCAGTTCTACAGTGTTAACAACTTTATAGTAACTCTGAGGATATTATCTGACATTAAGCAATAAGCATATTTAACCACATGAACCCTTCTAGGCAAAAGCTTTATTGCTTATAATGTGTATGATTTGCCACATTCACGAGGGGATACGGTCAGAAATGGTACTACAGTTGTATAGATTTATTAATAGTATAATTAGTGTGCATGTTTTAATGATGATATAGAGTGGAGGAGAGATGAGAAGACAGGAGGGGAGAGCGAGAGAGCGAGAGAGAGAGAGAGAGAGCGAGAGAGAGAGAGAGAGAGAGAGAGAGAGAGAGAGAGAGAGAGAGAGAGAGAGAGAGAGAGAGAGAGAGAGAGAGAGAGGAGGGAGGGAGGGAGGAACGGGAGTCCCTATCAAAAAAGTAGCACCAGGTGGTCTATGGCTTATCTGATTTCAAAACTATAGCATGCCTCAAATCGTGACAAATGTAGAATATCGCTTGGGTCATTGCATCAACATTTCAGCCAACAGCCATGTATTGCAGAATTACAGTGCATACAGTAGCAACTTCTTTTTTCTTTGTTCCAACGTACGTTGTCTGTGTAAACAAAACGTTTAAATGCTACGTTACACTAATACAGTCTTTGTGACATCCATTATTACCAAATAATATTACAAAGAATTATAGATTGACAGCTTGTGGAACTGTATTGGCTCATGACAGGGGTCATAGGGATATGTATGGCCACTAGTGATACTGCAGCTGTGAAATATTTGTATTGTCCATTAATAATTAAATTTGCTTGTAGCTTGTAGATTTGTGACTTTTTAACCCCGGGGGCTCCAAGGTAGGAGTTGTGTTATTTGTGGACATAGCTTATATCTATTATTACCATTGGGTGGTTGGTATGAAACATGACCATGTCTAAAGGTTGATATACTGTAGATCGGTTATTTCCACATTTTGTATTGCAAGAACATGCATAGTCCTAAAGGGCAGGTGTACTTATCATTATGACCCATGCATCTGATTACATCGAAATTGGTTTCTAACAAAACAATCCAGTCCAGTGTTACATCATTGGGGTGGATAAATGAAATGTTGTACACATTTCCATATTTCTCCTTACTGTTCAGTTATACAACTCATAGGTAAGTCTCATTGGTTGACATACTGGTTTTGCCATCAACACAATTATCTTACACTTTATATTTTGGGGCAACCTGGTCTAATTTCTACACGCTGTGTCCCTACTATTGTTTAGCTTTAACTATGCACCTATTTACCCTTATCTGACCCCCCACAGATGACACCAAGAGGGTATTCTGCTATCTTTATCTCTGATCATACTAGCAGTAGCTGATTTATTATTTGAAATCGTCTCAGTCCAATCAGTCATTCGATAAAAACAATGTGTTTATACAAAAGATATTTAAAAGGGTAAAAATAAATTAAATCAGGTGTAAAGTAGGTGAAATAACTACATATGTTGTACCAAGTGTCCCCCATCTCTGGTTAGTTAATCCTAAACTTCCTCATTTTTCACAAGTTTTCTTATCTACACTGCCCAGATGACACCAAGAGGGTATGTTATCTTTATCTCTTATCACACTAACATTAGGTAGCCTGTTATTTGAAAGCTTCTCATAACTAATCAGCCATTCGATAAAACATAATGTGATCATACCATGGTTTTATAGGGTAAAAATAAATAAAATCAACGTTTAAGTAAATGATATAACTACATATGTTGTCCCAAGTGTCCCCTCACTGGTTAGTTAATCCTAAACTTCCTCATTTCTTCAACCACAAAGTTTTTCTTATCTATTTCTTCAGCCATGATCTATCAGGGGTGGTCACACTTTTGTGACTTTAGAAATTAAAATGAACAGTTCAAAGCGATCCAACTCCCCAAAAACAATGTATCTTAAGGGGTTTGGAATAGTGGCACTAACATTGCATATAAGACAAACATACTTAATGTAAACAGTAGGGGAAAACTAAGTGCATAGTAAGGGGAAAAGTCTGCAATTGTTTATTTACAGTATGGTAGCTTGTAGATCTGCTATTTTGAGTCCCGATTTGTAGATGGAATATTATAAACCCAAGACTCACAACTTGTAGATCTGCTATTTTGAGAGCATTAGCTTACAGGTCTATTATCTTCACGGGGGGTGTGCTGATATAAAAGTATTATAGGCATGAAAGGTTGCCCATGTTGATTAATATACCGATAATATAGTCTGACTTATCATGTGCGGGGTTTTTTTTTTCTTCACTAAACGTATCCATAGTGGTTAGTAGTGGTACTACACATGACAATGTCCTATGTTACAAAGATGACATGGTAGCAGGGATGGATTTGGTATTGTCATAGGAACATGTATGGTCACTAATGGCCACAAGTGGTACTGCAGCTGCGAAATAATATTTGTATTGTCCATTAATAATTACATTTGCTTGTAGCTTGTAGATTTTGTTATTATGAGTACCAGCTTGTAGATGAGCCATTTTGAACCCATAGGCTAACAGCTTGCAGATGTGTTATTTTGGGGTAATACCTTGACTACCTATTATTTTCACTGGGAGGTGATGTACGTGGGGTTGTCCCTGTTGAATAATATATTGGAATATGGTGTGATTTATTCATGGATTTGTTGGGTTGTGACTAGGGGGATTATTTGTATGGCCACTAGTGGTACTACACCGCTAGAATAATAACTCTATTTCTCATTAACATTACATAAATGAGAGAGGAATACAGCTTGTAGATCAGCTATTTTCACATTTTTTATTTTTTCATTGTAAGAACATGGGTGGTCACTAGTGTCCACTAGTGGTACTGCAGCTGATGTAAAACAATTGTATTGTTTGTTTGTGTTTATTTTTTTAGCTATTCATGGTCATCTCAGAGAGATGAAAAATAACCTTATACTTAGCATTGTAGCCACTTGAACCCAATCTAGGCAAAAAACGACCTATCTACAAAGGTTAGCTAAAATATGACAGGACCTGATACAATGGAGGGTTGCTATGAGAAGACTATTTTACTAAATATTGTGTATAACCTAAAGATTTATCGTTACATACAGCATCATAGTCCAGGGGACTGTACCATATCATAGACAACCAGGTATGCTTATGCAATGGGAAATTCAAATCCATCATATGAAACTATGGATCACTAAGTTGACAGATGTATGTGAGATAGCGATATCTGTTGGGGGTGAATCACTAACAACAGCATGTGTATTTCTTGTAATTGATGGAATAGGGAGATCATATATTATTATTATTTTTTTTACAAACTAAATTGAAATGCCAATATATTTACCTTACGACCCTATTATTTTATCCTGTTACTTCCATCCTATATGGTAGATATTCACTAAACGTGTAAGCCTTAGAAATGCCTTAATGGACTTAGTATTTTTAAAGCAAATAATTGTTTCACTCATACAATAGTTTATATTATTTAGAAATAATTGCTTTGACAGTAGCTGGGAAAATAGTGACATCTAGTGGATATGGTAAGTTTTTTCTACCCTGAACTTTGCAGCCTGAATGACTGATGAGGGGAAATACTGCCCTCTGGAGGATGTAGGGGAAATACCACCCCCTGGAGGATACAGGGGGAATACCAAATCAAACTGTACATACATATAATGAACTCGAATGTATGACACCATCCACTCACTCATCACTAAGAATTTCAACTAACACAAAACAGACAAAACTAAATATTACTGCACAAACATCTCTAAGAAAATTTAAACTAATACAAAACAGACAAAAATAACGCTACTAAGAAATTTAAACTAACACAAAAACAGACAAAAACAGACAAAAACATCACGAGTCATCTAGATTACCGTAGGTTCCGCAACTATCATTATTGCAGAGTCAGTAGCTTAGGTTACACATAGTGCTAAGGGTATTGTTAATCTTTGAATTTGTAGATAAAACATATTTCTAGTGTTAGTGGTTAGATCATACATAATCTCTGAATCTCTCTCTCCAACACAATTTCACTCATAATTTCTGTTTTTTTTTTTCTTTTTTTTTTCTTCTCTCTAAGCATAACAACTAGTAAACATAACTAATACGGTAGTTGCTCAGTACACCGTGTCACTCATACAATAACTTATATTATTAAGAAATAATGCTCTGACAGCTAGCTGGGAAAATAGTGACACCTAGTGGATATGACAAGCATGACTCTACCCTGAACTCAGCCGTATGTATGACTGATGAGGGAAATACTGCCCCTGGAGGATCTAGGGGAAATACCATGCATACTCATATTTAGGGAATTGAATCCTTTTAGCGATAAGCTACAGATACAGATAACTAGAAAAACTAGCAGATCTATAGTCCCATCGAATATCAATACAATTAACATACAATGCTTTCCCCCTTCATCCCTATCCCACTGGTCATGTGTAACATAGTTGTTCTTTTCCTGGGGTGAGACACTAGCTAGATTTGTCTACACAAATCATACTCAGTAAATCAATTTGGTAGACATACTGGTTTGCCACCAACACAATTATCTTACACTTTATATTCTGACACTCTGGTCTACTCGTTACACGATGTGTCACTACTCTGCATAGCAAAACACTATTCATCTGTACAAACCATGCACTTCCTCATTCAACACTAAAACGCACAAAACATAAAATATAGCCACCTAACAGAAAGTATTACAAAAAATAACCTCACAAAGAATGTTCAACTAGCAACTAAAACTTTGCAACATAACAAAAATATTAAAAAAAAAATAACACCACTAAGAAATTGAGACTAGAAACTAGAAAACATGGAGGATTCTTTTCTCTCTCTCTCTCTCTAAGCCATAACAACTAGTACACATAACTAATACGGTAGTGCTCACTACACCATTTCATCAAAATCTGTAACTTATGTGACTTCAAAGTTTCGTGAAAAAGTGACTATGCATGTACCGTATGTGTAATATGCAATATTCATTGATTCATTAAAAACTATTTATTTTTCAAACATAAAAACTATTTTAAATTGTTTTTTTTTTTGTGTATACCATATATTTTAGTAGTAGTAGAGTACAGTAGTAGAGTACAGTAGTTGGTAGTTGTGTGTAATGAAATACCAGGGGTCTAGGACTCTAGGTGAAAGCTAGAATTTTCAATTAGCTGTGCATCTTTTGAGTTATGCTAGAAATCAAATTTTCAAATATCAACCACTCATGATACCATCACACTGTTTAACAAAACCATTTGTTTTGAAAAAGTACATCTAGTCAATAAAAGCTGTTACTGTTAGGGTAAGACATTTGGTTGCCAAGAAAGGATAAAGAAAAAATAACCTCATGTTTTAACCATGTGTCTTTTATTATTATTTTATTTTTTCCAAAGTTTACATTGATCACACCAAGTGTGCTTCATACGATGGCCTATGCAGGGTACCCATCTGTAGCAGTATGGGATATATGGATTGGTAAAATAATCAACACTAAACATTACTAGTCATATTAGGCACATGTAATTATTCACATGGATAATTAAATACATTTTCCCCTCATTATTACCCATATGAATGATCACCATAGCTATTGAAAATGGTGTAAAATACATGTATATAATTTTGGTTACATTAGAATCGAGCTAAACTGGCCTCTCTAGTGAAACAAAAACTAATTTCAAAGCTATTACAGTAAAACCTCCATTTAATTGAACAAAAATACTACCAATACCAAATATTCAGTATATCAGTATATTTTTATTTTGACAAGAAAAACATAAACAAGTATTTACAAGGATAATCATAGTCAATACAACTGACAAAACATTACTATATGTCAAATGACACAGTGGTAACAAAATATATACACAGAGTTCATTAAATAATTGAACATGATCACCAGTAAAATATACATTATATTCTTCTAAGTAAAATGTACATTATTGAGAAATAATGTTCAGTACTTGGTTCTACAGATGGTGTGTTACTCCAAAACAAACAAAAAAAAAAAGTATTTACAAGGATAATCATAGTCAATACAACTGACAAAACATTACTATATGGTAAATGGTACAGAGGTAATAAAATATAAATAATTGAATATGAACATGAACAGCATAGCTAATGAAAATGGTGTACAAATATATACATAACAAATCGAAAATATAATTTATTCACAGTAACAATAAATCAATTATTAAGGTGTTTATACTTTATCTAATAATTCTATAGTTCAACAGCTGGAGAGTTCCTCCATAATGTAACAAGTTCACTCAGAACAGAACCCGTTTTCTTGTCTTTACCCAATACCAGATTGGCATTAACAATCGCTCTGATATATCCTGGAATATCTTTAACACCCTTCAATTCATGTAGAAAAGTTTCACACACTCCATGCACTCTGGATGTTGTTGTAATAATACCACGAGCTTCCAACACATGCATAACACATGGTATGAATCGGCGAGTCCATAGTCTTTTCATTAATTCTTCAAAATGAATGAAAAAATATCTTGATGGATGGGATAGACACTGTTCACAACCGTCACAATCCTCTTTCCATAGATCAGTTAGTATAGCATCCACTAGCATTGCTACGCATACTTTTATAATACGCAGAAAGCGTGAACCAAGTAAAGTTGCAGGTTGATCCAGATCCAGTGGTGATGTCACTGGGAGGGCCATGAAACCGTTGGTGATGAGGAGAAAAGAAGAATTTGTTTCCAACTTATGAATATCCATGAAAATATGAATATAACACACATTATATGGTGCAAAACTATTCTCTCAAACTAGTTTTCTCAAATAATTACCAGCGTCAGAGCTTGCAGCATCAGGTGGGGTGTTAGTACAACATGTAACAAATCCATTTAGCAATTCATCTTTCTTCATGTATCCACCAAGCACATTATCAACATTCATGTCATTATCGATTTTTTCCATGATATCATTCACATTCCTCCAGTCATATAGAATAGCTTCACATATCCCTTGCACTCTGGACGGTGTGATGACAATTCCTTGAGTTTCCAACACCTGCATAACACATGGTATGAATCGACGAGTCCATAGTTTTTCCATTAACTTTTTAAAATGAGTGAATGTGTAATATTTTGGAATGGGGTATAGGCATCGATGTTCGGTTTGACTGGGATGATCTATTTGACATCCCTCGCAGTCATCTTTCCACTGGTTATTTATAACCACACTCATTAACTTGGCGATGCATATTTTTATAATGTCCAAATGCATTATATTGCCCAGTCCATCAGGTTGGTCCATGGTCAGAGTTGAATTCATTGGAGAGGATGCTGAAAGCCATGGTGTGATGGAGAGTAGTCCAGGGTAATTCACAGGTGAAGACAGTGGAGCATTGAGAGTTAAGTCTAGAGGAGAGTCAAAAAATATTGGTGATGGTGGAGGTAAAGGACCAAATTCTACAGTTTCCTCTGGAAGAGTAGTGGTAGAGTCATGCTTGTCATTGTCAACTTCTTCTCTTCTTTCAGTAGATTCCTCCATGGCTGCTGGTGTAGAGAACCGTACGCAGAATACCCTTATATTGTGTATGGGGAATAGGCGTGGTTGGAAGGGAAGGGAAGGACCAGTAAGGTGGGCGTATGACCCTAGTTAGCTAATTAGGTCAGTCCATGTTAATCCAACATTAAAAAACCTAGATGGCCTAATTGATTGAAATCAAAAGATCATTTCTTTTTCTTCTTTGTTTCTGGTTTCGTGTTGTTTTCATCTGATTTGACCGTAAGCACATGTTTCCTTTTTAGCTTGTGTTCTACAGGATCACTAGAATTGTCCCAGGGCAATGTCTTTAGAGCAGGAAACATTAATATTACACGTTTTGTATTCATAATATCCAGGAAAATAATGCATGTTGATTCACCCTTAGCCATAATAGCGTCCACAAGTTCAGTGGCGGGGTCTGAGGAGATACGATACCTATCCAGGGGTGTGATTAGTTTTCGATCATAGATAAGTGAAATAAGCTTGAAGAGATTGTCAATATCGGACATCAGGATGTTTTGAAGTGTTGTCTTGTTTTTTCTTATATTGTCTTGTGCTCTCCTGACTGTATCGCTGCAATCCATGTATCCGGGTTGTCCTTGATGTTGTACTGCATAAGGCAATGCCTTCAATTCAGGTCTAATTGCTATAACTTCATTATTTTGTAACATAGCTATGAACCCATGACAGAATTCTTCACCCTTACACATCATTTTGTCCAAAAGCTGCTGTGTAGGTGGATTGTGTATCCATGAGCTGTGCATAACACACATTGTCAATAAGCTTCGATTGTAAAGCAAAATTGATGAAAGATCGGATATCTGACATGATGATTTCTTGCAGTCGAGACTTGTTTAACCTTAAAATCTCTATAAACGGCATTCCCTGCTTGAAACGAAATCCTTCCCTCTCTGTTTCAAAAACCATTGCTGGTTGACCGTACCACGGCATTTTCATCAGATCAGGAAACCTGTCTGTAAGTTTTGCATCTTTTAGCAGAGACAGGAACACTTGGCAAATCTTTTCACCCTTGTTCATGATATTATCAATGAGCCTATATGTTGCATCCAAATAAGACATCCGCATGAGGTCACGGTACTCATAAAACACCAGGGGGGTTTCTTCGATTTCGAAAACACATTGGATGGCATATTTGATATCTGGACACAGTATTTTTCTAATTTTTGAAAGGTTTTTCCGTATCATATCATGTGATGTTACACATCCGTTGTCAATTCTACATGGATGACTATACCAAGGCACGTGCTGCAGATCAGGATATGTTTCTATTGCGCTTGATCCTTTTAGCAAACATAGGAACTCACTGCAAGCAGTTTCGCCATTGGCCATAATTATTTCCAAGAGTCTTTGAACTGTCTGTGAACTGTCTGGGTTATTGTATACCATATGTTTGAGCTTATTGTAGTCCTCCAGATCCAACAAATGTTCTTCATGTCCAAAAGCCAACTGAAGGAGGTAAAGGACATCATGCCTCAGTATGCATTGAAGTTTTTTAGAGTTTTCTCTGATCAAATATTTTGCTGATCGTTCATATGATAGATTTAGAGCATTACTACCAATGAGGTCTCCTTCCTCTGGATAGGGTGGCGAAAAGTAAGGTTTAGAATAGCATACAGGTGATGGTGATGGTGAATCAGGGGTTGGATAGTATACACCATCCGTATCAGACATGAAATCTGCCCAGGCATCATATTGTATAGTTTTCTCTGGAAGAGTAGCGATAGAGTCATGCTTGCCATTGTCATCAAAATCTGCCATGGCTACTGGTGTAGAGTACATTATGAGAAATACCCTTATATATTGTAAGGGCAATAGGCGTGGTTGGTAGGGAGGATGTAGAAGTAAGGGGAACCATCTAACGATTGGCTATAATGTGATAGAATGGTAGAAAAATGCGATGAGAAAAAATATGTTTTGACATCATTTATACATTCTGTAGGCCCACACCCACAGTGACGTAGGTTATTTTTTCTTTATCCTTTCTTGGCAACCAAATTTCTTACCCTAACAGTAACAGCTTTTATTGACTAGATGTACTTTTTCAAAACAAATGGTTTTGTTAAACAGTGTGATGGTATCATGAGTGGTTGATATTTGAAAATTTGATTTCTAGCATAACTCAAAAGATGCACAGCTAATTGAAAATTCTAGCTTTCACCTAGAGTCCTAGACCCCTGGTATTTCATTACACACAACTACCAACTACTGTACTCTACTACTGTACTCTACTACTACTAAAATATATGGTATACACAAAAAAAAAAACAATTTAAAATAGTTTTTATGTTTGAAAAATAAATAGTTTTTAATGAATCAATGAATATTGCATATTACACATACGGTACATGCATAGTCACTTTTTCACGAAACTTTGAAGTCACATAAGTTACCGATTTTGATGAAATGGTGTAGTGAGCACTACCGTATTAGTTATGTGTACTAGTTGTTATGGCTTAGAGAGAGAGAGAGAGAAAAGAATCCTCCATGTTTTCTAGTTTCTAGTCTCAATTTCTTAGTGGTGTTATTTTTTTTAAAATATTTTTGTTATGTTGCAAAGTTTTAGTTGCTAGTTGAACATTCTTTGTGAGGTTATTTTTTGTAATACTTTCTGTTAGGTGGCTATATTTTATGTTTTGTGCGTTTTAGTGTTGAATGAGGAAGTGCATGGTTTGTACAGATGAATAGTGTTTTGCTATGCAGAGTAGTGACACATCGTGTAACGAGTAGACCAGAGTGTCAGAATATAAAGTGTAAGATAATTGTGTTGGTGGCAAACCAGTATGTCTACCAAATTGATTTACTGAGTATGATTTGTGTAGACAAATCTAGCTAGTGTCTCACCCCAGGAAAAGAACAACTATGTTACACATGACCAGTGGGATAGGGATGAAGGGGGAAAGCATTGTATGTTAATTGTATTGATATTCGATGGGACTATAGATCTGCTAGTTTTTCTAGTTATCTGTATCTGTAGCTTATCGCTAAAAGGATTCAATTCCCTAAATATGAGTATGCATGGTATTTCCCCTAGATCCTCCAGGGGCAGTATTTCCCTCATCAGTCATACATACGGCTGAGTTCAGGGTAGAGAAACTTGTCATATCCACTAGGTGTCACTATTTTCCCAGCTAGCTGTCAGAGCATTATTTCTTAATAATATAAGTTATTGTATGAGTGACACGGTGTACTGAGCAACTACCGTATTAGTTATGTTTACTAGTTGTTATGCTTAGAGAGAAGAAAAAAAAAAGAAAAAAAAACAGAAATTATGAGTGAAATTGTGTTGGAGAGAGAGATTCAGAGATTATGTATGATCTAACCACTAACACTAGAAATATGTTTTATCTACAAATTCAAAGATTAACAATACCCTTAGCACTATGTGTAACCTAAGCTACTGACTCTGCAATAATGATAGTTGCGGAACCTACGGTAATCTAGATGACTCGTGATGTTTTTGTCTGTTTTTGTCTGTTTTTGTGTTAGTTTAAATTTCTTAGTAGCGTTATTTTTGTCTGTTTTGTATTAGTTTAAATTTTCTTAGAGATGTTTGTGCAGTAATATTTAGTTTTGTCTGTTTTGTGTTAGTTGAAATTCTTAGTGATGAGTGAGTGGATGGTGTCATACATTCGAGTTCATTATATGTATGTACAGTTTGATTTGGTATTCCCCCTGTATCCTCCAGGGGGTGGTATTTCCCCTACATCCTCCAGAGGGCAGTATTTCCCCTCATCAGTCATTCAGGCTGCAAAGTTCAGGGTAGAAAAAACTTACCATATCCACTAGATGTCACTATTTTCCCAGCTACTGTCAAAGCAATTATTTCTAAATAATATAAACTATTGTATGAGTGAAACAATTATTTGCTTTAAAAATACTAAGTCCATTAAGGCATTTCTAAGGCTTACACGTTTAGTGAATATCTACCATATAGGATGGAAGTAACAGGATAAAATAATAGGGTCGTAAGGTAAATATATTGGCATTTCAATTTAGTTTGTAAAAAAAATAATAATAATATATGATCTCCCTATTCCATCAATTACAAGAAATACACATGCTGTTGTTAGTGATTCACCCCCAACAGATATCGCTATCTCACATACATCTGTCAACTTAGTGATCCATAGTTTCATATGATGGATTTGAATTTCCCATTGCATAAGCATACCTGGTTGTCTATGATATGGTACAGTCCCCTGGACTATGATGCTGTATGTAACGATAAATCTTTAGGTTATACACAATATTTAGTAAAATAGTCTTCTCATAGCAACCCTCCATTGTATCAGGTCCTGTCATATTTTAGCTAACCTTTGTAGATAGGTCGTTTTTTGCCTAGATTGGGTTCAAGTGGCTACAATGCTAAGTATAAGGTTATTTTTCATCTCTCTGAGATGACCATGAATAGCTAAAAAAATAAACACAAACAAACAATACAATTGTTTTACATCAGCTGCAGTACCACTAGTGGACACTAGTGACCACCCATGTTCTTACAATGAAAAAATAAAAAATGTGAAAATAGCTGATCTACAAGCTGTATTCCTCTCTCATTTATGTAATGTTAATGAGAAATAGAGTTATTATTCTAGCGGTGTAGTACCACTAGTGGCCATACAAATAATCCCCCTAGTCACAACCCAACAAATCCATGAATAAATCACACCATATTCCAATATATTATTCAACAGGGACAACCCCACGTACATCACCTCCCAGTGAAAATAATAGGTAGTCAAGGTATTACCCCAAAATAACACATCTGCAAGCTGTTAGCCTATGGGTTCAAAATGGCTCATCTACAAGCTGGTACTCATAATAACAAAATCTACAAGCTACAAGCAAATGTAATTATTAATGGACAATACAAATATTATTTCGCAGCTGCAGTACCACTTG
The DNA here is from genome assembly GCF_963921795.1 of Nannobrachium achirus. NCBI lineage: Eukaryota > Metazoa > Chordata > Actinopteri > Myctophiformes > Myctophidae > Nannobrachium > Nannobrachium achirus. Next base: position 36,051,203 of record NC_137810.1, read on the forward strand.
TGGCCATTAGTGACCATACATGTTCCTATGACAATACCAAATCCATCCCTGCTACCATGTCATCTTTGTAACATAGGACATTGTCATGTGTAGTACCACTACTAACCACTATGGATACGTTTAGTGAAGAAAAAAAAAACCCCGCACATGATAAGTCAGACTATATTATCGGTATATTAATCAACATGGGCAACCTTTCATGCCTATAATACTTTTATATCAGCACACCCCCCGTGAAGATAATAGACCTGTAAGCTAATGCTCTCAAAATAGCAGATCTACAAGTTGTGAGTCTTGGGTTTATAATATTCCATCTACAAATCGGGACTCAAAATAGCAGATCTACAAGCTACCATACTGTAAATAAACAATTGCAGACTTTTCCCCTTACTATGCACTTAGTTTTCCCCTACTGTTTACATTAAGTATGTTTGTCTTATATGCAATGTTAGTGCCACTATTCCAAACCCCTTAAGATACATTGTTTTTGGGGAGTTGGATCGCTTTGAACTGTTCATTTTAATTTCTAAAGTCACAAAAGTGTGACCACCCCTGATAGATCATGGCTGAAGAAATAGATAAGAAAAACTTTGTGGTTGAAGAAATGAGGAAGTTTAGGATTAACTAACCAGTGAGGGGACACTTGGGACAACATATGTAGTTATATCATTTACTTAAACGTTGATTTTATTTATTTTTACCCTATAAAACCATGGTATGATCACATTATGTTTTATCGAATGGCTGATTAGTTATGAGAAGCTTTCAAATAACAGGCTACCTAATGTTAGTGTGATAAGAGATAAAGATAACATACCCTCTTGGTGTCATCTGGGCAGTGTAGATAAGAAAACTTGTGAAAAATGAGGAAGTTTAGGATTAACTAACCAGAGATGGGGGACACTTGGTACAACATATGTAGTTATTTCACCTACTTTACACCTGATTTAATTTATTTTTACCCTTTTAAATATCTTTTGTATAAACACATTGTTTTTATCGAATGACTGATTGGACTGAGACGATTTCAAATAATAAATCAGCTACTGCTAGTATGATCAGAGATAAAGATAGCAGAATACCCTCTTGGTGTCATCTGTGGGGGGTCAGATAAGGGTAAATAGGTGCATAGTTAAAGCTAAACAATAGTAGGGACACAGCGTGTAGAAATTAGACCAGGTTGCCCCAAAATATAAAGTGTAAGATAATTGTGTTGATGGCAAAACCAGTATGTCAACCAATGAGACTTACCTATGAGTTGTATAACTGAACAGTAAGGAGAAATATGGAAATGTGTACAACATTTCATTTATCCACCCCAATGATGTAACACTGGACTGGATTGTTTTGTTAGAAACCAATTTCGATGTAATCAGATGCATGGGTCATAATGATAAGTACACCTGCCCTTTAGGACTATGCATGTTCTTGCAATACAAAATGTGGAAATAACCGATCTACAGTATATCAACCTTTAGACATGGTCATGTTTCATACCAACCACCCAATGGTAATAATAGATATAAGCTATGTCCACAAATAACACAACTCCTACCTTGGAGCCCCCGGGGTTAAAAAGTCACAAATCTACAAGCTACAAGCAAATTTAATTATTAATGGACAATACAAATATTTCACAGCTGCAGTATCACTAGTGGCCATACATATCCCTATGACCCCTGTCATGAGCCAATACAGTTCCACAAGCTGTCAATCTATAATTCTTTGTAATATTATTTGGTAATAATGGATGTCACAAAGACTGTATTAGTGTAACGTAGCATTTAAACGTTTTGTTTACACAGACAACGTACGTTGGAACAAAGAAAAAAGAAGTTGCTACTGTATGCACTGTAATTCTGCAATACATGGCTGTTGGCTGAAATGTTGATGCAATGACCCAAGCGATATTCTACATTTGTCACGATTTGAGGCATGCTATAGTTTTGAAATCAGATAAGCCATAGACCACCTGGGACTCCCGTTCCTCCCTCCCTCCCTCCCTCTCTCTCTCTCTCTCTCTCTCTCTCTCTCTCTCTCTCTCTCTCTCTCTCTCTCTCTCTCTCTCTCTCTCTCGCTCTCTCTCTCTCTCTCTCGCTCTCTCGCTCTCCCCTCCTGTCTTCTCATCTCTCCTCCACTCTATATCATCATTAAAACATGCACACTAATTATACTATTAATAAATCTATACAACTGTAGTACCATTTCTGACCGTATCCCCTCGTGAATGTGGCAAATCATACACATTATAAGCAATAAAGCTTTTGCCTAGAAGGGTTCATGTGGTTAAATATGCTTATTGCTTAATGTCAGATAATATCCTCAGAGTTACTATAAAGTTGTTAACACTGTAGAACTGATGCCTAAAATATCAGATACACAATGCATAATATGATATTGCAGTGTAATGTTGTGAGTTTGTAGATTGACTATTTTTAATACAGTAGGTATTGTTTTCTTATCACTCTTTATACAGACAACGTACGTTGGAACGTGAAAAAGAAGTTGGTGCAATATTGCAAACAGATGGACAGACACAGATGGCCTAGATGTAGTACATTATCTATTTATTACATACACATCATACAATATTCCATTGCCCCAATCATGTTGCTGTAATGTTACAGTTAGAAACAACCCACACCATTGACTGATTGTCACACACACACACACACACACATACACACACACACACACACACACACACACACACAGTCAACCGATTATTGTGACATCCATGATTGCTGTCACTTTACCCCCCACCAACCCCCTCCCTTTCACCACCCCTCCCCTTCTCCCCCTTTTTTTTTTTTTTCTTCTCTCCTGTCTTCTCATCTCTCCTCCACTCTTGCATACTGTAGTACTTTTTAAAAACTTATAAACCAACAATATAAAACATAAAACCAAAACACTATAAAATATTAGTTATGATTATATTAAATATGCAGATTTTAAAAATTTTATTCAATTAATTTATACTAATTTATTCATTAATTAAAATATTTTAATCCATCTAATTAATTATGCATTAATTAAAACAGCGCCCCCTAGTGGTAGGAATTCTGCAAGCATATAGTATATATAGTGACTACTCTCAGGTATTTTGTTATAGATAATCTGTTTGTTTTCTTTGATTGATCTCTTTACCCCCTTGCCCCCCCCCCCCCCCCCCCCCCTCTTTTTCTTTCATTTCTTTTTGGAGCTGTGTGGAACACAAGCTACCCTATACGTGGCCGTGTGTGTAGGTATGTGGGTATGTGGGTGGGTGGGTCTGTGGGTCTGTGGGTCTGTATGTAGCCTGTATGTAGTAACCCTGGGTGACCAGAGAGGTGCTGTTGAGTCTAGCCTGCCCTGAGCATCAACTGCAATACACACACACACACACACACACACACACACACACACACACACACACACACACACACACACACACACACACACACACACAGCTCCACTTCGAACAGAGGTTCGATTTTTTTTCTTCCTATGGAAATAACAATACAATGGAACCCACTTTTTGAGCCATTCTAACCACTCCTACGGTACATCTGGCTTTGTGCATGTAGGTCCGTCTGTATGTCCGTCCCGCACAGCCTGGCATTGGCCAAACTTCGTGGGACGTTTTGAGCATGTACATAAAGGCACTGCTCACTTCACAGCGGTGAACTGGGTGTGATTCTTTTTTTTTCTTTTTCTTTTTTTTTTACTTCTGCAAACCTGCGATGTGACAATAAAGTTGATTCTAATTTTGAGCAGATGGATGGATACACTCCTCACCTGTTCCAGAGCTACATATGGAGCATGCACGATCCACACAGTGTGGCTTTGAGGAGAGCCAATGTAAACATCAAACAGAAGAGGAAGAAAAAAGGAGGTAAATGCTGACTGGGAGCTTGTTTTTGTGTTCAATTTCAAACAATGTCCCCAGAAATAAAATTGCAATGGAAAATTGACTACAGTATGCAAGTCACATTGTAGTATTCCTTTGTTGAACACAGTAGCAGTAAAATTTCATTCTGCTTTCACTGTGTTTATGGTTATCAATCAACTGGGAACCATAACCGTAAAGCTTGATGGTGTTTTCATTCCTTTTATGTCTGTCCCTTAAGTGAAAATAGTACTGCGCACCAGTTACTGTACCTGGTGGCTGGTAATGATTTTTCAGGGTGCCTTAAAACCAACCATATCCTCAACACAATGTGCAACTTGGTCTCTATTTTAAAAGTGCATGACTATGAAAATGCAAATGTGATTCAATGAGAGGGTCTCTCCCTATCGACCACAAGACAATCCATTCATCAGTCAGGGGGAGGTGAATGATTATCCAATTCTTTGGGTGTTAAGATACAGTAAACTGAACTGGAACAGAGCAAAAACATGGCAGATACAGTGACTAAGTGAAAAGAAGAGAACTACAACAGAAGTAGTCCCAAAGACTGTATCCACCTGTTTCCGCAAGAATTTACTGTAGCATTATCTGTGGGACACTTCCGGTTAACAGCAGACATACAAGCTCATGTCGCATCGCAGATGCAGCCGTTGTGAGCTTGTAGATCACACTCGGCTGCGGCGCCGGAAGCTGCCGCACACCTTCTGCGCAATGCACGATGGGACGTTGGAAAGTTGTCGATAGTTTAGGCAGGGAAACAAATGATAAACAGATGGGTGGGTGTGTGGCACTCTAGTTTCAAATCTCTTTTCTTTTCTCTTGTTATCACTGCCATGGCCGGATTGGCAGAAGGTGAGGGATTCACTCAGTCCATCAGTCCATGTTAAAGGACAACTCCGCCCTAAATAATATCTAGGCTCATTTTCCTACTTTTATCCCAAATTACTGTCCATGGGGTCTAGTAGGCAGAAATTTCCCTGTTGTCCGGTTTCCCCAGCAGAACAGCCCTCAAAGCATAGAATGGAGCCTATTATCGCTTTTGCACTATTTGTGATTTTCTTTTTAATGAATGTGTTAGTAACTGTCATTACAAACACATCCATGCCTTGGTTGTCCAACACAAGCCACCACAGTCTCATAAATCATGTTTTGGGGGGAGCATTCGGCACAACTGCCAATCAAAGTGACTGTACTGGCCAATCACAACGCCTCTTTTCTGGGACTTGGCAAAACACACAACAGCATAACATCTGTTTAGCAGAGCATGGTGGCTCCTGTGGGCCAACGATGACATGGATGCGTGTGTAATGATTAATAAGAGATTGATAAAAGAAAGAACACACTTGACCGCAACAAATAATATAAAAGCAATAGGCTTATAGGTTCCACTCTATGCTATGAGGGCTGCTGGTTTCTGCTGGGGAAACTGGACAACAGGGGCATTTCTGCCTAACAGATCCCATGGACAGTCATTTGGGATCAATAAGTATGAAAATTAGTATAGATGTTATTTAGGGAGTAGTCCTTTAACAATAATATCAGGCACCTCTGTACCAATCAACATGAAACTTTGCATGCAGACTCCAGACGCCAGATGCCAATTTTTTGGTAATTGTCCTGTCATAGCGGCAATATATGGCCAATGTTTGCAAAACAAATCATGAGCGCAGCATCAGATTGCCGTGAAAGGAAGAACTGCCGTCCTAAACTTTTAAAATCGGCCTCATGGTGGTGGTGCTTTAACAGGTCGCAACACAGCCCTGGCCCCTGGGTAGGCAACTCGGCCTAGAGGGGGTCTGCACTCCAAGGAGGGCACTTTTCTCGTTTTATTCAGATTTTTACAACTGGGTTTGTTATTTCAAAACTAGTAACAAATGAGCAGTGGCGTTACCACGACAACGGAGCGCTGGTTTGGCTGCAGTGTTTCCTCCAAAGCAGCCAGGAGAGTGAGAGTGTTTACTCTAGGTTAATCCTATTAGCAGTTGTCCTCACATACTGACTGATGAGGATATGATCCTCTATCTGTCCTGCCATCATTCCATGTTTGCTTGGTGTCGCTGCTATGTTGCTGTTAGAGGGATATTTCACTTTCAAAAACATTTTGGTTGGTTAAACTCAAATAATCCATGCTGATGGGGAGATTGATAATGGCCACACACACACACACACACACACACACACACACACACACACACACACACAATTATTATCTATAACAGTTTTCTCTCCTGAATACTAAATTCTTTGTTTGGGCATCGCATTACAAATGGGTGTTTTCAGCTTCAGTGCCCAGCTATGCATAATAAAACTGGATTAACTTTTAATTTACGTTCACATCATAATGGCCAATGGAATTACTTACTATGGTGCTATTATTTGTAATATTCTTTTTCACAACTAAATAACTAAACTTTTTAAGAGGCATTTGTACAGTACAGTACTGTATGTTATAAGTGAGCTGAAGGTCATGCATAATATTGCCATATTTTTTATTTCCACTTCAATGTAGCACAATATATCAAACAACCTTGTCTGCTAACAAGGTTAAACAAGATATAAACCATCTGCGATTTCCTTAGTCCATTTGTTTACATTTGTTTTACAATCTGTTTGTTCTTGCTTTGTTTTTAAAATCTGTTCATAATTTAACCCACAGCATTCTATAGTTTCATGGAAGTTTGTTGTATTTTTGTTATATTTGATGATTGACTTCTTCCCAAATCAATGCCAGACATTAACATGTTCCAAATATGTCTGCATTAGACCGCCCAAAATCCAGAGTGTGAGTGTGACCGATAGAATCAAATGTAATCAAGACATGCTGTACACATAAGAGCTTCAGCTAAATGCCTAAAATATAAAATCCAATATAACAATGTGCAGCACTCACAGTCCTCACTAATTACATCAACCAAAGGTCAAAGAGTAATGCAGGACAAGTGTACCAAATAGACTCATCACTGCTAACTGTTACTCAAATAACATTATCATTCAGTGTTTTTAGAAACTATTATGCACGCAGAGGAAATTGAAATGTTCCCGGAGATGCAGTGCTTGGAACAAGAAGGCTATTGATCATAGATGACCACTTTTCGCTGGAGAGGAATTAGTCAGCAGCTGTTGGAGGGATTTACAGTTTCATTAGTTGTGTTTGGACAGCAGACAGGAGGAGCGTTGACGGACTGCAGGGCTGAAACAGATAGGTATCTCTCCTGTGATTTGAGTGTGATCCACTCTGGGCTAATATGAAGCATAAATCACACACTAAAGAGGTGTTGTTTGCAGAGTACAAATTATGGCTGCACCAAATATTAATGGCCATATCTTTTAGTAGTGCATACGGGCTTGCTAGAATTGTTAAAATGATCTATAACAGCTTTTAACATTGTATATTCTATGGCCATTTGGCAGAGGCTTTGGTGCTTTACTGTACAGTACTGCAAGGGAATGCATTTTAAACATGCACAGTATGCTCATTGATAATTTAAACACAGTGACACCTTGTTTAATTAACTGAAATTAAATTAACCACTTAAACCCTATAAACTTTGTTGACTGGGGTCCCAGAGGGGTCTATATCAGTGGTTCCCAAACCTTTTAGCTCCCGGGACCCAAACTAGTGAAAACAGCAGATGTACAAGCTCACAACGTGTCACTTTACAGCTTGTGAGCTTGTAGATCAGTTACTTTTACTACATTTGTTGTCTAATTCATGGAATTTCTTAGATTAAAAATGTATTTATTAATGAAATTACTTTTTGCAATGTTTATATATGTTTATATGTTTATATATATATATATATATATATATATATATATAATGTGTGTGTGTGTGTGTGTGTGTGTGTGTGTGTGTGTGTGTGTGTGTGTGTGTGTGTGTGTGTGTGTGTGTGTGTGTGTATTTTTAATAATCCACAAATGGGTCGATTCCGACCCACTGTTTGGTCCTCTCATTTTTGTCCTCTACATCAACTCTCTTTGCCTAAAAATAGCCAATCTACAAGCTCACAGTGCATTGTTTCCTATTCATGACATGGCTAGAATAGGGACAGTGGGTTTATGTGGTTTAAATGTTTAATTGACCACATGGATTACTGTGGGGTTGGAGCTCCCAGTGGAAATCAAAATAGCACACGCCTGGCTTTACTCAGTGACCAACAGGGATATGGTGCTGTAGTACTGTAGTGTTAGGAAACAAACAAGGTGGATAAAGTTATTGTGAATTGCGACCCATGGTCCGCGACCCACTGTTTGGGAAACAGTGGTGTAGAGGATCATTCTTACAACTCATTAATTCACCCTCATTGACAGGACAATGCATGGAGGATCATATTCATAAATTATTTATGAATGTATTGCCCATGACCACTGGCAGCAGAAGCATCCATGGATACATGTGCATAAATATTTATTTCATGTACGCATCATGCATGCCGTTGCTGCATATTTACAGCAGGTGTATCCATGGATGCCATTGTGGCCTGTGGCATCCACCATAATTTAGTTCATGATCCATGTCATCTGATGAGGCGATGTGCGATGGCTCAGTAGTACTTATGCCCTGTAGCAATTTGGTGATCTTTTGACCTCTGGGTTGTTTACCTGGTGCCATTATGGTTATGGAAGAGTATGCATCATCATCCGGGAAGGACAAAGGCGGGTAGGCTACTGATCAAGCAGCCCAAGGTTTGTCCCACATCCCTCACTTTAACATGATAACCCCCAGGGCTCAGTTCTAAGACCTTTATCGTTCACAATTTACATTCTCATATAATTTGTCAACATGGCCTCAGTTTTCACTACTATGCTGATGATACATACTCTCAACATATACACACCAAGCTTTTTGACTACTAGCTTTCTGACTAACTCCATCCTCTGCTTTGACACAAACATCACCAAAATAGACCTTTTACACATAATATCATTTCTAAACTCCAACGCGCTTTTTCCCACTCTTCCTTTATTACATCCTAACTAGTTCACTGTGTTGACCTTCTCCTTGGTGTACCCACTCTGGGGTTAAAAAGACTACAGTACTGTATGACCAGAACTCAGCTCCAAATGACGGTCCTGGAAATTCATCGCCCTTACCCTTCAGCACCTTCATTGGCTCCCACTTAAATACCTCATCTGTTTTAAAGCACTTCTGGTCTATAAATCTATCCATGGCTTGGCACCTCCCTGCCTATCAAATCCTCTCCATTTCTGCACACCCATTCGCTCACGTCTGCTGATGACCACACATACAGCAGACGAGTGCACACCCTAGCTAATTCCGCCGTGGCCCTAGCTTCAGACTCCACCTAAGCTCATAGCACTTACCGTTGCATTCACCTATACCCCAACGACCACCTAAGCTCATAGCACTTACCGTTGCATTCACCTATACCCCAACGACCACCTAAGCTCATAGCACTTACCGTTGCATTCACCTATACCGCAAGTTAACGATCACCTAATAGCACTTACCGTAGCACTCACCTACCCCAACGACCATACATTAAAGCTAGATAGCTTCTTTTTTTTTTTTGTTCATATAAAGCTTTTTTACTGATTAGGTGCTCGGTCTACATTATTTTTCACTAGACTGATATTTCTATGCATTTGATGTATTAATGTTGATGTAGTGATGTATTACCTTGCTTATTGTAAAACGCTCTGGATTAAGAGCGTCTGCTAAATGCCTAAATTGTAAATTGGTATTCATACACGTATGTACCCTGTCAGAACAACTCACTACCTTCAACAACAGAAACAACACAGACTAGAGATTCACAATAGTCTTCTTCATTCAAGAGCCAGTCACTCAAGGGGGCCTAATATGACAGCAACAGCCTGAAATCAAATGAGTACACAGCATACAACACAATAGGACAACAATAGCGCAACAGCTTGAATTACATAAGCAAAACACAAAATGACAATATAGCAACAGCTTTACATTTATACACACAGCAGCAAGCAGTAGCTCAGCAAAGACACGAAAAAACAAGGTTCCTTTCCAGAGAGAAAGAAAGAAAGAAAGAAAGAAAGAAAAGAATAGGAATACTATTAGCTAAGTGTTTGGAGTATGGAAGCGCTCATTGGAAATCACTCACTACTCAGCGGTCCTTTTGAAATAGCACATAATGCAGCAGGAGTGGACGCTGCATTATTGAAAACGAGCACTTCCAAACACTTAGAAAAATAATCACATGCACGGAATTTCTTGACAGAAAGTAGCTCATAACATGTCTACGGTGGATATGTATAAAACAAACACTTTACAGATATAAAGAGGATAGTTCAGGCATCCCTTAAAGCCGTAATATTGGTGAGTTTGATGTCGTTTAATACAATCAGATAGCAAAAAACTGTTTTGATGCATTGGCTGCCAATGGGAGGTATTGCAACCCTAGATTCAACAAAAATCTAGTGTTGCAATTTGCGGCTAAAGAGCCACATACACATACTGTACCCTGTCACAACTCAACACCGGCTTCAACAGCAGGAACAACATAAGATACACACTGTATTCACATCAGCATTCAAGTCCAGAGCTACAAACAGTGACTGAACACATTTCATTGCCACCCTTTGGTTCCCAAAATGACAGCAATATACAGCTTGAAATATGAGTACAGAGCACAAAGAATAAAGAAAAAAATTAAAAGATAAAGGGAAAGGTTCCTAGTACCTTGAGCAGTGTGTGACTGATTCTACTGGACTTCGTCAGTTGAGTAAGTGAGGGCCAGGGTCAAACCTTGGAACTCACCAGAGATAGAGCTGCTCTCTCTCTAGTTCGTCCTTGGACAATCCTGGACAAGCACTCCAGCAGTGTCTTCAATAGCACAACTTGAATATTAACTGTTAAGCCCCCAATCGTCACTCAACATTGCTAAATTACACTTCTTATATATTTCACTTGGTCTTATTGCACTCATATATTACACATATTGCACTTGCCCCTCATGATTTCATGTATGGGTCTTTCTACAGGTGGAACTCATTAGCTGAGTGGCCTGCTCAGCAAGACAGGAAAATAACCTCAAACTGTTTTGTTAAAAGGCATTCAATAAATACTTAAAATCATGATTATTAATCAATTGTTCGCATAGACCCTGACAAAGCCTGATTCGAACCCACAACCTCCGTGGTGGGCAGGAACTTTACCACTGCGCATTTACTCACTTTAAAGTCCAGGTATTTTTTATGGTAGCCTGTATGTTTCTGAACCAATCAGAAGGTCCCATCCCTTTGGGCTATGGGAAGGCAGAAAACATACTGTGTGTGTGTGTGTGTGTGTGTGTGTGTGTGTGTGTGTGTGTGTGTGTGTGTGTGTGTGTGTGTGTGTGTGTGTGTGTGTGTGTGTGTGTGTGCGCGCGCGCGTGCGTGTGGGTGAGGTGGGTGCGTGCGTGCGTGCGTGTGGGTGAGGTGGGTGCGTGCGTGTGCGTATAATCCATATATAATAAATATTTTAACACGCAAATCTTCCATGGCACTAAATATCTTCAGATCTGTGGTCTGTGGCCAAATAAATATTATCTGAGGGTCCTTATAATGAAAGATTTGGAGGACCACTGGATTAACAAACCAAATAACTGGATTCTGAATGGTTGTGAGCATAGATGTGCTGTTTTTTTTCTCTCTTTCTCTCTTTTTTTTCTTTTTGCTGAAAGTCACCTATAATTAAATGCCCAAAGTAGGGACAGGGTTAATGTGGTTAAAACACAAGGTGTGAAAGTAGCAGCATTCATTACCAAGTTGATTAATTTACTTAATGTCTTGTCTTTGCTGCTTGGAGAGAGGCCCAGGAGGAACAATTATGTTGTTAAGAATAAAGACATTCATCTCTCTTAGCAAAGAAATGGACTGTGGAGGAGGAGCGTGCGATGCACAAAAACTAATTTCACCCACTTCTTTACTTCTGTAAACCTGTGAGGCAGGGACATGCTGAGAATGTTAGAGAGGCAGGGGCTGAAATTTCCAAAAGGGCCTTTTGGTGAAAATATTGAAAATAGCAGACCTCCAAGCTCACAACGCGCCGCAGTGCGACGTGTTGTGAGCCTGGAGGTCGGCTATTTTCGGTACTTGATACCACACTCAACTAAGCATAATCAAGTGAATACTGGAGATGTAGTGGCGTAGCCTATAACATCGATTTCTACACAGAGAGAGCAATTCTTTCAACACAAGATGCTGCATTCAACTTCAGGAGAGTTTGGACAAGGCAATTCTCTTGACTTCTGCCTTCAGGTATGGCATGGAAAGAGGGCATTTGCAATTCTTTCACCTATAGTGCACTTTTTACAGACGGGTAAAAGGGCAGGGGCTCAAGCCACCTTTGATGTCTATGTGTGCATGTGCCTGCTGTGAGGTGACAATAAAGTTGATTCTGATTCTGAAAGAAAAGAAAAGAGAAAAGACCTTGACTAACGCAATTCAAGCAGAAAAACGAAATAGAAGTTAGCCGAGTTCCTTTTGTGTCTCCACACAATTTGTGTAAATTTGACTAATGCATCACCCCTGACAGCTAACTGACAAATACATATTATGTTCATCTAGTCAGTTTGTTGTGTTTTGCTTTCTTCATTGTCTTTTATTGGCTCAAGTGTGGTGGTTAACCTTGTTTCGCCCTTGGAAATGAATGAAGCTGTCAATCAATCGGATGTTTTTTGATCTCTCATCTAAAGTGCATGGCCACAGGTTGACAATCCCATTTGTTGTGCCGGAGCGCATATTATCAACTTCAATCCAATTTTGTTTTTGGCCAGAGGTGGTTTTGTGTCGTGACTTCATTCACATAGTAGCATGAGCTGTTATTGGTCTACATTTAAGAGGACATAAAGGGGACAAACACTGTTCTAGACAGCTTGGCCTTTGGTCACGCTGTAAATGAAAGCCATTAAGGAGAAAATGCTTCTGCCAAAATATATGTCAGAAGCTGTGAGAGATAGATAGTGCCATGTTTTGATCCTTTATTATAAGACTATTAACATAGAGGATTCCGTCTACTCTATACAATTGTGATTGTTAAAACTAAAGTAAGTGATTATCACATAAACTACTCTAAACGTTTTTAATTTTGTGCTATTATTCATTATGACTGGCTCAAAGTTATGACAAATGACAGCCAAGGATCCCAGGACAAAGTTATAATTAAGTAGCATAATGCTTTCCATGCATTTGTTGTGTTATTTGGCCACAAGGAAATAACAAGATAAATATGCATATGTGGTGCCCCAGACAAGAGACGGGTGCAACATGACAGTCAAGCTTATAAGCTCTATTGGCAGAGTGGTTTGTACGAGCGTCTAGTCGGTGGGTTGTACGAGCCCAGCTTGGTGCAAATCACTACACATTCCAAACACCTCATGCCAGAGGCTCTGTCTAGAATGTGTGTGGACACTGGATGGCTGATTTATGTACAACAGGTGTGCGACCTATAAGGCCAGGAGCTTAAATCTATTGCCCACCGTACAATCATTTTGTTGGTAATTTCTTTCCTTAAAATTGGATGGGACTGATATACCTCATTTTGGAATGAAGTCAAAATTTGATGACACCAAATGCAATTGTCTAAAGTGCTATGCTTTCAGTTCCACAGAACACTTCCACTGATTGATCAATAGTTGAGGCTGTAGGTCACCGTTAGTAGCATTATCTAGGTGAATGGAAACCTTGCACTGGAAACATCGTCCTTGGATGAACTTTTATTTCCACCACAACATTTCACATATAAAACACATTGTGATATAATGGGTAGATTTTTATCAAAGATAAGAGTACAAAAAAAGAAAAAAGAAAAGAAAAGAAAAAACAGCAAAAAACTGGTACACAATTATAAATCAATTATAAATCATAAATCAATTTGATGTCTTTGCTGGCTAACCGCCCAACATTTTTGAAATGACAAAAGTCAGGTTGCACTTGTCGTTTTCTTTAGCATAACAAACTCCGAGCCGCGGTACAGCACATCTTGCGTCATGACCAACGCTACGAGCCTCCATGTACAGCGGCTCCGGGCCACAGCAACGCACCTCTTGCGTGGCGCTGTCATATCGATTTTGAAAATTATAAGCATAAACAAACTAGTTCACATGAAGGATATCTTTGTAACTAAGATATTCGTTTTATATGCACAGAATTACAATTAAAATACATTTTATGTTGAGGCCACTTCCTCATTTTCCATACAGTGATGAAATAACAATGGCCACTGTTCGGCTTCATTCATAAGCCCTCGTTCTTGCTGATGACGCGCTGATGACAAGGTGATAACTAGCTGATGACTAAGAGAAACTAGCCAACTAGCCAAAAAAGGATGAGTAATATACAGCACTGGCACCCTGAGCTGATGGTTTAATGTATTTTATTATGTTTGAATTATTCTAGAATGTTTTGCCATGTGGCCTAGGCCATAAATGAGAACTGTTTCCTCAAACAACTAACCTGGTTAATTAAAGGCAATTAAAAAGATAAAGAATAATATGTCAAACACTCTTGGACACCAGGGGTGTTTGGCTGTCCATGAATATTGCCTGAATTCTTTGACCCCAATGAACACTTTGTTCCAGCGGGTAATGCATTTGTTTTTATATTAACACCAATATAACAAATATTACTGCTGTACATTATGACAAACAAGCACCTTTCTCAATAGTTCCCTCATAAAATATACTTCCTTGCAGTGAACAGGACAGCAATGAATAATGGGTCAATGAAACATTCATAATCTGACTATAATTCATCTGATGCGCATGGACAATGCTCTTACTCAGCAATAAAACAAATACTTTGTGGTGTGCAGAGCCAGGGGCAGGTTGAGTTACACATTAAAGCACTAATCGAATTAAAGTTACAAAATGAGTCTCTGAAGTCCTCTCAAAGGGTCATTTTATTGCATCATTCACTGCATTATGCATATGGTTTGTCATGCTTCCAGGGCCGATTCTCAACCCGCCATCTGAGAAGTCTATTGGGGATGTACTATGGGTACAATTACAGGACTCACAACACCAATCAATCAATCAATCAATCAATCAATCAATCAATCAGTCAGTCAGTCAGTCAGTCAGTCAGTCAGTCAGTCAGTCAGTCAGTCAATACTTTATCTGCACTGCCTTTGAATAAATATTCTGTACAGTACATACAGTGTAGAGATCAACATAGGAAAGGGTATACATCTGTCATTATTTAGGGAGCATACAAAAGTGTGATCAGAGAGGTCATCTTTTATTTATTTAGATACATGTATACAATTTATTTGGCAGGTAATTATAGCAAAACTCACTTGCGGAATTGGCTCTTAGGCTAGCTAAGGGTAAAAATGACTCCAGGGCCTAAGTCTTAAGCTCCCCACTGGACACCCCCTTAAGTACAGAGGTACTCAGACAAATACAGTACAACAGGATGAATCATTACAACCTTGAAATGAACCTCCGTTATTGTTGTTGTTTCACTTAATACACAGAAAATAGAGTAAAACTCGAGCCAGTAGAGGGCTTTGGTTAGACAAATGTTGGAGTAAGGGATACTGTGATCCTCTGAGGATGTTTTGCAGCAGGTGATAAAGTAATAACTGGAACAATGTAATAACTGGCAATAACATCATATTTTGTTTTCAATTCTTAGTGTAATAACAGTCTATAATATAATAATTGCTGACCAGCTTTTCTGAACCAATAACATAGTACCTTGTTTTGCATAATTGAAATATAGCAATCAATGATGTAATAATAACTGCCAATAATATACTATTTTGTAAACTTTTTAATGTACTAAGAGCATTATTGCGACCGAAGGTCGCAATTTACCATGAGAAATGTCACAGCTTGTCCGTGTAGATGTGTACACATTTTTCTATGGGCAAACCCATAGACCATAAAAATGTGTCATCAAGTTGTCATCATGCTCTGATTGTCACTTTGATGTCAGGGGAACCACTACTCTACCAGAATGGGTTTGCCGCTCTTACATCACGCTCTGGCTTCACTGAAACATTTGCAAACACAGTCAATTACTCTCATAAGGTATGATAAGGGAGGGGTCGTTTTTTATTGAGGGGTGTTACTGGAGAAAATGTATAAGCCCTTTTATAAAATGCCATGACCCTCCCTCTCAATTGGGGAAAAAATCAGTGACCCTCCCCAAGCATTAAAATAAAAAAGATTGACCCTCCCCTACAACATGGCATTTACCACAGTAAAATTATGCCTATAAAACCTATATTATTATATTCCTAACCAGTGGCGAGAACAGAACAGAGATTTTTTTTCTTTCTTTCTTTTTTTACTGTAAATAATTAGGATTTTTTTTATTGTTAAAAACGGGTGCGGGCGGCAGCAGCAATGAACAATAATGAATAGGCTAATATAATGCATTGAGATCCCAGCTGCACTTCATCCCAAAAACACATTTCCAAATATAAACTAACACACCCTCCAAACTAAAGTAACACACAGTGAGTAGCCTATAGTGCTGCTAGTGTAAAAGTCAACGTGGACATCACATAAAAGGTGAGAAGTTCTCACAGGTTGAGAACAGGTTATTTGACATCTAGGTTACAGATTAAACAGTTGACACATGTGCACAACACAGAGAAGGCTTGTAACTGCTGCCATTCATTTTGTGCTGTTGATTGCCTGTCGTCAAATCTGGGTCAAATACGCATTTTCAACGAGCGGTCGTTAATTCTTTTTAGCACCTTTTCACTTTTTACTTTAGGGAGGGGGGATACAGTTCTGACAACCATTGTTGCTGCCTTACACAGCTCTCCATTGTTTTAGGAAAATACATTGTAGTATAAACACAGCCACTTCAGTTCATTCACACTAACTGCAGTGACTGTGGGGCATTTCCAGGGATGGCACCCAGGGTTTGTCATTAAATGAAGCAGAAGGCTGTTGACAATGGTTGCATAAGTGCCTGTACCTCTGGAGCCATTGTTTGCTTTTGACAAATTGCATGACCCTCCCTTGAATTCAAAGTGAAATCAGCAGACCCTCCCTAGGACTGAAATTGAAATAGCATGACCCTCCCCTATTTTCCTCCAGTAACACCCCTCAATAAAAAACGACCCCTCCCTAAAATAAATAAAGAATAAAGAAGAAATAAAGAAGACCACCATTTCTTTTCATGAAAATGTAATCTTAAATCACTTTTTCAACTAAACTGTTTATACGCTATACCAAACCCGACTTCTGAACAGTTTCATGAAAAGGCATTACCAAATCAATATTAGAGGGGGGCTCAAGAACCACCAGTGGTACTACTAGTACCACTGGTTGAGAACTGATCTAGACCTTATGATCCCAACCTCTACATTGCAGACCGTTTAAAACTGGACAGGGACCCTCAGGATTCCCTGGGGAGGTCCAAATGGACCCTTACAGGTCTGTAACTGAGAGTGTACAAGTGGGGGTCCTTGAAATAGAATTGAGAACCAGCATTAGTGTTATTGAGATATAAACGGCTGCTGAATGCAGCAGTGGTCTTAGCACATGTATAAAAAGAGTACCGGTAATTTAGTAAGGACAAATGATGCATTCGGCCCAGTCACATAAAGAAGTAAAGGACATCTACTGGAAGTGTAGTAGAGCCAAGAGGGAAGGCACAGCAGTTAAGGTTACAAAGTTACAGGGAAGTATGAAAAGTAAAAAGTACTCATGTGTACAGCGAAAAAAAGAAAAAGAAAAAAAAGAAAAGAAAGAGAAGCATCAACAATACAGCGCAGTCGTAAACGTATAGGTAAAAAATCTGGACTCCGAAACATCGCTATTCCGACCGACCACCTAAACCTAACCTTAACCCTAAACCTAACCTCAGAAAAACTAACGCTGGTGAATGCTAACCGGTGAGTAGCTAGCCTGCCGACGCTGGTGAATGCTAACCAAGCCCCCAGAACGGCTTGTAAATATTGAAGCAGCCGCCCTACTGGCCAAAGCTGGAATTTCAGGCGGGGTGAAACATACATGCACGAGCATAAGAGCGCGGCGCTGGGGTCTACAATAGGGTTCAATGGACGTCGACGTCGTTCGTGACGTCATTCGTGACGTTTGGCTCCACTGCGTAGTGGAGCCATTCCCCAGAATGCACCTGGATTAGCTACATGCTAGCACGTAGCCGTTGCTTCAAAACGCCACTGAGCACTTGCATTGAAATGATAGTGGGGGCGGGGCTCGTCCGCTCTCTATTTTATATATACTCTATGATGCTAACCTGGTGAGTATAGCTATCCTGCGGACACTGGTGAATGCTAACCTGGTGATCGGAAAGGAGACCCGTCCCCGTAAAAAACAAAAGTGTCCAGGACAGTCAATATATAAGTGTCTACATTACGGTATTACGTCATAACACAAGTTTGGACCCTCAAGGTTTTTGCTGTGTGGTTTGTGTGTGTTATCTTTATGAATCCTAACCAACCCAACTGAAACACATGCTCGAGGAAAGAGAGAGGGAGCTAGAGCTGCCACCTGGAACAGTAGCCCAGCTCTCTCCAAGGCTAGCAGAGACGTTAATCCGGGTAATGACCCATGCAGTTCATGCAATCCATCCTCGTTCCTGCAAAATGAAAGAACACACCAAGGAAGTCAAGGCAGGCAGACAGACAGACAGACAGACAGACAGTAGTTGTCTTGTTAACGTTGTCTCATTCCCTAGAAATAAATATTGTAAAGTGTGTGTGTGTGTGTGTGTGTGTGTGTGTGTGTGTGTGTGCGTGTGTGTGTGTGTGTGTGTGTGTGTGTGTGTGTGTGTGTGTGTGTGTGAGAGAGAGAGAGAGAGAGAGAGCGATGCAATTACCAATGGAAACAGCCTAGGAGGCTATCTCTTGTGTGTGTTTAAAGCCATTACCAATCTCATGTATTATTCACACGTTTAACCAACTCAGAGCGAAGGATAACCAACTCGTAGCTGAGAATCCAGATATGTAATTTATGGTTGCACGGTTACAGCTATTATTAAACGTCAGTGTTAAAAATCAGTGTTTACACAGCAATGGTGGAAATAGAAGCAATAACTAAAAGTGGTACCCAACCGAATGTGTCGTCTGAGCAGGGATAGGAAGCAGTCTCATGCTTCCTATTGGTGCGTGGCACTAAACATAATTTATGTGCGTTAACGATTTGCAACATAACGGCTGTCCTGGGAATATTGCTGGCCCATAAAAGTGAATCTGTGGCCAAATGGAGAGTGTCTGTTTCTTTGTCTAATTGCTTCATGGTCTAATGCTTAGGCTAACTAGCACACCATTTGCAACTGGCAAATATTCTTCTTAGAGCATTCAAATAGGTAGGCTAAAGTTAGGTATAATGGAAATGCTAATTCAAAGACATTTTTCATTTACTTAACTGAAATTCACATTGCATTTCAGGTACTTCTCTCTCTCTCTCTCACACACACACACACACACACACACACACACACACACACACACACACACACACACACACACACACACACACACACACACACACACACACACACACACACACACACACTCTCTCTCTCTCTCTCTCTCTCTCTCTCTCTCTCTCTCTCTCTCTCTCTCTCTCTCTCTCTCTCTCTCTGGCTCTCAATAGAACTATCAAGGTTGAATCCAATTGTAATGGTGACTCAACTTTTAAGTGCCTACCGTATTGAATTTCATATTGTCCACCCAAACAATAGATTTCCAAGGGAGAGTTGCACCCATTGTAAATGCTAGGCCCCTCTGTCATCAGCTACAAAGTGGAGCACATTTCATTCCAAGATTAAGTTAGGAGAATCAATAATGTAAAGGGTTATGAATCTGAAGCAAAAATGCTTCCCATACCAACAAAAGTCACAACACATATTGAAAAAATATGTTGATATTCTTTAATTGTGTTTCAAATGGTACACCAACAGCAATAAACAGCAAGAGAAAATTAATCAAAAATGCAATGCCTGTTGTTTTGATATTTAGACAAGCCAAGTAGAGGGCAAAATACTTCATGTGCCCAAAGGACACTTACACACATACAGATATCCACTTCAACAATATTTCAAGTGAGACTCTTCATGTCAAGACAAATGGATGTGCGATATCTCGCATGCAGTCAAGGTGAAATAATGCATCTATATTAGAGCTCTCGATAAATCTGCAATTATTTTGCTGATGTTTTAATGACATTGGTATCTGCGAATATGCAGATGACTTTCAGACTATTAGGGGCATATCATTATAGCAATTATTCTTTTCTAAATTGTTCAAAAAATGGCAGATCTACAAACTCACAACCTTTGCAAAGGTGATGCATTGTGAGCTTGCAGATTTTGAAGTTTTCAGAATAGGAATTAAGTCGTTAATTAAAATACAGTTCCGTTTATGTATTTATCTTTGAGCGGTGCTCCTGTAAGAAGCTAAGCTCCAACATCTGGCTTTGTCCGGTCTCCAAAGAATTTTGTTGTTGTACGCCCAGGTTCCCATTGGCCAAGCTTCGCAGGACACGTGCTGTGATTGGCCAGTGGGACGCTTGATGAAATTAACTCATAAATAGCACGTCACGTCTCATTTTTATCGATCAAAAGGTTGTATTTTATTTTTCTTCATTTTTTCAAACGTTCTCAAACCGAAACTTTTCACATCCAGGTTTTTCAAATTGATTAAAAAATGCTGCACGTCTGACAAAGTCGGACCCAAAACTATGGTATACGGTCAGGCTCAAATAAATCATGACACCCACATGAACAAGACAGAAAGTACAAGCTTGCTTAATTCACAACCTTCTTCAGCTATGTACAAGATGAAGGTGACATGCATGCCGTGTGAGTTTGTCAAGTTAGCCCTCGTCTGAAGATCGTGCTCCAGAGTGTTGTGAGTGTGAAGGAATTCCCTTCATGGAACACAATGTTCCACACACATTCATAAGCAGATGCATAACAGAAGAACTATTTGAAAGAACACTGATGTCCTGATAAACATCAGGAATTTATTTACATTCAGTAGCGAAGTCTTGGCTGGTGGGTGCAAGTGGCTCATATAGCTCAACCAGTTCTTTTTCTTTATTTTTTCCTAAGTCAAGCATGCACCTGTGGTTCCATGATAACCTTCCCCATGAGAAATGTGCTGGTTGTTTGTCATTATAACGTATTATTTTGGCATTTATGTATTTTCTTTCAACCACTTTGAACCTGTTGTTTATTTTAAAACCATTTCCAAAAATGTCTACATTTTCAAAAGTAGCAGATCTACAAGCTCACTATGCATTACACATAGACCATATTCACCAGCCGGCCATGCTTGCATTTTGCATTGAAAAACTGGGTTGGCAATGGGGTGGCTATTTGCGCTACTTGGCGCACAACAAAGTATATAGTCTAGTGTTTGTGGTTAAAACATTGTTGTAAGAAAATTGTCTGACTATCAGGGTGAGTGTAGGACAATTGTTCTACAAATTACTTTGAATTAGTTCATTATTAGCACAGGTTTACGTGTGTCAAAGGTACAAAAAGATGACAATCAACAAGATGACAATTTAACTTTTCTTTTCTTTAGGAAGACACACATTGTTAGCTAAATCAGCCAACGACAATGTGAGTCAAGAAATGAAATTACAGTTTACTAACATCGCACATTTTTGCCTGAAATAGTCTCTTTTTGTCTCTTAAGTGGAAGCCATAACTGTTTGTGTCAATTGACTCGTCTTTAACGAGACACAGCAGTACATCATCAGTGTGCATGAGTGACTTAAATGAGCAAAGATGCAGCCAGCTGGCAACAGTAGATTCTCCAGGCCTCATAAAGCCTCATTCATAACATTATGTAACTGTGCCCTCCCCCTCCTCCTCCCTTTGAGGTTATGGACCACCACTCTGGTGGGTAATTTCCAGGCCAACTGGCCTGCTCTCCTCATGCCTAAAACCCCTCTCTTAACCAATTATGCAAACCATAATTGTCAGTCCGCCCAGACATCTTAGACACCAGACATCTTAGAAGGCTCTCTTCTACTCTACTACATGTCTGGGGGCGTGTACTATAAAGAGGCTCTACTTTGAAATATTGCATTAATTACAATGCAGACATATGTCTATCTTAGTATAGGAGGGTAATTAAACTCATTTAAAAACAACACAAATTACCAGAAGAAAACAGTAAAATCTGGAGTGTTCATTTAACCCTGAAAGTGTCAAACATTACCTTGACAGAAGAACAATCTGGATTTTGCTGTGCAACTGTTCAATATTTCATCTAATATTATTAAAGATGTAATCTTAATGGCCAATACACGAAGGTTAATCGACTTGCCACACTGCTCTGCTGGTCTTATTGTACATTCATAATTCAGGAGACAAATTGTGTTCTGCAAAAGCATGGGAAACATTGTCTGCAAACATAATGTCTGCCATTATTGAATCCATTAAGGAGTGCTGAATTGGACTGAGTATTTCGCCTAGAAGAGGAGAAGATTGTCCTCATTTCCTTCTCTACCGAAGAACTCCAGAGCCATGTGAAAGTGTAGCTCAGCCTTTAAAAATGTTCTTGGATGGGAAGCAAAACACCACAAAAAAACCTACTTCATGATGTTCCTTTACATAGTCATATTCTCTTTAAAGTGGGAGTTTAGTAGAGAAATGTTTGCGTTAATTACATTATTTCCAATTTAATGTAATTGTTATAATCCCACGCACAGTTTCATCCTGCGAAAACAATTAATTTGCTAATCAGTATGTTAGATGCACAGGACTAACCCTGGATCTTGTTCTTGAATCTAAATGGCAGAAATGTACAATTTATGCAGCAACAAAACCCAAGGTCCAGTTAATGTTACTAAGCGATACATACATAGGCAAACAGAAGCTTGTAATAGCTGTGCTGAATGCTTAGCCACAAGAACACTCAATTAAGTCTTAATTAAATTAAACACCACATCCTATCGCTTATAAATTAAGTAAACCCAGCCCTCATAAAATAATAAATGAGCGCTTTTACAACACCTAAGGTACTTAGACCTAATGGCACAGTCAAGAAATGAGCTCATGAATAAACAAAAAAGGTCTACTGTAGTGAAGGAGTCACATTCATTTCTGTGCAAATACTCCTGACCACCAAAGACAACTGGTATCTTATACTAGTTTTCATAAAACACTGATATTGTTTTTCTCTCACAAGCCTAGGTTAGGCTTGGAGCAAGTCAATGTACCAGGTACTGATTTGACAATCATTGAAAGAGACACTACTGTAAAATCACTCACATGGAAAACAGAAATCACACATCTTCCAGATGGCTTTCTCACACACAGATACCCCACAGGGTCATCGTCTCTGAATGTGTTTCACATTTGAAAGGTGTGATAAGGCGAGCTACAAGCTCACAACACAATGCAAGGCAATACATTGTGAGCTTGTAGATCGTCTATGTCCGCAGAATGTTCGCCACCACAACAGGGACCCAAGGGTTTGTATGGTTAATGCATATTGTTGGCTCGGCTGATGGACTGACATGGCAGAGTGATGGGATGTCACACTTGCTAATAAGACAGATAGTCCCGTAACTAGAAATGTATATATATATAAATATATATATATATATATATATATATACCAGTAAGACTCCCTAATCGGGAGATAAGCGACCGTTGGTCGCTTATCTCCACAAATAGGCCAAAAGTTTGTTTTACCAATTATCAAGACATACGGGCAGTTGACAGTTTGCCATGGTTACTCATTGAAGTTGAATCTCCATATATGGAGACATAAGTTGCTCATACCATAGCAACCATGTTTTTTACAGGGCCTGGGATTGATGACATCAGAAATCTCCATATATGGGCATGAAAGGGATTTTGTTTCTGGAAATATGTCTGTGGGGTGCCACATTTGGAATAAAACACTTACATCACACATCTGGATATCCATACAGCCCATCTAGTTTGCCTGTGTCCATTTATGCCCATATATCTGATGACATTGGGACAATGATCTCCATATATGGGCATAAAACTTATGTTAATTAGTAAAGCCTGGGGATCTCCATATATGGGCATGAGGGGTACCCTAAAAGGGCATCATCTGGGAATAGCAAATATAGTTATCCTAGAAAGTGAAAATCTTACATCAAAGGCCATAACTACCTACCTACCACCATACTGCATTCCTCATTAAACTACCTACCAGTAAGATGCCTATAGGGAGAAAAGCAAAGGGCGAGGTTGCACCATTTCTTGGTCTTCTGGCCAGTGATGTATATCGGACCATTTAACCATATATGGAGACATCTGGTACCCAAAGATATTCACAGATATGGGCTTCATATTGATGACATAAGGGATCTCCATATATGGGCGTAAAAGGGATTTGGTTCCCCTGGCATCACAGGGATCTCCATATATGGGCATAACATGGATTTGGTTACCCTGGCAACACGGGGATCTCCATATATGGGCATAAAAGGGATTTGGTTCCCCTGGCATCACAGGGATCTCCATATATGGGCATAAAAGGGATTTGGTTCCCCTGACATTACAGTGATGTCAGTGGCTGGTTCTACAGAGGGGATCTCCATTTATGGGCATAAAAGGGAATGTATGTATGATGATGTCAGATATCATAGACGTCATAGGACTTTCACATAACGAATAACTGAGTAAGCATGTAAACCCGTAAAATCTATATTTGGGCATGGCTGATTTATGACCTCATCATGATGACACAAGCAAACACAGCTGAATTGTATAAATGATCAGTGCAGAAACCAACAGAAGTATTTGACCAAGACTCTTCGATTTAAACATCAACAAAGGTGTGACGTTTGTTGATGGTCACAAAGGTGTGACGGACGGACGGACGGACGGACGGCCGGTGGAGGTTTTCATAGTAAACTGCTCCCTGACGGTCGCAATAATTTAGTACATTTTTGTTGGGGGGGGGGGGGGGGGGGGGGTGTTCAAGTCAAAGGTATACAAATAGAACCAAATTGACCTGTAGAGTCCATTTGTACCCTCTCAGAGTTACAGACTGGTACTGGTAATGGTCCCTAGTGGTCCCCGGACCACCAAGTGTCCCTCCCTCGGAAGGATACATACCCTCGGAAGGATACATACTAAATTAGATTGTGCAAATAAATACCATCAGAGATCTGTGAAGAATGTTTCATATTCTGTGAAGTATGATCAGCCCTCAATATGACAATGTTATTCTGGGGAATTTTTACACAAAATCCAACAGTAGGCCTACACAATTTTCAAATCCTAGATCACCAACAATAAACACGTTGGTAAATACGATAACCATAGCTTCTTGACAACATCCATGTGATCATATAATCATGAAATAGTGTGTTGCGGGCCTATACAAGAAGTAGGTTGGCACAAAGCAAAATCAAACTTCCTCACAGTAGCTAGTCTGATAACCTGATTTCTAGATATTGATAATCTTGTCAATGCTAATGTTAATGACTGAGGAAAATGAATGATTTTAACATTTGCATCAGCATAAGTCACAGACAAATGGATAATGCACTCATTGCACCCCACCTAGACACATATAAGCATTTCATAGTGCAGGGTCAGAGCGTTGAGCAGGTAAGGATTTATTTTCTCATTCAAGGACACGTTGACCGTGCTAGACACATCTCTGTATTCTGTAACCACCTTATCAGCCTGTCACCCAGGATCTGGCAATGGTAGTTGGCACAAACGGTCAACTCGTTCCTCACTGACTTTGAGTTTGATGTTTAGCCTGAAGTAATTCTTTTGCCAGGCATTGTAAGCATTGTAAAATGATTTATAGTGTGTCCACCCAATGTCTCACAGACTCAAAAGGGAGAACGTCGAACCTAAAATATTCACATTGTAATGGCATAACCACTACATATATTTTAACATTCATTACATAAGTTCATGCGGTTGCATCAACACTATCAACTACAGAAATTACAACTAACTGTACATCTACCACAAATATAAATAAATAATTACTACACTTCCAATTTCACCAATATACTGTATGTAATATTCTACAATTGGCTCCAGTTCTGAGTTTATGCTTCTACATGAGATTGATCCCTTTTTTTGTCTTTTATAAAAGTAATATTTCAGAGGGCAATGGTAATAAAAACTAGTCTCAGACTCAAGTGATTTACCGACCCTCTTATTTGAGGTACATTCATGAAAAGTCACAAAATCAAGCTGTGATTAACATTCAGAGGCTATACTGTTTTTACCCACTTGGCCTATGTCTTTATTTATAGTATTATTTTACATATTTAAAGGTCTTGGGGGGTTTAGGTTAATCTTAGGTGTTTTGAAGGTAGTAAATGTTACTGTATAATACTGTACTGTGCACACACCTTTCCAAATGCAGACAATATGTATTTTAAATACTATTTACTTAGTGTCTGGGCCCCTATTCTCAAGCTTCAGATAGCTTATCAGGGTGGCCATTTCACATATTTCCAGTAGGTCTTATATCTACTTGACTGTATTTTTACTTTTTTGTAGCCTATGAATAAACAGAAATGGAACCGAACTGAACTATTCTCATAAACAGACACTGATCTCAACAGGCACAGAATATGGAAAGAACCAGAAATGCACCTTTGAGTATGGTTATACAGTTTTCATCCATTTCCAAACAGATTCAACAGAACAACCACTGATGAGATCCTTGAGCAGATTTTTTTTTTTTGGAAAAAAATGCAGACAAAGTGACATTTCCTGGTACCTTTATGACCACTGTTTCTAATTATACCACGTTTGGTACTGTAGGTCTGTATTGTTCCAAATCCCCCAGGGGGACATTGATTCTGACAGGAAGTGACCAGGTCACCAGTCTACATGCTGGTGGTAAGGTGACTTGAAATGGAATGTGTTTCAAGCTAAACACAAATAAGTGCACATGGGGAGGTTTGGCTGGTTTGACTCAAACAGCAGCAATAGACACAACTTTGTCTCCTTGTTGCACAATATCCATCCGTGGGCAAGGCAGGAAACAGTTCTCATCCCAGGCTAATCCTCATGTTCAGAAAGCATTGTCCTGAACAACTTTCCTTTGTATCCTGAAACTAACAAATCTGCCCAGCTTAATGAGTCAGAAAACTGACCATTTGTTACATCCCTCCCAGGATCCACTGTTAATGTACCTTTTAAGCATCTCGCCTGGTGCGCTTGTCCAGAGCAACTTACAGCAAGTGCTTCAAAACAATCAAGCTTCCATTCCTGGCTCATGCATTTGCGCTTGAATTTCAATCTGAAACGTTAACTTAGCGCATACACGCTTTCCTCTGCAAACCCATGAGGAGACTACTCGGCTTCTGGTTTCTGAAGGCCATTGGCGTCCGGGTTGGGCTTGTTGAGGGCGTCCTGCAGGGCTGTCTGCTGCTCCTTCTGCTCTTCAATAGAGCAGTTGGACACAGCGCTTGCCACCATGCAGAACTTGCGGAGCAGGATCTCCCTGAGGAGAAGGTAGACCCAGGGGTCCAGGATCTGATTGAGGGAGGCCAGGCGGATGGCAGCCAGGAAGAAGTTACAGTCTAGGTGGATGTCCTTGCTCGGGGCGAGGGAGGAGGAGGAGGAGGAGGAGTTGGGGGAGCTCTTACAGTGATGGGAGGAGGTCTGGTTGGAGATCATGCTCAGCATCTGCACCTTGAGAAAGAAGGGTAGGGGCAATTATTGGAAGAGATTGTAACAGGAAATTCATGGTTGTTAGTTTTTGTTGTTGTTTTTTTTACATAAAGACATATTTCAGAAATGTACTTTGTCATTGTTGTTGCTTGATACTTGTTGAAGGCATCTTTTTCGGACCACTGGGTCATTTGCTCTCTCTATCTCTCTCTCCCCTTGCTCTGAAAAACGCATTTCGCAACCAAAAAACGCAGCAGTGTGCAACCAGCTTTAGTGTTTGATTTGCATGTAGG
This sequence comes from Nannobrachium achirus, assembly GCF_963921795.1. Taxonomy (NCBI): domain Eukaryota; kingdom Metazoa; phylum Chordata; class Actinopteri; order Myctophiformes; family Myctophidae; genus Nannobrachium; species Nannobrachium achirus. The sequence continues at coordinate 36,078,950 of NC_137810.1, forward strand.
CACAGTATATAACCATATGTTATTGTGTAATTACCATATGGTCTTCATATCACAAGGACGTCGGAACAACAATGTGAATAGATCTTTATGTTTGGTGAGTACGGAAACAGATTACTTTTACAGAGGTTCACACAGTTGCATTGGATTTTTTAGGGTTTTTATTTGCCTACTGATAAGAAATAATGTGTGACTTGACTTCAAATACGCTACAATAAATAATAGTTACTGCAACTTGCAGATAGGTCTGGGTCTATAGACTCTAAGCCATTGCCAGGAAAGTTAAGCTAATAAAAAGAAAATCTATTTTCTATCTATTATTCACAGCTATGTCCTTAGTTTTGACTTTATAGGCACTCTCTTTAATTATGTGGCTTCTTCTTTTTTTAGTTTGTGACAATGAGTCAGCTATCCCAGACAGTGGCCACGCTGCCATGCAGGAACAAAACAGTACCGTCATGCCATTCTGTTGATAGTTTACACATTCACTTCACCAATCGCCAGTCCCGTGGTTTCTATTAATATCCTCAGTGGGACTATTATATTACATGTATGACAGCCCATGACCTCATAACACACTGTGCAGGCCCCCCAAACAGGACTCTGCTAAGTGGATTCTCATAATGGCAAAACAGCCACTCAAAGGAAGCATGCAGGACCGGTGTGTGTGTGTGTGTGTGTGTGTGTGTGTGTGTGTGTGTGTGTGTGTGTGTGTGTGTGTGTGTGCGTGCGTGCACGCACACGTGTGTGCATGTGCATGAAGTATTCAACGTATTCAATTAATTCAACAATAAAAGTTAAATTATAATGCAGTGTTTTCAATTTCAATACCTCAATTCATTTAAGTAGCAAACAATCAAACGAATCAATTTAAATTGCAAACAAATACCAAACAAAACAAAGCAAAAAAGCACCATAACCCAAATCAAATTCCAAACAATTACGTTTAACAGAGGCAAAACGGACAGTAAGTGAAAGAGTGTGTGTGTGTGTGTGTGTGTGTGTGTGTGTGTGTGTATGTGTGGGGGGGGGGGGGGGGGGGGGTGCCCAAAGCTAGCTTAGTTAATTGCCTAATTAAACTATTGCTGCCAATAAAGTAGCTCTTCTCATTTTGCCTCTTGCTAGAAGCAAACTGCAGGCCATACTACACAAATAAATACGTATAAGTGGCTGGCTGCCACATTATGTGACACATTGTAACAGACATCACATCAGACAATGAAATCTATTTCAGACACTTTTTTCATGTGAATCATGAGAGTAGGCTTATTAAAGCAGTGTCACTGACATTTACCACCATAGTTCAAATATCAGCAATGTAGGCCTACTTGTTTATTTCGATTCTGTAATACCATAGCCTAATGCATGTCAAACTGGGGGTCCTTGAAATTTAAATGGTTCAGAATCAGCCTAGAGCCGTACAAATCTTCTCTAATGGGGGTCCCTGGCATGTCTTTTCAAATGGGGGACAGCGGAATAATAAGTGTCTTTTAAATAACTTTGGGGGTCCTTGAAATGAAAAGGTTTGAGAACCAGTGTGCTAAGGCTATTATGACAGGGGTTCTCAAAGTGGATTCCAGGGACTCTGAGGGGTCTAAATTGACCCATACAAGTCTGTAACTCTGGCAGTGTACACATGGAACCAAATGGACCCGTCAGGGGAGACCTTGAAATTTGAAAGTTTGAGAAACACTGGCTTATGAAACCTACCAGTAAGGGAGCCCAACATACGAGCAAGACGCACATAATTCCCATCAGCTGAATGACAGTCTCCGTGGTGAGTCGTTCCCACTGCTTTGATGACTGAGAAGAAGTGCCAGATTTTGTTTTGCAACGAACCACCAATCCCCGTATTGTCACCACGTTGCAGGAGAAAGTTACCAGCAGAGAGAAAATACCGAGCACGGCGAACGTGACGGCGAAAAACATATTGCCCGAGACTTCTCTGTCCCCGGTGCTAATGAAGCACCAGGTGCCCGGCCATTGCAGCGTGTACTTCCCCACACCTGCCACGGGCAGCAACGCGAAGAGCAACACGAGACACCAGATGACCGCCAGAGTCTTCTTGGTCACGGATGTTTTCATGTGATTGGAGTACCAGTGGGGACTAGTGATCGCCAGAGCCCTCTCGATGGCCATGGCGCTGGCCAGGAAAAGGGAACACAGGCCGAAAGTTGTCATGCACACGCCAAAGAAAGCGCACAGTCTACCCGAAGAGTCGATGCGCTCCCATTTCAGGCCGGCTCGGTAAACTGATATCACTATTGGACTCGTCAGAAGCTGTCCGAAGAGATCCGTCAGCGCCAACGATCCGATGCAAAGCAAGAAAGACCTTTTACGCAGGTTTTCCTTCTTCCTGTAAGATATGTACACCAGTATGAGAGCTAGAGAGTTTCCCACCATGCCCGTGACCATCATAGTGATTGGGAAACCAACCGTGACCGATCCGCAGATGCCACTTTTGGTGGCATTGCTGTCGCGTAACGGTTTGGAGACGTTAGGGTCCAGCATCTCTCCCAGCGGACTGTGCCAAGTGTTCAGAGAATCACAGTTTTCAGAAGGCATCTTCCCGTTGATGATGAGCTTATACACGGCAGCACGTGTCCACTGTACCAGCTCCACATCCTCCACCAAGTTGCTTCGGCAAAACTGTTGCGCGTAAAAGCGCGTCAGAGCCTTTAAGCACTGGAGGGAGGGAGGCGGGACTCCTTGGATGCGCTGCGCGCCCAAGGAATAGAAATGCATTATAAAACGGTCCTGTATATTTCAACAGATAGTTCTGCTGTCTACTGTTTCCCAAAAGATGGAAAATCTTTTGAAATATATTGTTTTATTTTTAGGGGAGATTTTTTTTTTATAAATGTAAAAAAAAAACATACCTTGAAATTCCACAAATAAAATGTTAAAATAATTTAGAAGTAGACCTATCCTAGTGAAAATCTACAACCTCAACGCAGCCAAGTGACGCTTCGTGAGCTTGTAGATCGGCTGCGCTTGTAGATGTCGCGCTTTTAGGTCAGATATTCAATAAATCAGTTTAAAAATATATTATATATTCTATAAAATGTGGAACATTTTAAACATAGTAAATAGCCTATATTTTCAGATGAACCATAGGACAAGGCATTTGTATGCTCAAAGTAATAAAACACATGTTTGCGCAGACTCACGATGTTGGAGATTATCACGTCATGATGATGACTCCTACAAACTCCAGGAATGCCATGTTATTGTCTTATGTGCAGTCAGTCAGGCAGCTTTCATTGTGCGCTGACTGAGCTCACATTCTGATTATTACAGATAACGGAATGAACACACGTGGTTCCAAAAGGACAACATTGCAACACGTGGATTACTTTCAATTGCCAAGAAGATTAAATACAACCCTATCTGAGTTTATTCAAACGCAACATAAAATAATCAACTTTTAGTCACGTTACGTGGTTCTTCAAACACGTCTGGTGAATTAATGTAGGCCTACAATATGGAACGACAATCAAATAGCTCAAACTGTGGGCCACAAAAATGGCAAGGGGCCAGTTGATAAAAATGACAATAGGCCTATTTAACGATGCTTGATAACTTGTCTTTCATTGGCACCTTATATTGTAGGTATTTGACAGTGTTTTCTGACAATAGTGGAATTTGCAGGAGAAAGACAAAGCATCCTCCATTTTGGGTTAAAGTGGAGGGGCCTGAGTTTGAGTAGGCCTGTCACTGGGCTACATTAATCTTTTCAAAATGTCATATTATTTTAAATCCCAATATCTTGTAGAACAAAATAATTATCCTTATTTTCCGGAGAGAATAGACCTGTTGTTAAAGGCGCTTTATTTTAATTTGTTTACATCAGTGCTGCTAGGTCTCCCCAGCTCTCCTCTGTAATAAACAGAAAATAGTAGGCTCTTTGGGTCACCATGTTTCTTCCCAAAATGGAAAATAAAGAACTATTCATCTGACCAGTCAATTTTATATTAGGCCAATTACATTGCCATGTTTTGCTAATGTTCTTCTCTTCAGAACTTCCAATTTCAGGTGACCTCACCCTGCCCATATTATCCTCCTATATGAGGTCTGTAGCTGAAGGGGAGAAATTCGTCACTTTGACCAGGCTATAATTGCATGGAAAGCTGAACAGATAGAGAACACATATGTCCACTGACCAGGTGCTCCCATAAACGTTGTAACCAGGATCAGGGTTTTACCCCCGCTATTTGGTCGTGCGCCTGATCTTGGTGGATCATGTGCTGTCAGCTGCACTCCAGCTCATTGGGTGTAACAAGTGCCACCTCTCGACAAGACCGAGAAAGGCAAGACATGTTTTGACCTAGGCAGTAGCCTATTTCCTGTGCACACGAGGGTTTATAGCCAACGCCCATCGCACTATAATTTCAACCAGAGTGGAACATATAAGCGTAGTTCATTTTTACGCATCAATTATAATTCTTAACTTGACAATTCAATTCAAATCGTATTTTGTCGGCTTGTACCTTGAGTTTGGCTACATACACATGGCCTTCGGCTTATAACAACCAAAGGGAATACAAATCAAATTGTGCACCACAAATCCTTATTACTAATAATCTGGATGACATTAAGAAAAATCACACCTGTGTGAACTGAGCGGTGGTTTACCCACCAACCCCCCCCCCCCACCTAGTCTCAACAGCACCCTCTTACCCACCAACCCCTCCCCCCTTCCCCCCTGTGTGCGTGTGTGTGTGTGCCTGGCCTGAAAACAGCGCCCCTCCCTTAACATGTGTGGTCATAAAAGGTACTACACCACAGGCTTGAGGCTACATACAGACCCACCCACCCACATACAAACATACCTACACACACGGCCACGCTATGGAGACGGTGTGACCACCGCTCAAAAATAATCAATGTTAAGAACACAATTACTTAGACAGGAGTTTATTTACATGTTGTTTACACTTGAGTTAATTTATCCAACCAAAGACCCCATAACCACATTCTATAAATGCTGTCACTGAGGAAATTATTTGATATGTTTAGTCTGCACTCATGTTGAATTTCATACATTTTTAGCTTTACAAAACAGTTGGCTGAAAATGGTAAATTGCATCTACAGCATTAATTGAAAATGTTTGCATTTTTAGAAACTGGTAACTTATTGTTTATAAGTCTCAACATTGTATTTTTAATACCAAGTTAGAGAACATGTTCGAATTACCGCCAGTTAATAAAAACAAGACATGTCACAAAGAAAAAGAAATACTTACCTTCAACATAAAACAAAGAAAATATATCACCAAATCGAACTATGAACAATATTCTCATAGAATGTTTTGATTATATCTCAAAAGGCATACATTGAAACCCACTATACAGTGAGCCTCCATGGGACAAGTTCAATCCATACAAAACTAAATCCCCACAAGATGAGAGGAATAAAATGTAATGCTACCATGACAGTCATCAAAGTGGGCTTAAAAAAAAATAACAAAGTAAACACAACCTCCTCATGGCAGAATCGTTTCTCTTACAGTCTCAGACATTTAATATACTAATCAGACTGGGATGTAGGTGGCGTTAAAAAGGCAGAGCGTAATTACGGGTAACCAGAAAGAAGTGGATTCACCGTCTTTCTTCTTTTCATGGATATATGATGTGTACTGCAAGGTTGGGGATTATCAAGAACAGCATACATGAACTGGCTGGGTTTGTTTTCTTTCCTTTTCTTAAGAACACAACATGCACTTGTACTAATGGTTTGTTTTCCTGTTTTGAGGGCCGTTTTAAACTATTTCTTTTTTGAACTGGAGCCAGAATGGGAGGATCCGGAGGACTGTCCGCGGCGCCTGAAATCACACAAAAAACAACCACGGGAAGAAGTCAGGTGAGGAAGCTCAGTTATCAAACCGTCACTTATGTACATCAGAACATGCGCAGTTCAAAACCAATATGAAGATAGTAAAACTGTAAATATTGTTACGGAAAATGTTCAACAAATCCCATGAGCAGCATAATGAGGAAGGTTAATAACAATAGTAAGAGTACAAAGAGTACACCACTTGTGGTATTCCACAGAAACCCCAAACCTTTCGGACGATTGGGATCTAGAGCGCTTCCGTTTCCTCCCACCAGATGAAGACCTGGAACGACTGCGTTTCCGTTTCCTCTCTGGCGAGGAGGAGGGCGAGTGCGACCTCTTCCGGGGAGAGGAGCCCTTTCCAGACCTGGAGCTGGATCTTTTAGAGGGATAAACCAAGCAGGGAAGTCAGTGAGGCTTGATACAACACCTCTAACTGGGACAGCTATTTTATCAAGCTTCACTGAATTGGAGCACGGATATACGGCTTCCATTGTACTATGAAGGCATTCTGACCCACACACTTTGGATTAAAGAGAATAAAATATGACCCAAGGGTAGTTTTCAGGGCCTTTCAAATTATGCTGACATCACTGCTCAAGGCGACCTGGACTGCAGTCGGCACTTCCACTCAGACGCTTGATAAATAAAGACCCAGCTCTCTATTTAGGGCTCTGAGGCTTTGCAACATCAAAGATTCAAAGTCAGCAGATTAAAGGGAAATCCAACATCTGCATTATTGATGGATGGTTCCAATTCTACACGGTCTAACCCTAAATTAGTCAGGTGAATAAGATCCAATTGAATAATTTACAAGTTGGCATTGGCCGTATAATTAAAAGTAGAATTGATCTGCATTAAGTGGCAGATATAAGGAGAATGTGGTATTGTCTATCTCCTATACTTCAACTAGCGGCTAACGCAAGGTGGGCTCTGGAGGCTTGGGCCCAGATACATACACTCTCTCTTTTAAAGCGAGAGAATGCATGTCACCTCATTCACCTGGTTCGGGACCTGGAGCGCGATCCAGATCTGGAACTTGATGAGCTTCTAGAACGGGATCTGAAAAACAGAAAAATACCCTTTTCCAATATCTTCTGAACAAGTTGAAATGGGAGGAAGTACATCAGGGATACTCAAACTTCTGAACCGGTGGGCCACATTACAAAAATGACAAGGGGCCGCGGGCCAGTTGATAAAATGACATTACTTGATAACTTTTTACTTTATTTCCATATAACTCAAGACAAGTGCAATGTGCATTATTTTATGGCTTGAAATTCCATTTATATTCTGTCAATGACAACATTTGTAATCAAAGTAATTTGCTAAATTTTCTCTTTTTAATAATTCTGTGAAATTAGCATATTCCACAAAAACACCAAAACAAACTAGTGTACGTTTGTCTGCTATTTGTCTGTGTTGATATCTGTCTGCCTGCTATCGAGTGGGATAACATTAAAGATAGCTGAGCACAACTCTCTTTCAATTGCTTCACAATGTTATTTATGATGTTGCCACATTCAGCACAAATGGCTTTTTACATCAAATAGATTTGTGAAAATTGATAGCTAAGGAAAATATTTTTTTTTAACAATCTACTTAAAATAGATTACCCAGACTGTTTAGCTACCAAATGGCTAATGATGCAGTTGTTAAGTAGAGCTAGAGTAAGTCTCTTCATTTGAATTAGGCCTACAATAACATTTTGGGTATGCTAATTAGTCGGGCACTGACGGGCAGAGGCAGAGCCACCGGTAAAAGAGAGAGAGAGAGAAAAAAAAAACTATTTCTATGGCCGTTTTCAAGATGTTTTGGCCATTATCTCTGGAACGCAAGGTCCAATCTGCTCAGTTTAAAGCTTGTTGGATGCGCAACTTTGAGGACATTAAGCTGGTGGGCCAGTCAAAATTGTGCCGCGGGCCGGAAGTGGCCCGCGGGCCGGAGTTTGAGTTTCACTGAAGTACATGGTTCACAAAACAATGGATTGAGTTTAACAATTACATTTGTAGTGGTCTACTACAGCACCATAACATGTCACTGTTAAGTTGCAGTCCTAAGATGGATATCCGTAACAAACGAGTAAATCTGCTGTCTAATCAAAATTTATATAGTTACAAATCCACAAACAGACCACGCCCCCCATTCATCAAAATGAAGCAGTTTTTTTAAGGGATGAACTACTGTATACAGTTCTACATTGAATCCATCAACAAGGTGGGCTCTCTTCATTTGAAGAGAGCCCACCTTGAAATAAGAAATAATATACACAGCGCTGAAAACCAAGAACAAGGACCTTGTATTACAATATATTTGTATCATAAAAGGAGATCATTCATACAAACATGTCTTACACCACAGAATGGGGGACGGGTCAAATTAAACGTAAAAAAGGAGAAAAGGAAAATCAAAATCACCACAACAGGACATTCATAAAATGACATGGATCGTTTAAGTTAGAAGGAAGATTGAGCTGATACTGACATTTTGCCTGGCGTTACCCTTGACCTGTACCCTTTTACCTGGACCTGGACCGGGAACTGGAGCTAGAGGAGCGAGACGACGAACGAGAGCGAGACGAGCCAGAGCGGCTGTCCTTTTTCTTCTTCTCTGGAACCTCTGCCTTCTCCTCGTCAGCGTCACTGTCCAGGTTGTACTTAGAGAGGTCCCCGTCTTCGTCGTCGTCGTCCTCATCATCCTAAGGATGCAAGGAGTCATTATTTTTTTGATTGATTTGTTAGATTAGACTACTGGGGTGGGGATTTATATTGTGTGACCGATCTGTGGTGCTTGTTTATTGGGATACAGAAGAATCAAAAGTCAACCATTCAGAGAAAAAAAATCTTTATCATCTAAAAGAAAGTAAAAGGGGTCAACAATTTTAATTCATCATTGATTACCAAAGTCATGGTTCTGAACCTACGAATATAAGATTCACTTGGGATAGAAAAGTATGGCTTCAGCCACTGAAACTCACATCTAACTTGTATTTGGAAAGGTCTCCCTCTTCCTCATCCTCCTCATCCTCATCCTCCTCCTCGTCATCATCATCAGCAGCAGCAGCAGTAGCAGCAACCTTTGGCGGTTCCTTCTTTTCACCGTCCTTTGAGGGTTTACGGAACTTTTTCTTTTTCCTCCCAAACTGTGAAACCGAGACAAAATGTTCTGCATAAGTTGCTTGGCACAATGCAAACCTCATTGATCAATGGTTTTGAAAACACTCCGACTGATTGCTTGTGATTTACCAGGGAGAAGTTAATACTTCAACGCTATTCATTCAGGTCCATCAGTTTAATTAGTCAGATAATACTCAGTCAAGGAACTGAACACCCACTCTGTCATTGTTTAACAAAGAAACAAATACATCTTTATTGATCCAGCTAGGGAAATTTAGTCATAGCAGCACTGCAACTGCGATGAGACAATGGACAGCTAGGGTGCTGTACTAGCCAATATGTTTTTATATGCAACCATATTGTATTCATCATCCCAATACTACATAGGCTGCCATTTTCTATGTGACTTGTCAGTGAGTTAACCTAACATATGGTTTTCATTCATAGTTGATTTTAATGATTTTAGATGATGGTTTAGAAGAAGGTACAACAAAATAATTGAATGAAGACCATCATCTCTGACCAGTAAAAGGAAGGCCCTTTTAGCTGTTCCTGCTATCACTCATTTATCAGAATAAATATTAAACATTTTATGTTCTATTTAATTACAGTTTAGTCTATTCACCAACACTATAACAGCCTCTAACTGAAGTAATAGATCTGCTAGTGCTAATTCTAGAATTGCACAATTTACATTGAAATGGAACGAATTTCAAAGCAAGACAGCTAAGTATTTATTATCCCCACAATGGAATTTTCAGTAGCAATATCCAATATACACAAGTAGCCTCTGGCTCTACTATGATGGTAAACTATCAATAACTACCCACAGTACGACCCAGTCCAGTGTTTTCTCAAGAGACCACGAAGACGTGAACAAAAACATTCTATCAGTGCGATAAACTCAGGATTATGAACCGTCACTGTGGGTGTGGCATTCCTGAAGTGGGTGTGTCAGATATATTCTGTTGACAAAATGTGCAAGTTTGACAACTTGCATCTCAATGGATTTCCTCAGTGTAAATAAAGGTTAAAAACAACAACTCCCTTCTCCTTATTTGGAGAACAATCTAAACTGGCTAAAAAGCACAGACAGAGTTGTCTAAATAAAATGCATTTGTCCCTATTTAGCTAAGAGTTAGCTCCAACTCTTTGGAACAGCCTACCACTCTCTATAAAAACTGCAGAGTCAGTAGATGCCTTTAAAGGTCTGCTAAAAACCCATTTGTTTAGGAAACATTATGGTGTGTAAAAGCTTACTGTATTGTTTATTAATTTGTATTGTTTATATTGTTTTGCTTATTCATTTCCATTCCATTGTTCATATTGTTCTGTTTTTGCTTTGTGATGTTTTTGTTTCATTTTATGTATTGTACAGCACCTTGTGACATATGTTTTGAAAGGCGCTTTATAAATAAATTTACCTACCTACCTACCTACCTATTTAACATTTGGAGAGCAATACTTTTCATATAACTAATATGGATGGGCGGAAATTGATTGATCCTATATTCTTCTCTCACAGAAGAATATGGTACTGGCCAGGGGTACATGGGTTTCACAGGGTACCTGGGGGGCTACGTGTCTCCCCATAGGATCCCACTGTAACAGACCTCCAGGCCATTTCCACTCATCTTATTCGAGGAACAGGCCTTCATTTTCCCATACACCTGCTGGCCCGAGTTCGGGTTTTTAATGGAGGTTTTTCCCCAGGGAGGGAAACAGCCTGGGACATACCGTGCTCCGTCTCCCCATAAGATCCCACTCTAACACACCTCTGTTAGTAGGATACTATGTGGAGACGCGAATCCTTCGGGGAGATACAGAGCCACCCAGGCATCCCTTTTTCCCCAGCTACCATGAGTAGCTGTAGGAAGCCCAAAACAAGAGTCAATATCAACCACAGCATTTAAGCCGTTTGGCATTGGCAGAGAACATTTTTATGGGTGCAACCCAAATACTCAGCAGTGCCACTCATCCCACAAATGCATGTTCTCTACAAATGGGGAACCATTCAAAAGGCATTTCGAGCGGTACTAAGGTTATTGCCAATAAGCATTGTTAGAAAATATGCGAATGGTCTATCATGCTAAGTTGAGAACTACTGTTTCCGTGTCGGTATTCACCTCATCATATTCACCATCAGAATCTTCCCGCTCAATGTATTCCACATTCTCCCTTTCATTGAAGCCTCCACCATAGCCTGAAAACAGAAAATGTAATGAACAAATTGGGAACTGGCATTCAGCGAGAACACAGAGAAAATGAGTTCAAAGTTTGAGTTTAGTTACCTGTTCTCTCTTCCAGCTTGGCGTATTTGGGTGTGTTGCACATGTTGCACTCTGACCTCCTAGCCCAATTCACATTGCCACATCTTCAAGAAGGAAGAACAGGTTAAATACAATTACTAGATGAGAATGTATTTATTTTTATTTTATTGACTAGCATCGTTATTGACAAAACTGCATGTACATGAACATATATTTGTGCATGTCTGTCAAAAGGATAAAACACACTAAAGCTCAAGATTAGAACTTAATTCCACTGTGGTCCTCCATTGTAGCACAGGATACAGAATAGAATGGTATGTCTAGTATTGTTGTAGCACAATGTATAGTGTTACCAAGTCAAGATAACATACGTTTTACATTGCCAGTCATTTGCACTGAAAAGGCCTCGACTTTTCTCCGCCAGAGTTTTCCCAATCTCTGTCCCTCCGGCCTTCATCATCTTTGCCTCTGTGGTTTTCTCTGTACAAGATGGGAGAGCATTAGTAAAAGGTGTCATTTGAGATGATGGGCATCATGTGTCTTGTACTTAAATGCTTTAGAATCAAGAGTATAATGCAAGGGCCTTCAACAGGGGGTCCGGGACCCCTAGGGGTCCTAAGAGTTACTACAGGGGGTCTTCCAAATCTTTGTGAGATAGAAACTCCCCTTTTTTATATTAACCATTTGAACCCTAGCAGTGAAAGTGTATTAATTATGGACCGTTCAAGTGGTTAGATATTTGAAAACACACATTAACATGAATCCAAAATACACTGATGATTGTGCTGTCAAACAATGAAACTATATGGATCCATGAAGAAGTTGTTTCATCTCTCTCTCAACTAAGGGGTCCTTGGCCTGAAAACGTTGAAGACTACTGGTATAATGCATTACCCCGTCCGCATCTGTTGCAACTCGTCCGCCTTGCAAAGTTCACATTTCCGCACCTGCAAGAGCATAAATCAAAAATTACTTCAGTCCGTTCAGTGCACTGCTACCAATCAGGCATTCTTCCTTCTAGTAGCAACTGTGGCCGGAGTAAACGTTTCAAGTTTCAACTGCTACTTGGACCACTTTTTTTCTATCTACAATATCTTCTCTCTTCGCTCGAAAGAAAAAGAAAGCTGTTCACAACGAATTACATTGCAGATCTGCCACTTATATTCTCCCCAGAAAATTACTGATAAATGGGGTTCCAAAGTGGTTAAGCTGGTTTTGGCAGTCACTAATGTTGTTTATGAGCAAGTGACTTGCAATCTGATATTGCAGAGTAATTGAAATCCTTGGCTGCTGCTACTACTACTACACAGTCACAACACCCATAGCCTACTGCTGGATCATGCCAGCCCCAGGGTTAACTGTTACTGCATGCTTCAGCACGTCACGTTACATGCAAGATATTTTAAGACCGGTTAGTCAAGTAGGGTCAACCTTATTTATATATAGCTCCAAATAACAACAAAAGTTGATCTTTTGATTGACACATTACATATAGAGCAGTATAGAGCAGACTATAATGACAATTAAGTGAAAATGAAAGAGAATAAGTGTATGTAATATTAAAGTGGTTCACAGTGGGGATTTTTTAAACTAGGAATCCAGTGCATCAAGCCAGTTTGGGGTTTACATTTAAAATGTCTTGAGGCTGAATTTAACACTTTCAAGTTTCAACACAACATTTTTACTTCATTTTAATGTAAGACGTGGCGAGGCCTAGAATAGAGGAAACACATTTTTTGAGACATTTTCAGGAGCTGCACACTCTTGCACAAACTGGCAAGCTAGCGAGCAGTAGCTTGCGGTCGTGTGTAGCAGGCAGTACAACAATCCCTACAGTAGAACCGAAATCCTTATTGATAGTTCGGCTTTGACTCTGAACTGCTACTTGCAGGAACAATGAAGACAAGTGTGCCGCTAACTAGTTTGCTAACGCTATCTAAAGCACAAGTCAAGTCAACGTGTACCGACAGGCCTTTGGAACTAGGCTAGCTAAGTGGCTAACGCTAGCGTGTTAGCACAGCCAGCAACTTAAAACTGTAACAAAAATACTCAAAACTTCCAATGCAAATAGTTATCAACCGGGCGCTTTATAACATGTGAAATGCGAACAGGCTTACTTTTTATCGGGACAAATCCAGTCTCCGTCGCTAACCCGAAAACTCTTCCCCGACCCGGTCCCAGTCCCTGGTCCAGTCGACATGTTTATGACAGCTAACTAGCTAACACGCTAGTTCAAGTTGGCTGTGTGTGTGATGTGGCTGTGTGTGCTGATCAGTACAATGAAGGCAAGCCAGGCAGCCTGAGGCAGGCAGGCAGGCAGGAGACCATTGGTGGAAAAAGTACTCACATTTTGTAATAATTGTAATTGTACCAAAGTAAAAGTATCGATATTGCAATGTAGAAATACTCTGTTACAAGTAGATGTCCTGAATTCTAAATGTAAGTGTTACTTGTGAGCTTGATCGGCTATTTTCAAATGGCCAACATGTAGGGTAATGTATTTTTTGTAATCAATCATACATACATGATACATCATGCACTTTAGTAACTAACTAACTAAAGTGTTTTAGTGGAGAAAAAGTACAATATTTGTCTCTCGGATGTAGTGGAGTTAAGTATAACTAAAAGTACTGGAAATTGGAAATACTCAAGTAAAGTACAAATACCTAAATGTTGTACTTAAGTACAGTGCTTAAGTAAATGTACTTCATTACTTTACACCACTGCAGGAGACTCCTCACGCCCCTGGCGGTCAGAGCGAGTAACAGCAGCAGCCTATGTTTCTGTAATAATCATAGTCATAGGTTATACCAGTGGTTCTCACACCTTTTCATGTCAAGGACCACCAAATTGACACTTATCCGCGGACCCCCATTTGAAAAGATATGACAGGGACGAGGGACCCCCATAAGAGAAGATTCTTATGGCTCTATAGCAGTGATTCTCAACCATTTTCATTGTAATGACCCCCATGTTTGACATGCATTCGGCTACGGACCCCCATGGCATTTCTATCTCTGAGACCCCAATTTATATTGTAAAATGTTAATGTTAATTTAACTCTGGGGGTGTACAAATGGACTAACGGTCCATTTGGTTCCATTTGTACACTGAGTTACAGACCCATAAGGGTCCATTTGGTTCCTATAGCTGGGGACCCCCTGGAACTCCCTCAAGGACCCCTGGGGGTCCCCGGACCCCACTTTGAAAACCACTGGGTTATACACTTCTCTCTATGAATTGTGTACAAAGGACACCAATGTAAACAAGCCATAGTGCTTTTGGGTTATATTAGTAGACCTTATATCTGAACTGTAGGCTACTGTCATGTCTTTTTCTATGCAAACTGCTAAAAATAAGTATTCTATCAGTCAACCATGGCACCACATTGGTAATACATGGGTCATGCTAGGCTACTGTAGCACGCCGGACGGTAGTTTATGCATAATTAGTCTACTAGAGTAGCCGCCCAATGGAAACGCCATAGGCATATAGGCTAGTGCCTTCTTGGGTTTAAATTCTCTTTAGCAGACCTTGTATTGAATTGTGTACTTTTTTCTGCAAACTGCTATAAATAAAATATTCAATCAATCAATCAATCAAGCAGTAGGCCCTATTTTTGGATAAGTCCTATGGGTAGCCTATTTATATTTTTTGGACACTTTCACTCCACTATATTTTAAAGGCAAATATATATTGTATTTTCAGAATTGGTCCTCACTAATGTTCATCTTAATGGCACGATCTGTCTGCTCTCTGTGTGTCTCAGAGGAGGGCTGTGCATGCACACTTCTCAACACAAGCTCACAACACAAGTGTTTTGATCTAGCTTGTTGTATCTGCTATTTTAAGAATATATTTTATAAGTTGAAAACTGAATAACTTGGGAAACGGGATATTCTGCCTTATAGGCATAAGCCTACATTTACCTTTAGTACTTGAAGTAGGATTTTGATTACTGGGCTTTTACTTGTAGCTTCTACTTGTAGCCTCTGCCTGAGTATTTCGTATTGATACTTGTACTTAAAGGGGAAGACCACCCATTTTCAATATTGAACTATGTCATTAGAGGATTTGTGTGGAAATAAAAACAAAGTTCCCCCTCTTCTGTGTTGCCTAGAACTGGAGGATTGATTTTGGGGTTTGTATTGTAAAGTACAACGGCCTGATGTCATCAAGTTTGCAATACAAACCCCAATATCAATCCTCCAGTTAGGCAACACAGAAGAGGTTTGTTTTTATTTCCACACAACTCCTCTAAGGTATATTAATTACATAGTTCAATATTGAAAATGGGTGGTCTTCCCCTTTAAAGGGATATTTCACTTAAAAAAAAACTTTTGGTAATTTTATCATCTAATCAGGCTTTTATGAACACCCTGAACAGTTTTTAATTTGCTTGATTAAATATTTAGATATTTAATGTAAATGTTACCAGGCCCTCCAGTCCAGGCCCAGGGCCTCTCCTCACACACACCCATTGTAACTTCAAACTTCACCAGAAAAAAAATAATGTCTGTTTTTAATGAATATATCATGGTTAAAATGGAGATTGAAGTTACAATGGGTGTGTTGTGTATGTGGAGAAAAGCCCATAAGGTGTTTCCCTGTTGAACATTTTAGTAGCCTAGCCTACTTTTTCCTCCACTGAGAGTAGCCTATGTGTAGCCTATGTCTGTAAACAGATATAGGCCTATAGTAAAATGTTTCAATTTGCAATATTTGGCCTGTGGATTTTTAGAATAAATACAGAGAATATCGCTGCAACCATTGAGGCGAGATAATTATGTAATCTACCAAATAAATGCTCAATGTCAAATGATATTGACCCCGAATTATTATTAGCATGTTATTATTATTATTATTATTGCATTTTTTTTTTAACCCACAATGATCAGCATCGTATGCTGCAGTTCCAAATGTATCCACTAGATGACAGTTAATGTCAACTCTTAAGCCTTGCACGGAGTGGCAGACGCAGTCTTAACATGATCGGGTGCTTTCAAGTTTGCTTGTTCATCAGCAGCGATGTTGTGTGTGTGTGTGTGTGTGTGTGTGTGTGTGTGTGTGTGTGTGTGTGTGTGTGTGTGTGTGTGTGTCTGAGAGAGAGAGAGAGAGAGAGAGAGAGAGAGAGAGAGAGGGAGTTGGCTAGTGGTTAAATGACAGACAGATGTCAATTCAACACATTTTGAGGTGAGAAAATGATCTGTGTTTTGATTTACTGACTGACTGGCACTCAGCTTAATTACACAGATTAATATTTATTCATATAAATTTGTATGGCATTCTGCTTTTACTATAGCGCAAGAGAAATAGGCTAGCCCACAGCTGTATGAGAGATAGGCCTATTATTTATGACTAATTCTCAAACATTTACAAACTCCATTTGTTGTATTGGGCCACAGACTCTCCTTTGAAAAATATGTTGGGCCATGGACCCCCGTTAGAGAAGATTTGTCAACATTTGTTAAGAATTGTCAAAATGTTTTTAAAATAGCAGAGCTCACCATGTCATGTGTCAATCAATCTGCTATTTTTGAACAGCCAAAATAAATAAAACAAGGCTTAAGTACTTACACTTCATTCTTTCTTATTTTGCCGGGGACCCCACTTTGAGAGACAGTGGTTTATTACAACAACTAGCCAAGATACTCCTGCAGTTGAAGACCTTGAATCTGATTGATGTACCATTTGAAAGAAAGTGAGACATAAGCTACATAAATGCTTGATAAATACAAGTCTCAAAGATTCACTTAAGATTATCTTCATTGTCCCACAAAGTGGAAAATTTACTTCAGCTGTAAAAAAAAAAATCAAAGATGTTGTTAACAGCAAGTTTCCTAAAGGCACCTAGACAAACAGAAAAACAAACCCCCTCCATATGAGAAAGGTCTGCACAAATCCCTTTAATAAAAACAAAGATACTCCAGTGTCTATCTTAGCCAATAAAACGTTTTATTGATACAGGGATAAATAGATTTTTAAATCTATTTAATCTGCAACAAGGGACTCTGAACCTCCTTCCAGAGGGCAGTAGCTCAGCGTGTAGAACATGGGATGGGTCAGTAAGCATCCTATTGGCTTGCCTTATAGCCAGTTTGTAAGCAGACAAAGCACATTTTTAAATTATTCACTTTAAGTCCTTAGTTGACAAAAAGATAATACTTGACCTCTACTTTGGAAAAAAGTCTTCAGTCTTTTTTCAAGACGGAAGACTGAATGATAATCTTCAGGCAGTAATTTATCACAAATAAATAATAATAATACATGGACAGAGCCACGCCATTGGTTTCTACACAGACCTTAAATGAAGACTATTTTTCCAGCCATTTCAAATCCGCCCATCTTTCTATAGGCCTATCCTCTCCAGAAATGGTACCAAAGATATTCAATTTATGAAGATAGCTCAACCTCATTGGATCCACTAGAGTGCGACATTGTACACAAATCCTACAAATAGACTACTAAGTGGGTGCCTGTTCTGATGGCAAATCTCGAGCAAGTTCTGTTTACTGTTGCTATATCCTGCGAGAGTGTGTTACTGGACAGATAAAGTGCAATAATAAAGTTGATTTTCTACTTTGTTGTGTCGCTGAAAAAAGCCACTTTAGTATGACAATTTTGTTAATATTATGAGGCTTGTGAAGATCGGGTCCAATATTTAGTCACGCAGAAACGGGAAGTAGGGGTCTGTTCCGCCCTCTTGCTATCGCCCTCTTGGATGGTACCCAGTGAATGCTTTTTTGGTACCGAACAGCGACATATGCTGGGCCTTTAATTGGAACAGCAGCTTCAATGAGAACCCAGAAGCAGCTTCATTTCCAGCGAAGGGAACTTGCCCCTTGGTGGCGATCACATGACTGTAGAGATAGTCTACTGATTTGCAGGGTTTTTGGACAAAATCTGTAGGAGTACTGTCCAAGAATGTTTTGATTTGTCTCCAGGGAGTGTGTGTGTGGTGTGCACAGTTTGGCAGTGACCGGGCAAACAGCGCCGGAGATTAGCTGGTAACAGACGAACGGACGGACGGACGGACGGACGGACGGACGGACAGACAGGGTGCAAAACATAGTCTCGCCCTGCCTTCGGCCTGGTGGAGACAATAAACCTCTTCATGAGCAGCAATAGAGTACAATAGACTACAGCAAGGAGAAAGACACGTCAACAAAGGGGCAGATCGAGTTGCAGCAATTACAACGCATAGCCTCACAGTCAAAACCTCATGTTTTTAACTTGTCTTTGTGTTTTTAATGCAGAGTGTTGAAATCATTTATGTCACAGTCATAGAGGCTAGTCAAACAGTAACCTAAAAAGTTTTCTTACTTTTGTTTTAAAGAACTGCCCTTGCCTGGCCTGTCTGTCAAAGTCAAAGTGTCCAGGAGGTCTCTGTCACAGCTGGTCTTGTAACCCTGCGGCCATCTTGCTGTTTCAACCGGTCTATTACAGCATGCTCTCCACAGCGCTGTGTTGCAGCACTTCCTCCTCTCTGTTTTTGTGGAGGGCAAAAGGAGATTGTTGAAGCATGTCCTTAATGCTTTGGACAAGACAGGTTCATATAACTGAGCAGACTTGAGATGAACCCAACAAGGATTTTTAATCATACAGCGTTTTAATCATCAAATAATCTGTGAAGGAGACATGCTTGATTTATGATGCCTGAGGGGGGGGGGGGGGGGGGTAGAGCTTCTTAGATGAGATTGTAACTCAGCCTCGTTCTGTCACAGGAAATGGCTCATGGACTATCAGCATGATTTTAAGAGCCATCAGGCAGAGCCTAAAAGTTTGCTGCCGCATCAGAATAGCTGTGTTATTTGATCATGAAAACCCGTTCTTTGTGGGCTCTGTTTACTTCATCTTTAAGTCATTTTTCATGGAGGAATCATCTTTTCATCTCGGCGATAGCGGAAGGAAGGAGCCATCTTTGCTCGGAGGTTTCAGCTGAGGATGTAGTTTGCCTCTCCACATCGAATGGAGAAGAATGAGGGGAGATATATACTGCATGAACCAATTGAAGGCATGAATAACTCATGAGGAGACACTGCCAAATCCGTGGTGTGATGTTTGCCACATCGGTGGTATCGCCATAAAAGATTGATTCAGTTGGAAGTCAGGAAATGAAGCAACACTTAAGTAAACTAAAACAAACTAAATTATGGTGACTTCATTGGCCGCAACGCTTTCCTTGTCCTTTCCAGACAACACACTGCCCAACTGGCTTGCGTCTGGGTCAATATCACCAAAGAGCAAAGATTTTGTATTGGTGTCTGTCGACTAGTATAGACCAATTCCTAGGGATGGGTATCGTTCACCTTTGAATCGATACAATACCTTTTTCGATACCTGGGAATCGATACGATACCCATTTCGATACCATTTTCGATACTTTTTATTTAAGTTTAACTTCAACACGGAAAGAGTGGTGACTCGCTGCTCCGGTAGAGAAGAGGTGATGATGATGATCACACAGTGTGGCAGAGCGGAGAGTATAGACGTTGGATAATCATCATAATAATAAACATTATAGGCTATTGTCAGCTATTTTCCACAGTAACGAGTGTAGCCTACTAAAGCAGTCATTAAACTCTCAGTAGCCCAACTGTTACAGATGCGACCGGCCAGGGGTGCGTTCCAGACTATCGAAACGAAGTATCGTTCGTTTTTATGTGAACCGATACCCGATAGTATCGACGTCATGCAATCGATACCATTAAAAGTATTGCAGACGATACCCATCCCTACCGATTCCTCAGAGCGGCAACCATAACTGCGGTGTCAAGCGGGCACCTATGTATGTGTGCGGCTGTGCGCCGACACCGCAGCTACACGGCAGCACTATGGAAAAAGGTCTATAGACTGATTGGTTGAGCCTGAATTTGGTCCACAGCTTTAATTCACACACAGCCACATCTCTGACAGGGAGAGACAGCCATGTAACGCAGGTTTGGAAGGACCTACACTCCAGCAAACCACCAGGGTTTTCCAGCAGTGACAGCTAGATGGTTGGGGGGAGAGGTGTACCTGCGAGAGGGGGTTGGGGAGATGGGGGCGTTGCCTGCTCCTGGAGGTTTCTGTTCTCCACCATCTCTCTCTAATATCTCAGCATCATGATTCAGGTGTAATCAGGATGGCATGTATTCCCAACATGCAAGTGAATCAACAGCGGGGCTGTTAGTTAACTGGATTTGATTTGATGCTTTGCCCTTGCAAGGTTAGACGTGTCAGCGTTCTTCTGTGTGAATGTGTGTGAGCGTGCGTGTGTGTGTGTGTGTGTGTGTGTGTGTGTGTGTGTGTGTGTGTGTGTGTGTGTGTGTGTGTGTGTGTGTGCATTCGTTTATGCATACAGTATATATACTATAGGTGCACATAATATATCATGGTAATGTCTGAACATATGCCTTACAGCCATTAGTCAGTATGTCTGTGTACCAGACAAGCAAGACAAGTCCTAAACAAGTCATAATGCCATTTCAATGACTACTAATATATATTTATACACATTGTGAGCATTTATTTGTTTAAACACAATCTACATATAATATTTGACAGCCACTGCTTTAACCAGTCCCCCCATTATGTCATTGAAGCATCGAGCATTGAATAGCTTTTTTTGTTTCAAGGTATTCATCTAAACTAGTGCTGATGACTGTTGGTGCAGTCATACCGCTACTTTGACTTGCGTTTGTTTGTGGTCATTTCAGCTAGTGGCTAAAGTATGTATCAACTATCCACATTACATGGATTATTATTAGGTCTTTTAAGCTGTTTCACAAATAGACAATTTCCTTGTCTGTCTATTTGTGAAACAGTTTTTGCACATCCCTTTTCAGTCTGCGCATAATAATCATTTCTGCAGGAGGGGGATTCACCATAATTCTGAACATCTCTCTTTGACAATATCAAAGTGTCAGGTCCAACAGATCTTGACAGGCCAGAGAATTGGAGCATGTGTCTTGTGAGAACATTGTTCTTCAGATGGAGACGGGGAGTTCCACAGATGTTTACAGGTTTTAGAGGCGAGATCAACTCACAAGCTTACTGTGTGTACTGTGAAAAATGCAATATCCAAACCCCCGCATCCATAAAAGCAGGGCCACTGGGACATTCTCCAATGTCATTTCTAAAATGTTTTTTTTTTTTTTTTTTTTTTTTCAGGCCCTGTCGTTCTGGCTCATGTTTAATTGCGGCAAGGCACTTTTGGGGACCACTTGAAAAGGCAAGAAATCAATATATGGAACCCTCCCTCCCTGCCCGCACTTTGAAGGCAGAATGAGAATAAAGCTACTCAGAATTGCCTTCACCCATGCAGCAGCATGCCATGTCTGTGTTTGCAACCAGACATTCAATATAAAAAATATATAAAAAAACAAAACACAGTATTTCAAAAGAATGAACCTTATTTTATCATACTGTGAAATATTCTTTTGTTGCTTTCATGAAAGGTGAGTTATGTTTGCTTTCAGTATACATACAATATATTGAAACACATTCTTTCTTCTTCCAGCAATGTTTACATTGAGTTGATAAAAATAAAAATTGGAACCACTTGAACTAGTGATGCATTATATAACGGCCAAAGATCATTTGAAAATAGCTTTTGTATCTGTGACACCATCGTCCTTCTGGCCTCAGTAGACACAATCCTCTGTTGTGTATTCTGGCAGGAAGAAAATGGAAAGTTTTTGAGACAATTGTTATTTTTGAGAGAGACAAGAAGGAGAGAGAGAGAGAGAGAGAGAGAGAGAGAGAGAGAGAGAGAGAGAGAAAGAAGAGATGACATGATAGACACTAGACATGAGCCAGATTTAAACCCATGACATTGCATCCAGGTCTATGACTAATCTCTGTGTGTACTGGATGAGCCACCAGGAAGCCGACATGTAAGACAAGGCAAGAATGTCAAAAGTAAATGGCTGGCTAGGAGAATAAGAGGAAAGCAGGTAGAGAAAAGACCAGAGGGTTCATATGTCTCCCTAACCTCAGCGGCAGAAGTTTGGTAACTCATGTCTCCCATGTGAGACCTGCATGGGTTTGAATCCATCTGATTGGGCAATTACCCTGGATTATATATTTGATATTTATACAGTATTTATACACTGCGATTTATTCCACTACTAGTCTATGTACTGTAAACAATGCTAAAACATTGTATATTTCTCACTATCCACTGTGGATTGACTATCTATCTATCTATCTATCTATCTATCTATCTATCTATCTATCTATCTATCTACCAATCTATGTTGGATGACCCCATCTCAGGCTTACAGTGGGTCACTTAAGAAGTAATGATTACAGTGGATAATGCAACAGGAATGGGCATAGACTAGAGGTTGGTGCCAGTCTGTCTCTCCTTGCTCCTGGCTCTTGGCGGTGACATAGTCCTGGCAGTGGGTGATTAATGCGATAGGTGGAATTTGCCTCGTTATGTTGACACCAGCTGATAAATGCCTTGTAAACAGCCAGTCACAGCTGTTAATACATCATCATAATCCAGGATTAGGAGGTGGCAGGCAGGACCAATAAATGCAATTAGGCCCTGACAAAATTAATTCACCCACATTGCGCCATTTCCCGTGCCTCGGAAGCTTGAGCGCATCCCACAGATTTCTGAGATCCCAGGTGGACCAGCATACTGATCATCCTCCTTTTAAATATGGTTTATTAACTCAATTTGCGCTTGCTACATGCTTGTGTTCTTTCACATCCACTTCAAACTGATTGTGGATCACTACTCTTGCTGGAAATATGGGATTATCAACAGGTGCAATACACTTTGTTGTGAATCCGCAAGGCTCAAAAGCGTACTCATACAAATACCCTTGTCTATTGTTTAGTGCAGTGGTTCTCAACCTGTGGTTCGGGAGCCCCAGAGGATTATTTTGTGGGATCCCCAGATGATTAGCTTAATGTAATGTATTTTTCTCACTCAACGGTAAACAAACCAACATACAGTATAAGTGTATACAGGGTATCTGCACATTTATAAAGTGTCAATTTAAGGACTTTCAAGACCGTTTTAATACCAAACTGGACAAACTGTCAAAATATTAAGTAAGCAAGGGGCAAACATTGTGAAAATAGCCGATCTACATGCTCACAACGCAGTGCGAGGCGTTGTGAGCATGTAGATCTGCCAGTTTCACAATATTTATCTGTGGAACAGAGTCTCATTAAATGTAATACCTACAATTCCAAGTGCTTGTCAGGGAGGGGGTCCCCAGTTCAAATATGTTTATTTTGGGGGTCACAGCCTAAAAAGGTTTGAGAACCCCTGGTCTATTGTTTAGTGCCAGCATCACTCTCCAAGAAAACCCAGAACAGGTGACTTTTAAATGTGATCGGTCATTAGAGAGGTCAGTGAGACAGCCATTAACTAGCTGTCAATCACCCCTGTCACGCCCCAGTGGAGAATGTCCTGATGCAGGCAGGCAGGCCCTCACGTTCATCACTCACCTCACTTATTTCCAGCACCTGGGACTTTTTGGTTTGGTGTTTTTTTTACCAACTTATAAAGACAAACCCCTCCACGTTCCCCGTTCAGCCCATGCCATTACCAGAGTGATGGTCAATTGAGATGATCAATTTGCATAATGGAGCGTTAAATTGGGCCCATCACGCACACCTCTCAGCAGCCTGCTCCCATGGAGCGCTCAGTTAGAATGGCAATGACTCTTGAAGGGGGGTGACATGTACCCCTCTACCCTCTGGCAAGCATTTTTTTTTGGCTTTTCCTTGGTGGATATGCCAGCGGTTACTGAATAATTTAGCCTCTTATTCATGAGCCTGTGGTAATTGTCATACACTAGTAATGTATGAAAAGGTCATGGCAAAGGGATAGTCATAGTGCACCAAAATCTAGGAATGACAAATCAAGAAAAGTTGAACATGAAGTTTACACATACACATGTTACTGTTGATTAATCTTGTAATACCTGCAACAACAACAAAAAGTACATTTACAGAACTATCCCTTTAATGAGAACATCACAACCAAATATTACACTTTTGAAAGTGACAAAAAAATAAAACATAATCTCTGCAACATATCCCATCTCTAATGCTCATCCATTCCCATTACGTCTAATGATGCCATCTTAATTGCACCGTCCATCCTTGCAGCAGTTACCAGAGGCCAGTTTCGGACATGCAGCAGATCTCTTTGATTAACGCCCACCAAGGAAACCACAGCATTCTAATCTTAGGCAGATTAGTTAAGCTTTTCAGAGGCATGTCTGAGCCTAAGGACCTGTGACAAATTGCATCCAAAGAGTCGGTCGGAGCCAAGGCCCGCCAGGCTGTGATTGATGTGTGAACGCTGTGAGTGGCAGCTAGGACCCAGATAGAGCTGTCAAGACCTTGCTCTCCAACCCATGTTTTTGGGGGATTGGGGGCACTTTTCCTCTGGGGCAATGATGTCTACAGAGCAATAGAGATGCTGCCCCTGGGTGTGCATGTGTTGTTCACAGTTCGGCCATGTGGCATGGTGGCGGGTAAGGTCAGGTGGCTGGAGATTAAAGCCAGATTTCTACTCGGTTGAGCGGCAGTGTGGCGTACTGAAAATAGCCGATCTACAAGCTCACAACGCGTTGTGCTGCACCAACCTTTTGAGCTTGTAGATCGGCTATTTTCGGTGCACGACACTGCGCTCAACCAAGTATAAATGAGCGGTGAAGAAAAGGTAATGAGCTGGAGTGAACCACTGAGGGAGATTGTGATGTTCATACAACTGTGGGCACGTAGCCATTTCAGGTAATTTGTTGAGTTCACTTCATGGTTCGATGCCTAAGAATAAAAGTATAATCTTTGTCTGCATTTTTAACTACTGTCATTCTCTGGGAAAAGGACTCGGGTCATTTGCTCTTTTCAAGAATCGCTTTCAGAAACACCTCAATTCCCATGAGGCCATGCTTTACCTTTTCCGCTACAGGCACCCTGCAGTCCATCAGCAAGTGCTGACAGCTGACTGACATTAAAGGACTGGAGATTTGGGAGATTGGTGTGAAGTGAGATATGCTGATACATTGTACGAAGGACTTTTTTTTACAACTTTGCTACACAGCATGACAGGGGGTTTGCATTCGGTTTGAAGAGGAACTTTGCATTCCAGGAGCCAAACTAAGGCCTAATTAAAAAATAAAATAAAATGAAGAGCTGCATTCCAAAACGACATATCCAACATTTGACAAATGTACTGTACAACATAATGATTGTGAACACAAAGAAATCCAATACCTAATATTACAACCGCAAGCAGCATGTGGGCTTAAAGGAAAAATTCCAATTATTGGGTTTGTTAATCCAGTGGTTCACAAAATGTCAAGAATTCCCAAATTAATATGTAATTAATTTGATGGACCCCCATCTGAAGATATTTAGTGCCAGGGACCCCTATACAAGATCTTTGCTAAAATGTTTCAAAAATATTCAAAAAACGTTAAACATTTTTCAAAATGTTTTGTTGAAAATGAGGAGAGTAGCGTGCCAAACTTTAGGATTTGCAAGACAATAAAGTTGCACAAGTACTACACTGTTGGTACAATTTAATTCAATAATACATTTATATAAATTAAACGATATGACAGATATCCCTTAGCAAAATGGAATGGAATTGTGTTTATGTTGTTCTTGGTCACTTCAGTTCTATATTTGCTATTTCATTTTAAGTTCAAGCTAGATGTTTTGGGCTTTGACAGACATCAATTCAAAATGTTAATTTGGAAGTGAAGACCGCATGCATGTGTTGTGAGTTGTGTCAGAGTGGCTTTATTGTTCATAACAGTCTTGGTGGCAAAACCTGCCTATTCACCATTCATTCATTCATTCATTCATTCATTCATTCATTCTTCATTCTTCATTCACTCTCTCTCTCTGTACACATACTCCATATTAGATTTTCTGAAGATGATAACAGTGTAGAAATAGCTTGTTTATCAGTGTTGTAAACTGATAAACAAGGTAGGTTGGTAGGTAGGTAGGTAGGTAGGTAGGCAGGCAGGCAGGCAAGTAGGTAGGTAGGTAGGTAGGTAGGCAGGCAAATAATATACCGTCCTACAGTATATTATTTGCAGGTTAGGTCTGTCTGCACACTCCCTGCTGTCTCTGAGCCTGCCCGTGCATGTCTGTGTGCCTGTGTCCATGTGTCCAATGTGAATGCAGGTATCTCCCTGTGCCTTTGAGAGAGGATTCATGTGTATGTATGGGTGAACACCATGTGTGTGTGTGTGTGTCTGTCTGTGTCTCCATGCATTGCATGTGTGTGGCTTGTGTGCGTGTGTAAACATGGCATTGTTTGCCTCACTCTCGGCTTGTGCCTGTCTGCAGAGCCTGGTTGGCGAGGGATTAATTGCTAAGGCTCTGCATGCATGAGTGAGATCTCATTTGCTTCCATCGGTTGATACACAGTAACAAATGCCCCTAAACAGCCAGTGATGAAATACATCTGAATGTTTCATTCCGGCTAAATGTCTGGTCTGGTTTAGGTGGTTAGCTCAAGCGCAACCTCTGAGATTCTACCCAAGGCCGTGACTGAGACCGGGGAAAAAAACATCCGGCTATCTGTCTGGAATCTGACACTCTTCTCGTCCCTTTTTAAATGTCAGACCCAAAAGACAACATGGCCGAGTATTTGCTCCTCACCGCGCTGGATCCATACCATTAGCATAAATGGAGAATCAATTATTTCGGCCCTGATGGAGCTGATTATGCAGAGACAATAAAGGCAGAAGGAAAGAGTCATAATTACAAGATGACCTACCTCGCCTTTCCAGCGTTGTCGGCGTTGGTATTTCAGGGTTGAGCTGGTAATTACCTGATAAGAACGAAGGGAAAAGAGGGTAGGGAGATTCTTTGTGAAAGTTCGCGATTGGCCTAGTTATATGCTTGCAATTACACACACGCACGCGTGCATGCATGGCCACGCGCACACGCACGCGCACGCACGCACGCACGCACGCGCGCACGCGCGCACAAACACACACACACACACACACACACACACACACACACACACACACACACACACACACACACACACACAATGCAATCAACCACACATGCCACACCAACACCATTGCTGCAGACACACCTACAGTACTCTGAAGTAGACATACAGAGCGCAAACACACACACACACACACACGCACGCACGCATGCACGCACACACACACACACATGCACACACACAGCAAAATGTTGATTCTTCAATTTACATTATATGGTCCAATTTAACCAGTGTGATGGAACCTTCATAGTGCTGTCCATGTGATGATAATATCCGGTGTAGTGCTCTGAGCGCGGGGAGATACACTTCAAATGTCTCTATCTCCCAAAGGCAGAGGGGCTGTTATGTGTGTACAAGCCAGCCAGCCAGCCAACCAGTCATTCAGTCAGTCAGTCAGGACGCCCTACTGTACAACCAGCTGAAGTGGGTCTTACCACTTACATGTTACGCCTGTGGGAATGAGGTAGGGAGAGGGAGGGAGCGAGAGAAAAAAGGGGAGGGGGGGATGGGAGATAATGTGCGAGAGAGGGAGAGGGTTAGAAAATGTGTGAGCGAGATGGAGAGTGGTGATGAATTGGTGTGTGCGTGTGTGTGTGTGTGTGTGTGTGTGTGTGTGTGTGTGTGTGTGTGTGTGTGTGTGTGGGGGGGGGGGGGGGGGGGGGGGGGGGGGGGGGTGTTAATGGAGAGAACGAGTAAAGACTTTCCACTCGTAGCCAGCGAGTAAAATCACAGCCCATAAAATCGTCTCTGCGGGATACTGGGGAAATGTCATGGGGGCCATATTAAAATAAGCTACAAATGGCTATTTGCTGAATGAGACTTGTTACCACTTCTTAAACAGGATCGTGACCAGATACCACCCCCTGGCTCTGCCATTAACCCTTCACAAATAGCTGATCTACAAGCCCACAACATGTCATGGCTGCGGTGTGTCGTGGGTTTGCAGATTGGCTATTTATAGTATCCGACGGTTACATGTCTCCATTCCGACATATCTCCATTCTGACACTAACCCTATACCTAACCCTAACCTCTATGGAAGTGTTGCCACTCCGACAATAAGAAGTCAATGTCGGAATGGAGACATGTCGGAATGGAGAGCAGCCCCCACTATCCGACACCATCGTACGATGGAGCATGAATTAGGCAAACAGGTCACAGTTCAAATACGGACCCAAGGGCAGAGCGTAGACAAGCTGACAAGCAGATGATGATTAGCAGGTTTATTGAATGGTGCAGCTGGTGGAAAAGGTTGAGGTTAAGAAAATGGCTGGCATTGTGGCATGGCAGAGGCAAGGCGAGGAATGGAGTGGAAAACGTCAGGGCAGTGTAGCCAGCAGAGGCTGTGGAGATGAATGGGTAAGTAAGCAGGCAGGCAGGCAGGCAGGCAGGCAGGCAGGCAGGCAGGCAGGCAGACAGACAGGCAGACAGACAGGCAGGCAGGGAAGCACGGCGGCAGAAACAACAATCTGGCGATGAGTGGGAGGAAAGCTGTGGTTGATATAGTGGAGAGGTGATGAGCTGATGGATGGCAGGTGTGTTGGCTGAGGGAGGTGATGAGCTGATTGCAGGCAGATGTGCAAGATCCAGGTGAGTGAGCGGCAGGACAGAAACAGGCATGCATGCATGCATGTGTGCACGCACGCACACATGCACACACACACACACACACACACACACACAGACAAACTGGGGACATGAAAGACACAGATGGAGTGGGGAACCTGAAAACACAAAGGAGAGAAAGAGACACACCCATGTTCATAACCAACTCGTTCTTACTCCGAACTCATCACATACAGATGCTTGGTCAGAACCTCTTAATTGGCATCACGTTGTAAGGCACTGGGTTTCCCCTTTAACATCACTTTTCAACATGCAGCGTATTCCAGTCGACTGTGTTGTCATGTAGCTGACAAGGGAAAGTCAAATAACTGACAGTGGAATGCAGATGTAATTGAGAACAAGGCAATGTTGCTGATGAGAGGCAGTGAGTCTTTGTTTTGGGTTGAGGCCACAATAGTCTATGCCTGGTTGCAGGGTCTTGTTCTTAGTTCTTCCTCCCAGCGGCGACTGAGTCAGTCTTCAATGTATTTCTCCATGGATTCCCAAGCTGGCTAGAAGACAGGGAGCTCCAAGTCAGTGGCTCAGGCATAGGGAGAATGCAGGGGCAGGGTGAGGGCTTGTTATTTGCAAAAGAAAACCAAACAAAAAAAACCTCCTAGATCATGATAATCAGCCAGGTCTGGAGGTTGAAGGGTTGAGGAGGGAGCAGTGGCCTCAAGTGGTGTCAAAGCAGATTGCAGACAGTAGGAATGGCAGAATTAACTCAGAGGACCAGATGAAATGGGGGTTATGCCTTAGCTAGGGATGACCAAGATAGTGCAGGCCTTAAGGGGAGACAATGCTCATTGTCTAAAAGTGTCAAATTTTGCACAGATGTAGCCCAGGGCATACCCAGATTTTTTTTTTATGGATTCAGAATCATGACAAACCCCTGGTTAGACACCTCACATCCTACTTAAAGCAGATTTTTTTCTGGGTATTTTCCTCCTGCATGTATAGAAAGTCGATCAGAGCCCAACTTGAATTGGCTGCTGTGGCGACCCTGAAGGTCGCCGACTCAGGGCCCTAGCTAAATCATTAGAGCATGCCCTGGGCTACATCTGTGCAAAACTTGGCGCTTTTAGACTGATTTGCACGAAATGAGCATTTTCTCCCCTTAACGCCCCGCACTTAGCCTAGTAAACGACCGGAAGAGGGCGATTTACAAGGCTACCCCGCACTAAGAACTGTGGAAGCTTGCGAGGATGAGATGACAGGGTGGAGCTGAATGTTTTCACAATGGTTACCACTTACCAGAGGGAACTAGATGCAAGAGCTTGGTCAGGTGACTGACTGCTCTCCGCTCACATCGTTAGTGTTGAGTGGAGTGGGGTTTCATCGCTGTATGCCAGCTTAGGAAACTAAGCAAACTTCCAACAAATTGTTATTGGCCCTGGAAACCATCGGGTACTCAAACTTAAGCAAAAAACGGAAACCTTTAATTCATGTGAACATCAAAACACTTTGACCATATGCCATCCTGCCTTCACTACACTTCTCTAAAAGACAATAACGTGCCAGGGATCTGTGCACAGAACACTATTTTCTCACTGTCAAAAGCAAGAGCTACTGGCTCAGAAATGATCCTATCAACTATCAAAATGCAGTGTGAAGCAGGCACTATAAGTCATCTTAATGGACATAATCTGTCCATTGTTGTGTCCTATAGCTGCAGCACACAAAGTTAGATGGCAGGCAATTTGCCTTAATGAGCATTAATTCGACTTGTTCTCGTGTGAATATGAGCAGTTTGGATAATCTAATATCATGATCACGAGGGACTTCGATTTTGTGTCCAATGTAAATGTAGAGATTGAGAACAAGTATAATTTTCTTATTTTAAATGTATTGATGTAAAAGTGAAAGTGTTACATATATAAACTGAAGTAAATTATAGATACTTACATAATTGTACATAAAAGGAGGGCACGCTGCGAGTCAAAGTGACTTCTGGCCAATCACAGCACGTCTTTTCCAGGACTTGTCAGAATCTAGGGTGCGTTCGAATAAACGAACGACCAGAGGGAACAGCAGTGGCCCTGGGTTGCGAAGAGACCCGCCCCCACCTGCCTCGGATTGGCCTACCTAGATCACGCTGGGCCTACCGAACTTCAGTTTCTGTGATGCACGCAGAAGCTTACCCTCCTGCCCATCAAGGTATGGCTCCCGCCTGCGCCTTGTGATGCCAAAGGAGCCATCTACCTTTCTATGTCTACGGCAGAAACCTACAAGCTGGCAATGTGTGTGTGGGAGGAAAACCAGAGAGTTGATGAGCTGATGGGTGGCAGGTGTGTGCAGGATTCAGGCGAGTGAGCGGCAGGGCATGCAGGAACACAGCAACAAATTCAAAAACAAAAAGACATACTGGGGAGCAGTGGGCAGGAGTGGGGAAGACAGGAAATGACAAAGGAGAGACAGAGACATGGCTGTGTCTGTGACACCATGTGTATGAAGTGGAAATTGTAGTTTTGGCTAACAGAGAGTAAGATGCCCACAACTTGCGTACGTGCGAATAGGGGAATTGACACATGACTGTGTTGGAGTTGGAGGTGCTTCTTGTGTGGAATTGGTTCCTTGTTTTGACTTGTGAGCTTAAAAAATGAATATTTGGGCGCCACGTCTTCATTTTTCATATCGCATTTAGTACCCTGCTCTATAATACATTAAGGACGACTTTTCAACCTATCTTCATAGAATTGGTCCTCAGTCCGACTCCTCACTAATGCACATGATAATATTGTACTTCTGTATTTTTTTTGTCTACTCTTTCTGTGTCTCAGAGGAGGGCTGCGGACAGTCCAGAAACCTGCCTGCCAGTGATATCATCGACAGCTGACAGGGAATCCAAGCTAATAGAAACTGCATGCTTTTGATTCCTGAAAGGTTAGCATACTATAAAGCCATTGTTCTCACATTAGTAAATGATGATGATGATGATGACTGGTTGTAGGTGGGTTTCTCCTTGCCTGGTTAATAAACCAGACCGAACACAACAACACCCCCTGGCGGTAGTGGTGTTGTAGTACGGTCTGGCACTGATCCATTGAGATTCTATTTCCTCAACCAGCTTCAAGGGTTGGCCAATCAGGGTTGTATGCTTGGGGCACGTGGTTTCTGTAGGCTTGGGGCACGTGGTTTGGGGCAAACCCCAGAAATGAAAACTCTTCCTGAAATCCCAGACTCAATTCCCAAAACGAAGTGTGTGATTGAGGCTGGCAACGCCAGGCAAGGTTTCTCCAATCCAATGAAATCCACTTTATTTACAACTCGAGGTTTATAAAGTACTGCACAGAAAATCAAAAGCATTGTGTAACTTAAAACACAGAAAAACATCAGCAAAATCACACAGTAACATTCTTTCTGAACTGTCCACAGCGGCACAGCCCTCCTCTGAGGAGAAAAAAATGGTACCATCATCAGCATTACCCCCCGGCTCCACTGCAGCCATCGGACGTCGCGTCAGCAACCTTGCGCTCGGACATCGGGCGCCAAATTTGCCCGGTTATTTTTTTTACGTCGTCACGAGGCGTATGGAACAAAACGTGCTCTAACTGCTATTTCATCTTCCTCCTTACTTTAGCAGGTGAGTAAAGTAATGAATGCAAATAATGCTGGCTAAAGTGTGCAGTGATGCATTGCCATCAATTAAACTGTGTGCCGGTGCCGCCATTAATGTAGCCCTAGTTGTGTTAATGGATGATACTTAAAATGTTAAAATATTCTTATGACATTGGCTCTCCTCTTCTCTTGTTGCACAAATCTAAAGTGGTTGGGAACATTTTGTCATGAAGACATTAGATGCTGAGCTTGTAGAAGTGTGTTGTTGTCTCCGCCAGGCCGAAAGGCATGGAAAGACTACCGTATGTTTTGCACCCTGTCCGTCCGTCTGCGTGTCCTTGTGTGCGTGCGTGCATCCTTCCGTCTGTGAACAGCTAATCTCCGGCACCATTGGCACGATGGCAGCGAAACTGTGCACGCACACTCCCTGGGTCCGAATTTTTCACATGGGCCTGTTATAGCACCACCAGGATGCTGATTTGTGCAAAACAACATTTTGGTGGGCACTCCTACAGATTTTGTCCAAAAACGCGTCAATCGATACACAGTATCTCTATAGTCATTAAACTAAACAGGTCTTTCAGATTTTTCATATTCCATCCTGATTTGCTAAGATTGCCTTCCAATACGCCTCAAATCATGAACACAGAGTGTGATTTCCGTCAAATTTTGCATGCACATTCCCACTAAGCAGAGGAAGAAATCCCACTTGAAAATGTTAAAATCAGCCTCATGGTGGCGCTATAACAGCCTGATTTGTGTTTTTACCTATAACTCCACTGATCAGTGTAAATCTTTGTATGCGCACTCCCTAGAAGCCAAAGAAAAACCTTTGCCCTGCATTTTTCAAATCTGCGTTTTATAGCACCACCAAGAGGCCGACTTATGTAAAACAATCTTTTATATATTACTTATATTATTTTATCCAAATTTCACGTAACTCGGTACACATGATCTCTATAGTCATGTGATCAAGACGGATATCTTTGCCTTTTCATATTCCATACTGATTGGCTAAGATTGTCTCATTACACCACTGGTAAGGAGAACAAATTATATGAAGATGTGTGGAGTTGTCCTTTACCCATAGTTTTGTGCCAAGACAGAAAAAGATATCACTTCTATTCGTTCCATCTCACAAAATCAATGCTGATACCTGTGTTGTTTACACCTCCAAGATCATGGCAGACATGCTCATGACCCCAAATACCCGTATGTGTGTCTCAAAGAATTATGGCTGCATGGTATTAGGAAATAATGTACTGCCACAGGATGAATTATTCACATTGCTGGAAAAACTCTGTTCTTTTGAGGACGACTTTGATGACTCCTTTCTCCTTGCCCTTTTTTATAATAAAGTTGAATAGCACACTAGCAGATTGCATGTATGTATCAAGTCAGAGCCTTTATCCGTGCGAGATCAGACGCCGTTTCGTCAACTCTCCTCCATCGTCCCACAGCTGGCTTTGAAGTGTCTGCCTGGATAGGAATAATGAGGATACAAGGTCATTTAGGATGACTTCGATACCAGCCCACACACACACACGCACGCGCACCTACGCACGCACGCACGCACGCACGCACGCACACACACACACACACACACACACACACACACACAATCATGAAAATAACGAAATGCAAACAGACAAGTGGGAAGGGGAAAGTGAGAGAAAGAGACATAAAGAGAGGTGGGGAAAGGGATTGAGGGGGTAGAGTAGCAGCAGGACGTGTGAGAGTGTGAGAGAAAGGGTGTGAGGGGGATTGAGCACGAGAGAGAACCAGGCTGAAAAACTGTAACGGCTAAGTGAGTTGTATCTCATTTCATGACCTGGTCAGGCATGCAGGGCAAAAGCACTTAACAGGTGATTTGACTGTTTAGCACAGCTGTCCATAAACCTCACATCAACACGTTGAATCTGAATATGTATAAGTTGCCAGACCATGAGTGGGCAGAATGGTAGCTTTATATAAAAAATTGTCCCAAATGTATTCTATCGCAACCGGAAGATCTTATGCTAAACGAAGGTGGCACACTTGTTTACGTGATAGACATAAGAATAGATAGGACCTAATGGGATATCTCCCTTCCTGAATATAGGCGAACAGAATTTTCTTCCGGCACAACTCCAGCCCAAACTCCTTCCCCATCACGCTGCATTGCCACCTCCTCGTGAGACAGCTGGGCACAATTGCATCTGGCAGATGTCAAATCATCCTGGCAAGTCAACACAAACGTGGGACAGTTGGGCTCAAGGCGAGAACCAGACGGAGTAATCCTTAAAAACAATCCATGCCGCCACAAGAGGACACTGTTGACATACTGGGCCAGACGCCTCATTTATTTGTATTGATGCACCATCTATTTTATCATTTGAAAGTACTTGAGTTTAACATATCACGTTCGAGATGGAAAGGTGAGTGGGAATATGTTTTCATCGTCACCCGTAAATTGAGTTATTAAATAGTTGAGAGGGCTCTTATTTCATACTCAGTCCATGAGAGTGCGCGCGTGTGTATGTGTGTGTAATATGGTGGGTGCTATATTCACTCTAATAACCTCTGTTAGAATGAGAGGTTTGGGGATTGAGATAACAGCTGATTATCACTCTGTGTTATTGTGATAACCACACAAGAAAACTGGGCATAGGTAATTAAGAATATGAAAGCCAGTTCATTGAGTCAGGCCCTATTCTTTATAGTCAGTAAAAGCCTGAAACAATGGACACACTCAACAGCATCCTAAATGACTTCCTGTCACGTTGACAAAGATAGAGTTTCAGTACTCAGTTGATGTGATGAATTGTCCACAGAGAGAGAGAGACACACACGCGCACGCACGCACGCACGCACGCACGCACGCACGCACGCACACACACACACACACACACACACACACACACACACACACACACACACACACACACACACACACACACACACACACACACACATACATACATACACACACACATCCTGGCATAGAATTATGGCTGGAGGCCAGTCCCAGGCTGCCGGTTAGGAGTTTAGAAAAGAAGGCAATGCCGTGAAGGTTGTCTTTGATGGTCTGAGAGTGGGTAATGACACAGGTCATGGTGACTAGATCGAACGACGCCGGGGAAGGTTATTTTGTACCGGTCATGAAAGTAGCTGAGTTCTGGGAGTCGGAGGCAGCATTTACAGTTTTTAACCTAAGTGCCGAATATGGAGGAAAGTGTCTGCAAGAGGGGCCAAGCTTCTGAACAAGCTTCTGAGCCTCTAAACCAGTGGGCCTTCAACGCTTTCAGGCCAAGGACCCCTTAGTTGAGAGAGAGATGAAGCAGGGACCCCCACAACCTTTTCATAGATTCCATATAGTTTCATTGTTTGACAGCACGATCATCAGTGTTTTTTGGATTCATGTCAATTTGTGTTTTCAGATATTTAACCACTTGAACCATCAATACTTAATAAACTTGACCTTTCACTCTGTACTTAGTCTGCTCTTTTTCCCATCTACACCAAACTTCTTTGCCAAAAATAGTCGATCTACAAGCTCACAACGCCTCGCAGCGTGAGGCGTTGTGAGCTTTTAGATCTGCTTGTAGAGCTTGTAGATCTGCTATGTTTCGCTAAAGTTCTCAGAATATGGTCACTAGGGTTCAAATTGTTAATATAAAAAAGGAGAAAAAAAAGTTTATATCACACAAAGTTTTGGAGGACCCCCTGTAGTAACTCTGAGGACCCCCTATATATATTTGTAGCAATTACTGAACATTTTAAGTGCCCCAAGGTAAAGATTTTAGGTCTAGTCCTTTTTCCCCCCATATATGCTTCCCCTTGGTGACATTAGAGGTATGACATCTCTTCCATTGTAGAGTCACTACACAATAGACCATTGTCATGACAGCCATATTGACATTAAATAGTAGGGTAATGTTACATCCTTCACAATGGTACTCATTAGGGCTCTGTTCCATTTAGTG
The DNA here is from genome assembly GCF_963921795.1 of Nannobrachium achirus. NCBI lineage: Eukaryota > Metazoa > Chordata > Actinopteri > Myctophiformes > Myctophidae > Nannobrachium > Nannobrachium achirus. The sequence continues at coordinate 36,115,297 of NC_137810.1, forward strand.
TAGTAGGGCCTTTCCAGTGAGCCAACATGCACAATAGCAGCACCAAGACTCTATTTGACCTGAGCGGAACACAATTAGTATCACTGGTAACCCCAGTGTTTACACGTGTATTTCATGCCATTATGGCTACTGTGTGGGGGAGAAGACGACAGCCTCCACGTGGCCTCCCCTGCAAGTAGCAAGAAAACCTTGTGAAAACAATGTCGCCACCCAATCATCAAGGACGATGACACACGAAAGAAGAAGATGGCTACTGTGAAAGATGTCCGTTATATCTTCCGGTAATTCCCAACAAGATACAATAACTCATTGACGTAACTTTATAGAGACAAATAATGTCCTTCATGATCTCTGAACATCAAAACAGAAATTCTCATAATTGGTCCAGATCACGTAATTGAGATTTAAAGACACAGAAATCATCATGTGTTGGTGTTTAACATGTCATAAGCGGAAAGAAGAAGAAGAAAACATCAAATAGGTGTACAGAAGACTACTGCTACACACAATAGGCAGCACTAATGTTTTATTGGCTAGTAATCATAGGGGGACCTCTTTTATAAAGATGCATGCTATATAGCATCTTTGGTGTTATTGTGACCGTAGGTCGCAGTTTACTATGAAACCCGGCATATCCTGTCCCTCAGTGAGTGAGTGAGTCAGTCAGTCAGTCAGTCAGTCAGTCAGTCAGTCCGTAACGCCTCAATATCTATAGCTGACCTGTTGTGACATCACATTGTTGACTGTCACGCTCTATATATGACCAAGACTTAAGATTCTGGCAATCATACATGGAGATCCCCGATGTCATCAATATTAAGCCCATATTTGGCAATTCCCATATGGCCAAGACAGAATTCATTTGCAAATCAAGACTGCTGACTATCATCACCTGGATATCCATATATGAAGATCACGACACTGACCTCATCAAACCCATACATACATGGAACGACTGGATTATCACCTAGATCTCCATATATGGAGCTGACCTCTACATCCGATTCCCAGATGATGCCTTGTTAAGGCAACCACAGAACCCCTTTATGCCCATCAATATTAAGCCCATATCTGGGAATGCCCATACAATAGAATCCTTTTTATGCCCATCAATATTAAGCCCATATCTGGGAATCCCCATATACAGTATGGACATATTGTGTCAGTCTAACCAGTGTGGTTCCCTTTTATACCCATATATAGAGATCCCTCTCCCATCAATATTAAGCGCATATTTGGGAATGCCCATATTTGGCAATGCCCATATCTATATATGGCCAACACAGAATGAATTTGCAAATCAAGACTGCTGACTATCATCACCTGGATATCCATATATGAAGATCACAACACTGACCTCATCAAACCCTGGATATCCATACATGGGGACGATTGGATCATCAACCAAGATCTCCATATATGGAGCTGATCAATACCTTTACATCTGACCTCACAAACTCCATACAGTATATGAATATAGCTGACCTGTTCTGACATCACGGTGATGACTCGACCAGCTCAGCAGAAGGGTATACATGCCAAAGCACCCAGAAAGCCTATGGAAGGAAAGGTAGGATGTTTTGTTTGTGTTTTGCATGATTGCATCAATAGGAGACAAGTATGTATCAATTCAATATATCTGTCATGTTCTGTGGGGGGAAAAAAGATTGCATTTGATCTTTGAATCTCCCTCAGACTGTGCCTGTGTTAGTGTACGTCTCATAGACTGTATTAAAAAAAGACAGAGCCACGCCATTGGTTTCTACAGACCGTTACTGAAGCCTATTTTTCCAGCAAGTGCAAATCCACCATCTTTCTATATCCGCTCCAGAAATGGTACCCAGTGAATGCTATTGGCTGGAGGGCGGGTCTTCCTCTCTGTATAGCCAATACAAGGCCTAGAAACATAGCCAACTTTATAATTCATTTGAAAATGAACGTGACCATGATTCACTAAACGCATATCATGGCCATTTAAAAAAGACTTTAAACTAGTGACTGAAAACATAAAGTGTTAAGATAAGAAAATAAAGTGTAAAGTTCCTCATCCTCATAGACTCCCATTGAGCAGAAGGTTTTTTGGTACCGAACAGCGATATCTGCTGGGCCTTTAATTGGAACATCAGCTTCAATGAGAACCCATTTCCAGCAAACAGAACTTGCCGCTTGGTACATCTACTACCCAGACACCCCCCTCACCTAATCAAACGGGCTATCGACCTTCATAGTGAACACATCTGAAACATTCTCCTGTTAAATGCAACATCGGACAGTGTCCCAACCTGCATGATTCCCTGGACATTTTCCAGTGTTCATATGAGAAAGGGCCATTTACATCATCATCAGGTCGCTGGGATTTCTTTTGTAGACCTGGTTGCTTGTTTCTCTCGCAAAACCTG